>NC_136517.1:8562500-8600000 GCF_053919585.1 Euprymna scolopes
ATGTAATAAAATTCTATTTTGAACTTAGAAAAAATGCCACAGAAACATTTGGAATGCTTTAGACTGCTTTTGGACCATCTTGCATGAATCGAACATCAGTTTTTTAGTGGCATAAGAGATTCAAGGAAGTCATGGAGTTTGTGAGGGATGATGAGAGATGTGGAAGGAGAAATGAAGAACATCAAAGTTGATTGGCCAAATAAAGAATTTCATGGATAAGAACCGTCATGTGTCTATAGAGACAATAAGCGCACAGTTTAATGTCAGTGTGGGAACTGTACACACAATTATTTGTGAGGAACTGAAGATGCGGAAGATTTGCGCAAATGCACCAGTCCACAACTCCATCATTGTTACAGACTATTTAACCAAGATGGGCATCAAGACAGTTCCTCACCCTCCCTATAGTCCAGACCTTGCACCCTGTGACTTTTGGTTATTCCCTAAGCTCAAGGAAAACTTTACAGGCTGTCATTATAAGACAATTGAGGAGATGAAAGAAGCTGTGACGAGGGTCATTGACACGCTTATACAAGAGGACTTCCATGGGTTCTTCCAGAAGCAGTTGGAACGGTACAACAAGTGCATTGCAGCCGGAGGAGATTACTTCGAAAGGGACTAAAGTTTCATGATCATAGAATTGTTGCTTTGTGATGGATAACCCAATATTGCTGGATTTAAATTGTAGCAGACGACATACAAACCAGGCATTTGTTTTTATTTGAGTTTGTATGTGTGTGTATGTGTGTATGTATGTATATTTTTCCTTCATTGTTACAAATATTTGTTAAAAACTACTAAATCAATATCCAGGAAGTTCATTTTAAATTTCCGCAGACAGCATAAATGATTCTGCATATAATTTTTGAAATATTTGCTATATTTATTTTTATTTGCGAATGTGGAAATAAACTTGATATCTTTTTAATTGAAATCAAAATATCTTACTCTTAAGATAGCATTTAGATTTGTTCAAATAAAAATCGATTGATTCAATGGTGAAATCGCATTTGTCTGCCTCTGCTGTTTGCTCTCCAAACTGAAACCAAAAAAAGTTGTTCTGTGACAGTCGTGCACATGTGCTGAAAAATCTGTCTGACAAAACGAAAATATCATATTCCAAAAATCACGTAGATTAATAAAGTAGATTAATTTTTATAAAGAAAATCAAATTTTGCTAGTAACCAAACAATCATGTTTTCAAACTCAAAAAATGACAATTTTCATCTACAAACCAAATTAAAACCATGAATAAATATTTGAATGTATAAAAAATTCAAAGCATAAAATCTTCTTCCATAACTTTACCCGATTGTAAAACACGCTTAAGTATGATATTTTAATTTGTTCGGATTTCGTATATATTATTATAAAGTCGTGATTTCAAAAGTAAAAATAAAAAATATTTGGGTGGTATCAGTTAGAATTGAAACCAAAAGCAAAACTGGAACATTCAAAGCTGGTGATGTTACCACTGTACCAATGTGACACGTATATGAACTGATTAGAAATTAGAATAAGATGAATGTACAAAATGTATAATAATTTCAGTCTTTACTCCTTTTTAAGCCTTTAAAAACTATTTTAACCGACTAAAGACCCATAAAAGAACTGTACATAAAAAGACCAATCATCTGAGGCCCCTAGTGCTTCTCTGCAACTTTTAGTTTGGGAAGAGATAGAGCTTGAAAATATGGAGACAGACAGACAGACAGACAGACAGACAGACGGACATGGTTATTTTTATAAAATTAGATTAATGGATTCAGCAATAAATAACCTCTAAAAAGGGTTGATGTGCCATAAAACAAAACAACCAAACCAAATTCCATGAATAAATATTTGAAGATATAAAAAAAAAAATTGAAGCACAAAAACTTTTTACTAAAATTAATGGATTTAACATTAAAAAGTGAGTTATTCTCAGAGGACTTATTGATAATAACTTTCGACATGATGATTTTTAATGACTTTTTGAGACAACAGTCATCCTAATGAGATTACCATGATCAATTTGTGAGATGACAGTGCCCAAGTGGTTAATGACATGAACTGACAACCTGGGTGTCCCAAGTTCGAATCCAGTTCGTTCTGCAAAAATCAATTTCATTTAGAAAAATTTCAGGGGAAATCAATGCCAACAATGAAATCATCATACTACTATTACTACTACTACTATGAGGAGGAGGAGGAGTTTAACATGCATTTTACATACTGATATGCATCGGATAACCTTCAGAAATTAATATTCAAACTAACCTATCTCTGGCCAGGTCTTTATTCATCTCTCTTTCTTAATCCCATCCTTATCACTTCTTTTCCTTGATCTTCCCCTGTAAAACAACCCCATTACCTCAACTGTTCTACATCTAATAATAATCCGGCTTTGCACACATCTCCCTATATTGTCCAGATTTAATCTTTCTTTGAAATTATCAAAACTAAATCTGTGTTTAAGACTTGCATTACACATTTATTGTATCATTTTCATATCACTTCTATCCATGCAACACATGTCCTCAACCCTGACTGGCCATATATTTCATTTTTATACATCATCACACTTTGTACACATGCCTTAGTGTGAATTCAAGCAAAAGACAATTTTTTTTATTTATTTATTTTTTTTGTTTGTAACTAGTTGGAGATGACGCAGAGTTCTTTAAAAGCAAAAGAGAAAGTGAGTTCGCAGTCCGAGCAGTATGAAAAGCGCATCCACGATTTATCAAACGAATTACAAGTGTTACGCAATGGCTTAAAAGCTGCGGAAGTAAAATCCAATCAACCGTCTCCTCTACTGCTTCAGTTACAAATTGAAATGGGAAGCCTTAAGGTAAAACTCCACACTTTTTTCCTTTCATTTTCTCAATGACCCCCCCCCTCCCCATGTCCCTCCCTCCCTAAAAATGCCATCCATCAAATCATTAAAAAAAATTACAATCGTTTCTGTAATCAATTTGCTATACCTTGGCATGTGTTTTTCAGAATTGTCTGATCTATTTCCTGCTTCCTTTGTTTCAGCTTGTTTAACTCGTTGGTCTAGTAGTCTTCATCAACTTGCTGTTTTAATACCTTATTGTAATACAGCTTCCAATTCCCAGTAGCTTCTTTCCAAGAACTGCAAACTTGTGGAACTCTCTTCCTGCTCACTGTTTTCCTTCTACCTACAGCCTTGGTCTTTTCGATAGGCAACTCCTGTCTTTGCGATTATCATTTTTTGTTCTGTTCTTGTTAGCTCTTTACATCAAGTTGCTTCACGCCTTGTCTCAAGCTATCTCTATTAAATAAAATCCAACTATATTTGGTACGATGCCTGACTTGTCCACCAAGTATTAGTTATGAATATCTAACAGGTTCATTTTATTGCCATTCAATACATTGTACAAAGTTGTCAATAACTTTGACACAGTAAGTCTGAGGGAAGAAACTATAAGAATAGATTACAGTACTTCACGGGGAACGCGGACCCTGCGTAAACAGTTTTTTTTTTTAATGGCTGCTTCCTGAAATGTGCAAAAGGTTTTCTTTCACTTTTTTCATATATATCTTATACACTTTTTTAATCGAGCATGTATTTTATTTTTTTATTTTTTTTTATATCTTTTATTAAATTTGATTCATACTTTTATTAGGTGCTTGTTTTTATTTTATTTCATTTTATTTATTTTTTTTCATTATATTTTCTCCACTAAATATTTTTATTTTTATTACATTTATTTTTTCATACACATTCAAATAATGTTTTTGGCCTTTTTTCCCCCCTCAAATAATACCTTCATTAAATAAACCAATGAAAACCTTTCGTGCATGCACTTTCAGGGAGCAGTCATAAAAAAAAAAGCGTTTATGCAGGGTCCACATTCCCTGTGAAATACCTAGATGGCTTTCTGGCATCTAAAGCCCTTAACAATGAAACGCTTGCGTCTTGTCGAATTAGTCGGGAGTATGTATGTAGCGGGGGCATAAGTGCTATGAGTTCCATTAAAGTACTTTTAAAACAGATACAGTGATGCAACAGAGGTTGGAACTCAAACTAACCTATCTCTGGCCAGGTCTTTATCTTTCTCAGTATGAAGTCCATTCACTTCTTCCCAACTGGACCTGCTACCTCAACTGTTCTACATCTGCTGTCATCCATTTTTCTTTTCAATGTGACCATGCCATCAAAATCTACTCTTCTGCACACATCTCGCTATACTGTTGAAATTTAATCTTCCTCTGAGGTCATCAGATCTAAGCTTATCTTTAATTCTCACATTACGCATCCATTATTTCTCTCCATGCAACACATGTCCTCAATCCTTATTAGCCACGTTTCATTTCCATGCATCATCACACTGCATACATATGCCTCATAGACTCTTCGTTTGGTCGACATTGGTAATGCTCTGCTGGTTAGTAATGACAGAAGTTCTCTGAATATACTTCATCCACTCCAAACTCTTGCAATCACATTAGCCGATAAAGAATATTATGAGAGGATTGAAAATGGACGGAATGAATAAAATTGGATGACTTATGATGATGGTTTAGGAAAACTATTTGTTGACATTGGAATTGAAGATGACCAAGTTGTAGTCTGCAGGAAAGCAGTTCCTTGGTAATGTTTTCGCTAGATGAGAAGTTCATGGAAATTCTGTTTTATGTTTGAAGAATAAAAAAAAGTTAAGTTCTTGACCAGAATTCCTTCCTTTATAAAAAATAAATAAATAAACATCTGTACAATCTACATACCTGTGATAAAGCGAAATTATCATACTCCAAAAATCATATAAATTGATTAAGTAGTTTTATTTTTATAAAGAAATTCATTTTTAACTAAATAATGGGAATTTGTAGGCATTATAGCAGTATTTCCCTTGCTTTTTGCTTTTTTTATTTTTTCAAAATGGCAGGCGAGATAATTCATTGCTTGGATACTCATAAAATTTTATTTTCTTTATAAAAATAAAACTACTTGGCAATTTATGTGATTTTCATAATATGATATTTTTGTTTCGTCATGGTTACATACATCATAGAGGTATTTTTTGTTTTTTAATACAAGAACGTTCTTTACACAAAGGCCGGAAATGACCAAGATCTCTCTGATTCTCTCTCTTCTGATCTTGAGCATGTGGTTCAATTGAGGAAAAGTAACTGGTTAATTTTGATGCATCTAAAACCTAGCTTCCTGTTTTCTATCATCAATGCTCTGATCCCCATCTATCCCCTCCACCCCGCCATAATCGAACAGTTGTCAGAATTTAATTTGATTTGATGCGCATGAGCAATAATCTACAACATACATTGATCGTTTTCTCTTTCATCTGCTCTTCTGGCTGTATCGTTGTTTCTCATATTGGCAGCTGCCGAGGGGTGTGCAGTCGTTCACATGTATAAAAAAAAAGACATAAACTTGAGAGAAACAAAAAAGTCCAACACATTCTTTATATATTGGGTGGGTTCTGATCGTGTGTGTGATACCATTGCAAGAAACAACCCTCTAAGTGCTAAAGTATATAACTACATGTTAGTCAGCTGATGTCAGCTCAGTTCATCTGCTCCGAGCTGTTTTACCTGCATTCTATAATCTTCCACTGAAAACTGTTCTCAACTCTTGCAAATTCAATACCTTCCATAAACTGTCCCTAACTGCCGTAAACTATCCCTAATTGCCATAAACTATCCCTAACTGCCATAAACTGTCTCTAACTGCTATCAACTGTCAAAAAAAAATTTGCTTTCATTCCTAAAACTGTCCATAAACCAACCCTAAATATATGACCTGTATGTCCGATTTTTTGTCCCATTCACTGCCACACCTTGATTAACAATCCTATTTCATCTTCCTTTGTGTGCCTTGATGAACAACTCTCGATTATCTTTTTACCAATCTCACTTCCAATAATCATTGTTCTGATGATAAACTTATTTCCTAATTTTTTGTTGTAGTTTTTTCCTAACTTTTTACTTCCTTTGAAGGTAACATTGATAATATCACAAAGACTTGGAGAAGGGGGGGGGGGCGGAGATGGCACTGCTTCCAAGGAATTGAAGATTACTTCTCCCCCTACACTTACACTTTGAGCTATGTGACATCATCGTGACATTTTTATCAATTGCACAATTCAAAAATCCTAATCTCGAGTTCAGCAGCTCTCACTTCCTATTATTTATATACTAGTGGGCCTACTTGCTCAATACTTAACATTTGATCCGCCATTTTCTATTCCACAGTCTCAATACCAGTCGCAGGTGTGTCAAGAACAGAAACGAGCCAATGATGCAGAAGAAAATCTTAACACCATGGCTGAGCAGAGCGAGGAGCGTGTATCTGGGTTGGAGGCTAAACTGTCGGAGCTGTCTGAGGTGGTGGGCAATTATGAGCGTCTCCGCCTCCAGGACCAGCAGGCTATCCAGCGACTCAAAGAACGCGTCGCTCAACTGGACACAGAGAATATGGCATTAGTCCAGGCTGCCCATACGCCAGATTTCAGAAAAGACCTTGACGATAATGAGGCTGACACCAATCTTGATATTCAAACTCTTGTTGCCAAAATTGGAAAGTTGAAAAAATTACTCAAGTTAGCTCTACACCAAAAAACAGAAAGGTCTTACGAGCTGGAAGGTAAATTTTACTTTTTTTTTAAATATAATTTAATAATACACTGCATAATCTCGTTGACTTTAAATTTCTTTCTTAGAACTGCATGCCTGTGGAACTCTGTTACGTCTGCCTGCTTCCCACCTGACTACAACTTGGATGTCTTCAAGTCCAACGTTAACAAATTCTTAATGAACCGCCTCCCTTAAGTAAACACTTCATCAAATCTCCAAACTAATGTACTGTACTTGAAATAACCCTTATCCCTGAGTGGCTTCCGGGCCTTGATAAGTGGTGAACCCCGTGTAAAAAAAAACCAAAAAAACCTGAGGTTTTCATGTTTTTGATTTGCTGTTATTTTTCTAAATCACCTTTCTTCCTTGTTTTAGTTTTGAATAAATTGTTTTTTTTTATCGTTTCTGAAAAGCAATGAAAAAAACCAAAAACAATGTTTTTGATATGGGTTGCAAAACATGCATAAGGCCGTAAAGAAATGAAAAAAATAAAAAATTATGATTTTTTTTCCTTTGGTCACTAAGATGCAACTAACCAGTTTGTGTGTGTGTATATATAATATTCCAAATGATTGCATGCCAGTATTTGTATATATATGATACGTGTGTCTATATGAAATTATTTCCACGATCAAACAATGTCGCAGCTCACAAGAGCAACAATGAAAACCAACAAACCAGAAGTCTAAGATTCAAGTTTAGCCCTCATTCGGACTCATCAGTTAAACACCTCCAGCCATGAAAGCCAACACTGGATGTGTTCAATTGATGAGCCTAAATGACGGAAAAACTTGAGTCTTAAACTTCCGGTTTGTTGGCTGTCATGGTTCTTGTGAGCTGCGATGTTGTTTGACTGTTGAAATAATTATATCATCACATTCTGAAAATGTTAATATATATGTTTATATATATATATATATATATATATATATTTTATTTGCAATGTTGGATGGCAGGATTGTGTTCCGAATAGTGAATTACTGGAGAGATGTGAAATCACTGGTATTGAATCATTTTTGATCAAGATACAAATGCGGTGGTCGGGTCATCTTATAAGAATGGATGACTCAAGAGTTCCTAAGAAACTTTTTTATGGGCAACTGACAAATTCTTGCCGTCCAATAGGGCGTCCCCTGCTTCGTTACAAAAATAAACTAAAAGACAACATGAAACGCTGTGGAATTTCTCTGAGTTTCTGGGAGAGTGCAGCAGGGGATCGCAGAGAATGGAGGAAGATGTGTTTCCTGGGGACCAAAGAATTTGAACATAACCGCCTTTGTCATAGGGACGTCCTTCGTGCAAATATGAAGGCAAAACACAAGAAACATCTACCTAAAAATGAATATGTATGCCATTGTGGTTTCAAAGCACGCAGCAAAGCAGGGTTATCTGTTCACTCGAGAAGACATCTTTGACCGACAAGCATATGAAAGTTCACCATCTGCGGAGGAGTGTGCCGGATGTCTACAGGATTGCAATTACGTATGTGGTGTCACAGAGCTTGGGAGCTGCTGAAGATTGCATATTGAACCCTCATTCATCGTCTTCGATGAGAAAATCCACCATATATATATATATAGAATGATCCATTGTTAGAAAGCACTGTAGTTTTGAAATTTTTAAAATATAGTGATTAAGAGAGCAGACAATATTTAAAGTCTCAAGAGTTTTCACTTGATGCTACCAGATCAGGCTATCTAAAGATATTGTCTTTCTGACTGAAATGCACCATACATTCAAGTTTTTTGTTTTTATTTTTTCTTTGCAAAACCTAATCATGTTCTGCAAAGCCCAAAATAATAGTAATAATTGAGCCCCCTTCTCCCTCTCTTTTTCTTTCTTCTCCAATTCCCTCTCTGAAGATATTGGTTTCCTGCCTTAAAAAAAACTTGAAACATAAACTTTCCATTTGAAAATAAACTTAAAAAAAAAATCGACATCATACTTTTGAAAACAAACATTTCAAGAAATTGACAATATTTTTTGTATTAAATACTGATCCTAATTGTGTATTGAATGGATACCATAATACTTAGTTCGCTGCACTTTATCATAACAAAGGTCCATTCAAAATTTTAAGCAGATCAACCAGTAGTTTCTGGGTAAAAAGTTGGAACAGACAGACAGATGAAATATAATAAATATAAATAATAAAAGATGTTAATAGTAGAATAATAAAACCACAGTATTAGAAAAATCTATTATATAAAAGGCAAAATGTGTTTGTGTGTCTTGCAAAAACTTTCAATGCATACAACAAACACTAACAAAATCAGTATCGTTAGAAAGATCAATCTCTCAGACAACAAATAGCCAAAAATTGGCCAAAAACATTAATTCTTCGACCGTCAACTGGGCCTTTTTTTTGCAAGGAGGGTCAGTTTTTGTGTTGACATTTTTGCAAAGTCATTCACGCCTCAAAATTTCAACGTACGTTTAAAACACGTTATTTCGAAGGCCTGTAATGTCACAAGTGCTTTTTTCACCTCCTTTTCCTCTTTCGTGTTACAGGTTCGAACATGGCTACTGTGGCTTTTTTTTTTTTTTTTTTAGGTCGCACGGGCACTCGTTATTATTTTAATTGTTTTTTTTTTTTATGGCTGGGTTTTATTTTAGGGGGTTGGTTGCTTAATAAATACCCTTACCATAAAACCTCTGCACACCTGAACAACGTTGGGTACCCCCGCTAGTCTATTATATATAGGGCAAATGTCTGTGTGTGTGTGTGTTCATATGTCTGCTAAAAACTTTTGGCATCCGCATCGAACAGGCGTGAACCTGGTATCTTTAGAAAGAGCGATCTCTCGGACACAACATCGAAAAATTAGAAAAAAATCGTCAATTATTTCATGTAGAAATGTCATTTTGTTTGAAAGACAGGTCACGTAAAAACGTTGCTTTCAACGCTGTTTGTAAATCGCGCATGTGCAAACGGTCGATTCGTTGTTTCGCTTTAAAAAGCTAAATTTGCAACATCATAACATCTGTGTTGTTGTGGTCCAATCGATAACGTGTTTGCTTACAAACTAAACTTTTGCAAGTTCGCATCCGCCTTGCAGCATTTTTTTCGTGTGCTTACAAAATTTTACTTTCAGTTTCACTTTTGGCTGATGGCACCAAAGACCCGTTTTGTTTTGTTTTTTATTTAACCATATCTTACGACCGGGCAATGTCGGGCGCCCCCTCCCCCCTACAAGTAATATATAAATCTATAAAAAAATAAATGAACAAAATAAGGATAAAAATCAAAAAAAATATATAGAGATAATAGATATAAATAAGAATGGATAGCTTTTAAGGGAAGGTAATTAGTTTGTGCATTATTTCTCTGTAATTAATGTTGGTTAATATTTTTTTGTGTGTGTATCTATACATAGATTTAAATTGTTATGTTTTTTTATATATTTGTTTTATTTGATATTTTTATTTTTCCAATTATTGAAATAAGTTTAATGTGTTTCAGACGATTTTTTTTTTTACATCATCTTCAGAAATTTTATAGAAAGAGATGATTTGGAGGAGCCATCTCGAGAATAAATGCTCTTCCCCAGAAGTGGAAGTGAAATGTATCTTTAAATTATTCTTTCTTCTAACTATAGTGAGCTTTATCCTTGTTTTTGCTGGGGTCAGGTCAGGTTCATTGAGTGAAAATTGAAGTAATGTGTGTGTTGATGTCCGTTTTACTTTTTTATTTTTCCTCTTCCTTGTGTGGAGGTGTGTATGTTTTTCTGTTGTTACTTCATTTTATGTGCATGTGTTCGCATGCAGATGAGTGTGTATGTGTGTCTGTGATTTGGATAAATATCATACATACACGGCAACAGATTATTCGGCATCATATATATTAATTTGTTCTTGTATTGATTCATGAAATATAGGTTATATTTTGTAGTTTAAATAAGCTATGTCTAGTATTTGGTTTATTATTATATATATATATATATATATATATATCTTCAGAATGTGAGAGATTATATAATTATTTCCACAGTTAAATAATGTCACAGCTCACAAGAGCTATGACAGCCAACAAACCTAAACTTTTTCCCTCATTTGGATTCATCAGTGAGACATATTTGACCTCGGGATTCGAAACCCAAGTCTCTTGCATGCAAGGCAAGTACTCTGCCACTTGGACAACTGTGCCACACACAAGAAAGTCTATTAACTAACACGGATCAAACAAACCGCAGTGACATCCGACTATGGAATGAACCTATTTCATCTCGAACAAGGGCTGTGGTCATCCAACCAACAATAACCCAAGGCGATGTCTCACAAGTAGGAATTTTATACTCGCTAGATCGATGCCATTCAACATGCTAACATAGTGAGCAATATATACAACCTAATATATATATATTGCTGACCTAGCGAGCAATATATATATATATATATATATATATATATATATATATATATATATATATATACTACATACAATGTTTTAAGGAAACTGCATCAAACTCTTATAGTTATCAAGTATTTTCTGTCTTCATTAAAAAGAAAAAAAAAAATGATAAATTTTTTTAAATGTTTTTTTTTTTTTTTTTCATTTCAGGTGTTTTCTACAGTGACCTCACAGCTGATTGCAGTCTCTGCAAAAAGTATGAAAGTGAACTGAGCACTTTAAAAGAAGAATATGAGCGATATAAAATTCGAGCGCAGGCCATTTTAAAAAGTAAAAGCTTCAAAGTAAGTATATTTGATAATGATACTAATGAAGAAGATTTATGGTTTTAAGTGAAACGCTTAAAAATGATGAACGGTTAATCTCTATTTCAGGCGATAATAAATAAGACAAACATAAAAATCAATTAGCACTTCCATATGGTTATGGTTGACATCACGAGAACAATCTCTTCTGGATTAAATGAAGGGTTCAGTTCTAAATTCCATCCAGGTTCCTGATAATACGAATTGAGCTGATGATGAAGGACTCACTAATGTAACCATAACTTTTCTAAGCCACCCATAACTTCAGGCATGTTATCTCTATTTTCAAACATTTTTTTATCATAACTTTTATATATTTGGAGCACAGGGTGGAGCAGGTGTCGACGTGATAGCAGAGTCAGTGGTGGGTGGAGTAAGTTCAGGGAACGTTTGCTATCTATAAATATAAAAGCGAAAATGTATGTATGTATGTTTGTATGTGTGTTTGTGTGTCCGCTAAAAACTTTCGGCAGACACAACGAAAATTCACAAACTCGGCATCATATTGAAGCCCCATCCTTCGCACGAAAAATATCGAAAAATTGGCCAAAAACGTTCATTTTTCGACAGGGGGGGGGGGAGATCAACAAAAACGGTCCTCTTGTGACGACGACCGGTTCTACGCATATGTCAGATGACGTCATGACCTGATTTACTTTAAATACTTGAAGAACTGACTAAATTTCATGTACATCGTGTTAGCTCAGTTGGTTAGCGCATTGGTTCATTATCTAAACGTTTTGGATTTGAATCGTGGTGTGAGATGTCTTTCTTTTTTTTTTTTTCGATTTTTTAAATTTAAATATTGAACCAGTGTTATTTAAGCCATTTTTCATGTAAAGTTCGTTTTTCTGGGTTTTATTTTTTACTTCGCTTATCCACCCCAACCACACACCCAAAAACACCCGGGTACCCACCGATTTTTTAAATTCTAATATTGAAACAGGCTTATTTAAGCCATTTATTTTTTGTATTTTCGGTTTTTACATTTAACTTCGTTCATTTGCCTTACGTTAGTTTTTTTTTTTTGTGTTTTTTTCGATGTTTTGATTTACCTCCCCCCTCCCCGCTTAAGTTTTAACGTTGTTCCCTTTTTTTACTTTGCTTATAACAAACAAACCTGGTCATTGACCTCATTTGCTGAATAGCTATTGCTCTATGACTTCCGTACGCGCAACTGTCAATTTGGTTTTTACTTAAATAAATTCAAACATCTTTCAGTAACTCATTCTGGCTGGCCGATTTTATTTTCAAACTTTGCCTCAGGGCTTCGGGTTCGATCCTACCCCCCCCCCTCCGGTTTTTATTTTACAGCACACACACCTCCAAACACCCGGGCAATGCCGGGTACTCCCGCTAGTCTATAATATAAATTTCACCTGTCTGTTTAAATGTATGTATGTATGTTTGTATGTCTGCCTAAAACTTTCGACAGAGGCGACGGATTTTCATGAAATTGGTATCATTTTGTAAGCTCGACCCTTCGGACGACAAATATCGAATAATTGGCCAAAAACATTAATTCCTTCACCTTCAACTGGGCATTTTTCTACAGTGAGGGGGCGCTTTTTTCACCAATATTTTTGAAATTCATCGCCTTTTTTTCGATTGTCTAGCCTTAATTTAAGCCTACGCCACTTCTGGTTTGGTGATGGGTGCAACAGCAAACACATCACGTTTCTTTTCCTCTTTCGCGGTACGGGTTTGAGCCTACCTGCCTACTATCACTTTTTTTTTTTTTTGCTCAACACAACACACACCTCCAAACACCGGGCACGTTATTAACTAAAAGAGTGTTGGCATTAAAATCTATTGCAGACGACTTCACAACTTCAAAGTTTATTTAAAAATATTATTTATTGACTCGGCAGATATTTCAAACCTTTTCTTTAATTTGAAGGAAGTACAGAAAACTTTTGCTAATACTAACCAGCATAGCATTACTGCTGCTGCTGTTGAAGTGGAGGAGGAGGAGCATTCATTCATTTAAAATGAATCAGTTGATTATTGTTAGCATTGGTTTCCCTGATATTTTATTAATAAAAATTCTTTCTAAAAAGACATTGAGTACTGAGAGAAGTGACCATATGAAGGTTGCCAACATCCCTAAATGAAAGTGTTTCTATGAAGCAAACTGGATTTGAACTTGGCACACCCAAGTTGTCAGTGTCATTAATCACTTAGCTACTATTCCCTTGCTGGTGGTGGTGTGAGTCAAACTTCTGCGTAGAGCTCACGAAGATCGTGCCTCAGGATCGTCTAGCCTGCACAAAGTTCTCCTTGTTGGTCGCAGCTATTCACTGCAAGATTGTGGACCTCTAACACCAAAAACAGCAAGGTTTCCTTGCTTGCGAAGTTGGAGCAATACTGAAAACATAGTTACTCTTTCTCTAAATGCTTACTGAGATATTAAGAAATATGAGAAAGTGGTTGAATCAAAATAGTGAGAGACTGAGAGAAGGAAAGAAATCGGTTACTTGTTTGGTTCACTACAAGTTATAACTAATTAAAATAATTCGAACAGTTTGCTTCCAAACATGATTCAATCCCAGAACTAATGTATATTATAGCATGTGTTACATGTTATTATAATATATCTGTAAATTTGTAAGCAAACAACCGCTGATGAACTCACATTTTGTAATAATAATAATAGATACCATTTTATATTTTAAGAAACAAGTGTTCCGTGCTTTTATTTTAGGCAGCAATATGTGTTTCTTTATTTCAATTCTTTCTTCTATTATGATTACACGTAAAGAGAAATGTTTGTCTGTCCAACCTTCTTTCATTCAGTCATTCATTCAAGTGGTGTCCTACCTGGTATAAACATTGACGGCTATGACTCTCTCTCTCAAGTCATTCATGAATTCATTGTTGCTCATCATTTTTAATGTTGCCCAGCTGTTCAGACTGTCAACATATGTTTCTCGCTGTCGTCCTCTACTTCTTTATGCATGATCTTTCCCATCAAACTAATCTATTCTATTCCGCTTTTTCTGTAGACATGACTCGTGAATTTCATTTATCTTTTTCGTATTGTTCTTATTAGAGACCTTTCTGTGTTCATCATTTGATTTGTTTTCTTTTCTATCCAGAGTATCTTCAAAATTCTCCTCAGAAACAAACTTTCAGTTGCCTCTAGTCTCTTCTTTGTGTCGTTGATGATTATCCAGCACCCTCTTTAAGTTTGCGTTAGTAACCTAAGTGTTTCAAACATGGTTCGTCCCATGAGGTGTTTATACACTCCAAAACAAAAATGTTTATAGTGTTATTATTTTGTCAAATATAATTATCGTACTGGTTGAGGATATATCTACATTCCCTGTTGAACAGTTTGAATCACTTGTAGCTTGTTGATATTAATATAAAATAATACAATAAAATAATTTATAAAACTAAAGAAAAATTAAGACATTACATTAGTTAAGCTCATAGTTACAAGACTGAAAAACTAATAAATTGTAAATAAAATAATAATTCCATCAAAACTTGTGATAAAGAAAATACGAAAACATATTAATTCAATAATAAATGTCACAGATTCGCCTTATGATACATAATATGCATTTATATCTATAAGTTTTCATTTCTACTGGAAAAATACAAAAATATATAAATCATAAAATCATAACTAACGTTAATCAGCTGAGGTGACTGGACACTCCAGAAGGACAAAGCGACGTCTACCTCCATGGAAACTGAGTACAACTGCGCTATACTATATGTGCTATACCCTCACTGAGTCAGGAGAGTATTGGGAGGGAGGAAAAGAAATAACTTGCCAACTAGGAATTATGAGCACGTAAGCAAAGTTAGGGTGACAAAACACCTCATGGGATTAACGCAGGGTTAATGACAAAATTTACACTTATTTTGATTTGTTTTGCATTGTTCTGTAATGGTTTCATTATTATTTACTGTCTATTCAAATCCGGCATCACCAGGGAGCTGTTACATTGAAAATTTTTGTGTAAATATTTCAATGTTCTATGATAACACCTATTTGGTTTTAGATTCAATATCTAAACTAACAAAACAAATAAGGAACGGTAAATCTTACTAAAAAGGTTAAGAGTTATTCCCCTTAGCTGTTTATTTAAACTATATTTTATGAACGTTTTCGCATTAGCAAACAGCAGAACCAGATTAAATATTAAAAATAAAATAAATTGCAGCAATGTGTGTTTATTGCCAATGACATGGTATCTGAGACTCTTTTCTTGGACAACAGTGGTGATGTTGTGTTGGTTGATAATAGCAGAAATTCCCTGAACTTACTCCATCCACCCTTAATTCTTGTAGTCGCACCAGCACCAGCTCCACCCTGTGCTCCATTGGTATCACTAAGGTAACAAAAGTTAAGAACACCCTCAATATCTTCGTCATTCAAATATACTTTCTTCATATCGGAGTTCTCATCTTACACTTCTTGCACACAAATTGATTATCCTCTTTGAACGCATCTGCATTTCCACTTTGCACGTTTTGTGCACCCAATGCTTAGAGGTATATAAAAAAAATAAGCTGCACTTGAATCTCCTGTGATTTTTTTTAAGCAGCGAATTAATTCGTCTGCTCAACTTTCAATGGCAATCTCAAAAAGGATGATGGTCACATTCAAAATATTTTTGAATAATTAATGTTCAAATTAAAAAAATATATATTCTGGGGTTATCTACTTGGAGTTCTCTCCCTTCTATTCGCCTGTTTTTTTTTTTTTTCTCTTTAAAAGCAATTATTTTTTTTTTTTTTTACATCTTCATTTTTTTTGCAATTTCTTTACTGATTTAATTTTCAGCATAAAAAATAGTTTACTTGTTTGTGATCTTCAACAACAACAAAACCAGGCATCCTGACCAAAAATGCACGAAATATTGATATTATTTTTTAATCATGTTCTGCAAAGCTAAAAACAAAAACAACAATTTTCCATTATAAAACAACCAAACCAAACCAAATACCATGAATAAATATTTGAAAATATAAAAGAACTTGAAGCATAAAAACTTTTACCAAAATGACCAGATTTGACATTAATAACTTGAAAAAAAATTTGATATGCCATAAAATAAAACGAAACAATCTTCTTTTTTGTCTTCTTTTTAATCTCAACTTTTGCAAAGAAAAACAAAATTCAATTGAACTTCATGCGTTCTCTTTTCCACTGTTAATGCCATAAAGTTTTGTTTTTTTTTGTTCATTCGATCTATTCACACAATTTATCTCTTGTTTCTTTCTTAATATTTGTTTTTACTTTATTTTCATTGCATACTTTACGCAACTAGTTGAGTCATTATTTGTTATAAATTATCATCTCATATATGAAATAATGTGAGATTTTCCTCTATTTCGTTGACCGGGATAGTTTCATAAACCAAAACATTAAAAAAAATTTGCTAATCAGTAATATGGTACACATATTGTTTCATGTTCTAAAAAAATGTTCCAATGAAATATTAATTTTTTATATTTAATCCGACCAACAGTTTCGGTTTTGATTACTGATGTCATAAAAGTAAAATCCCTTTTTCACTTTGAAGTTCTCACCGTATAACCTTATTCATTATGTGCTATTTTTACAATAGACTTTTCAATCATTTTATAGGCTTTCTCAGTGAAATAGAAGGTAGACTAGACTCCCAAGACTTAGTAAGGCAACTCATCTAGGAGAAGGAAAGCTCCAAAATAACTTCATTTGTATTGGTTTTGGGTTTCTTGGATTTTTTCCTGCCATTGGATATAAGCTAGGATGGATCATTAGAAGTGCAGTTAGATATTGTGCAACCCTTGCTTCACCATTAACTTATGATTGCACAGGTACCTGTTCAGAAAGTGTCCATTGTTTTTCGAATTATGACAAACTCAACAAGCAGCCCCCCCCCTACACAGTAAAGATGCCTAGAAAGCCTTCTCCTCTAATAGTTTCTTCCCCAGAACTGCTAGACTTTGAAACTTCCTTCCAGATTCATGTTTTCCCAACTGTACTGACATGCAGAAGTTCAAGTGTAATGTGAACAGATATCTTGCTGCTCAACTCCCTACTGTCCCCAATAGTAACCCTCTACATCGAAGTGGCTTTGTTTGGGGTGAAGATAAAAAAAAAAAAATTGAATATTCTAACTAACTGAAGTGATCTCTTGTTTTTTTTTTTTTTGTTTAGGAAACTCCGTCTCAAGATGAGGCCTTACGGGAACAAGTGAACGAATTGCGGGATAAAGTGAAGTCAATGCATGTACAACAAGAAAATGAAAGGCAAAAACACCTCGACAAGATCGACAGCTTGCACAAGGTTGTAAGTAGCACTCATGAGAAACACAAGGCCGAATGCTGCCAGATGGTAAGTGAGCATCAACACCAGATATCGGAGCTCGAAGGGGAATTGAAAAAGCAACGTAAACGTACAGTATCGATGCTTGCCGAAAAAGACCAAGAAATCGACCGTTTACGTAGTTTGGCTAACCTTCCGAGCAGTGATAACGATTTCTACAGCGTGTCCCAGCCTGCAGCCAAATCATCGTCCACACGTGTTTCACCTGAACGATCGGATGATAACGCAACTCTTGATGAGGAGCAGACTGTAAGTCTCTTGCTGAAGAATACGCCATCGGGGCCTGGTGATATGCCTTTGTTGCATTTTGCACAGGAAACGGCTCGTAAGGAGGTGGAAATCTCATCTTTACGCTGCAAGAAATACCAGCTGGAGACGGCACTACGTGAGTTACAACATGCAGCGCTGATTAAAGAGCAGCGAATGAGCGAGGAACTGTCGCACCTTCAGGAATTGGTGCATAAAAAGAAGCGTGATAAGTCGCGAGAAGGCGCCAACTTGGAGTACCTGAAAAATGTTATCTATAAATTTCTTATCTGCACCGATTGTGCGGGCAGGCAGAAAATGCTCAACGCTATTGTGACGATTTTAGAATTTAGCCCGAAAGAACGCGATAAAGTTCAGACATTTTGGAAAAGTCGATGGTGAATAAATAAAAATACGGAAACTTCAAATGAAAATTATCACATCAGGTTTTTTTTATTTAATTTAAATTTTTGTCTCTAAGAGAAATCGTCTTTAACTAGATTTTAATTTCTTTTATGAATTGGATGGGTAACGTTTTCTCTTATTGCGTTATAATCATGGCATAGATAATGAGCATGATTGGAAGCCTATTTAAAATTTTCCATTTTCAGTGACTTTTGTTTTTAACACTATACGAAAATACATAGGATTTCAAGTTTTGTTCCCTAATATATATATATATATATATATATATATATATATATATATATATATAGTAAGTTATAAAATATATATGGCGATTAAGCTATACAGAATATACAGAATATTCCACGTTTCATCCATGCTAGGATTCCTCAGATGGCGATTAAGCTACACAGAATATTCTGTGTAGCTTAATTGCACATATATATTTTATAACTTACTACCTAGCTCTACATACATATTGAGCAGTTGAAGTAAATACTTAAAGTTTATGCATAAATTTATACGTTCGTATATTAATTTATATGACTAAACGAAGTAGTTATATATATATATATATTCAGCCATTCTGATGAGTTATAGACGATGAAACATGTGTCAGTGGATAATTATATTTTAAAAATTATGTATATACATACACATTGTGCGTGTGTATGTATATATACTGATAATTGTGAGAATCAGATTTTTAAATTAGTTCAAAGGTTTGGATTTAAATTTGTATACAATACTTTTTCCGACGAAACTTTACATTACTTGAATAAGCTTCATGTTTTTAATCAATGAATACCAATGGTTTAATGCTCTTAGTGATTGTCAAATGGCTTAAAAACGTTGTGACCATACGTTTGCTTTGAAATAAGCTGGAAGTAAGCAAAAGAGTCATGAGTACAACCAAGGCCATGTTTTTAAACAATCAGACGATCACTAAAAATATCAAACCATTTATATTCATTAAAAATAACTTATTCAAATCCTGTTGAGCTCTCTCTAAAAAAATATTGAGCACTGTGTACAAGTTCAAATCCAAACTTAATTGGTTTCAAAATTTGATCCACACAACTATCAGTGTGTGTGTGTGTATATATATATATATATACTTAACGTTAAAGTTAACAAAGTTAAGCAACGTTGAGCCTAGTCAGTACTAAAATGGGTGACCATTTGGGAATTCCAGGTGCTGTATGTGCTCTCCGCTTATCTCCACATTGCTTCCAGTTAGTCTTGGGCCTCTCTCCCACTGGACTTAAACAGTGCCGATTCAGAAGAGATGTGGTTGGGATTGCGCAACCCTTGCCTCACAATTACACATGCAGCGACACTTACAGGGGGTGTCCATTGTCTCTTGAGACTGAATGGAGGACTCAAGAAATAAGAAAAATAGATGATTAAAAATAAAATTGAATAAATTACAATATTTATTGATCCATTAAATTCAAACAAGGAATTATAATAATGAAATATCCTTAATCCATGGATTATCAAAGATATACCTCTTTCATATGAAAATCCATAAAGAAGGACTTTTTGTTATTATAATTAATTGTTTGAATTTTGTAATTTATTCATTTTTATTTACATCATCTATTATATTTATATATATTTTCCTATTAGCTTTTTATTGTCTTGATAGGTTTTAATTTTAAAATTAATATTTATAATTTTCTCTCTCTGGATACTTTTTCAAATTAGGTAATATTAATATTATGGATTCATCTTAGTGTTGCAAACTGTTTTCCTGTTATCCAGTTCAACAAAGCTTAACACGCACTTTTAAATCATTTAAACTAAAAACATGCATAAATGATGCAATTATCTTATTCACTTTTTAAATTGGTTTACATTTTTAAAAAGTTGATTCCAGATTTTTTCCCTTTGAAAAAAAAAAATTTAGTTATCTGAAAACAGTTTGAAAACATTGTAATATTATTTTACAGAATAAAAATAAATGAATAAAGACATTTTCTGAAATCTTCAATCAATTGTGTCTTACTAAATATGGACGATAATTTTTTTTTTATTTAAAATAAAATGCATATATACAAATTAATAAAACGGATTATTATTTGTTTCACATTGTACTTTATCAACAATTTGATAAAATAAGAAGGAAATTGGACGGGTTTTCTTTTATTTAATAATATACACAAACCTTTTTGTATATATGTGTAAAAATTGTAAAAACATCAACAAAAAACAATTTTTATGATTTAATGTTTTTCAAATGTAAAGACCTGCTAAATTTGTTGCACAAATAAAACATTTTTTTAACGAAGATTTTGCTTTTTTAATTTATTTTCATTTCTCTGTTACATTTCTCCATGTTACATTCCTTTATGTTACATTCCTTTATGTTACATTTCTTTATGTTACATTTCTTTATGTTACATTTCTTTATGTTACATTTCTTTATGTTACATTCCTTTATGTTACATTCCTTTATGTTACATTTCTTTGTTACATTTTTTTATGTTTCATTCCTTTATGTTACATTCATTTATGTTACATTCCTTTGTTACATTTCTTTATGTTAAATTCCTTTATGTTACATTCCTTTATGTTACATTTCTTTATGTTAAATTCCTTTATGTTACATTTCTTTGTTACATTCCTTTATGTTACATTTCTTTGTTACATTTCTTTATGTTAAATTCCTTTATTTTACATTTCTTTGTTACATATCTTTGTTACATTCCTTTATGTTACATTTCTTTGTTACATTCCTTTATGTTACATTTCTTTGTTACATTTCTTTATGTTAAATTCCTTTATATTACATTCCTTTGTTACATTCCTTTATGTTACATTCCTTTATGTTACATTCCTTTATTTTACATTTCTTTGTTACATTTCTTTATGTAAAATTCCTTTATGTTACATTCCTTTGTTACATTCCTTTATGTTACATTTCTTTGTTACATTCCTTTATGTTACATTCCTTTATGTTACATTCCTTTATGTTACATTTCTTTGTTACATTCCTTTATGTTACATTTCTTTGTTACATTCCTTTATTTTACATTTCTTTGTTGCATTCCTTTATGTTACATTCCTTTGTTACATTCCTTTATGTTACATTTCTTTGTTACATTCCTTTATGTTACATTTCTTTGTTACATTCCTTTATGTTACATTTCTTTGTTGCATTCCTTTATGTTACATTTCTTTGTTACATTCCTTTATGTTACATTTCTTTATGTTACATTCTTTTATGTTACATTTTACATTTCTTTATGTTACATTCCTTTATTTTACATTTCTTTGTTACATTTCTTTGTTACATTTCTTTATGTTACATTCCTTTATGTTACATTTCTTTATTTTACATTTCTTTGTTACATTTCTTTATGTTAAATTCCTTTATGTTACATTCCTTTATGTTACATTTCTTTGTTACATTTCTTTATGTTACATTCCTTTATTTTACATTTCTTTGTTACATTCCTTTATGTTACATTTCTTTATGTTACATTTCTTTGTTACATTCCTTTATGTTACATTTCTTTGTTACATTCCTTTATGTTACATTCCTTTATGTTACATTTCTTTGTTACATTCCTTTATGTTACATTTCTTTGTTACATTCCTTTATTTTACATTTCTTTGTTACATTCCTTTATGTTACATTTCTTTGATACATTCCTTTATGTTACATTTCTTTGTTACATTCCTTTATGTTACATTTCTTTGTTACATTCCTTTATGTTACATTTCTTTGTTGCATTCCTTTATGTTACATTTATTTGTTACATGCCTTTATGTTACATTTCTTTATGTTACATTCTTTTATTTTACATTTTACATTTCTTTATGTTACATTCCTTTATTTTACATTTCTTTGTTACATTTCTTTGTTACATTTCTTTATGTTACATTCCTTTATGTTACATTTCTTTATGTTACATTTCTTTGTTACATTTGTTTATGTTACATTTGTTTATGTTACATTTGTTTATATCACATTTGTTTATGTTACATTTCTTTATTTTACATTCCTTTGTTACATTTCTTTATGTTACATTCCTTTGTTTTACATTTCTTTGTTACATTTCTTTATGTTACATTCCTTTGTTACATTTCTTTATGTTACATTTCTTTATGTTACATTCCTTTATTTTACATTTCTTTATTTTACATTTCTTTATGTTACAAGATGTTTTGTTTCAAGCATAATTTTCATTAAGACATTCTGTTTTCGAGTGAAAATTCTTTCTCTTCCCTAGAACTTTTTCCTAACAGAAGTGACATTACTAGTCTTTCTCTACTCTTCCATTATTTCCATAGAAGGCACTCAATTCCATTCCAATATCTGATTACTAACAATAAGATAATTCACAAGAACTCGTATGGTTGCCACCGCTAAAAATAATTTATTTTCTTCCTTCATGTGCTTAGCATGGTAGAATTTCCATGAACAGAGATTTTTCCAAGGACTTCACATCTATTGAACGCATTACCACAGGACTTCTTCTCTGCAGACTACATCATGATCATCTTCAAATCCAATGTTAACAAATACCTGTAATAAATTGTCCCTATAACTAAGCAAACTTTATTCATACCATTCGTTATTTTCAATCCTCTCATAATATTCATCATCATTCAACTGACAATTTATCAATCTTTTTGCTTTGTTGATAAGTGATAACTAGGTCTGTGACAACAGCATATTCTTTTCATTCTTTTGACTCTTGAGTATATATCCGACATAGTAAGACATACTTAATCAACCGAGAACCACATCTGTCTATATAAAAACATATAAGATATTAACGGATATACACTCAAGAGTCAAAACAATGATAAGAATATGCTGTTGTCACAGCCCTAGTGATGACTCATTAAAATAAAAAATAAAACATTGATCATTCTTTTCCCAAATAAATTACTTCCAAAATTTCTACTTGATTATTTACTAAGGAATTGTTTATTAGTCTAAACCAAGAGTTCCCAAATTTCAGGACACCATGGAACCCTGAGCAGGACAAAAGTTTTTTACGGAGCACTACAATATAATTTCTGAAATAAATATGAAAAACATTGATTTCAAATTTCAACACTAACTAATGATAATGTTTACAACCATTATTTGTTTTTGATTAATTAAAAATTGTTGCATTATTTTTTGTTATTTAGTTTCTCGTTTCATGAACCATCTTGAAACTCTTTACATGTGTAGTTATGTATCATATCTCTTTCCAGTAGAAAAGATCAATAATTAAATGTCTGCAGCCATTTAATGTTTCCGTATAAAGCATTTGGCTCTCTCACTCAGGAAACCCAGCTCTAATCCGTAAATTTAATGTTTCTGTATAAAGCATTTGATCCTCTTTAAGAAATGGCTTCTGGAGCCCTTTTTGGGATACCCTCCCCCAAACCATACGAACCGCGATAAACAGATATGTAAGCAATAAGCATACATAATATAAGCACGTTTATATATATATATAGTTTAATAAACTTTATAAAATAGTTTAAATAAACTTTAAAATTAAACGTAAAACTTGTTTAATAAACTAGTTTAATAAACTTTATAATTAAACGTAATAAAAATAGTTTAATAAACTTTATAAAATAGTTTAAATAAACTTTAAAATTAAACGTAAAAATTGTTTAATAAACTAGTTTAATAAACTTTAAAATTAAACGTAATAAAAATAGTTTAATAAACTTTAAAGATCAATAATTAAATGTCTGTAGCCATTTAATGTTTCCATATAAAGCATTTAGTCCTCTTTAAGAAAGGGATTTCAGCGCCCCTCAGCCTCACTCACGTAGCCCCAGGGCTCTGTGGAACCCACTTTGGGAAACCTTGGTCTAAGCTAAGATGGTGAATAATGGTTCATGGGAAGTTGGGGATTAGGATCAGAGTCAAGTAGAAGGTTATTCATATTTGCATCTCTTTGAACCGTGTAATTATACAACATCTAAATGCAGTTCTTTGCATCGTTCTCGTATACTGCAAGATCTTTTGAGCTGCAGCAGTTGCGCAATAGAGGGCAGACAAGTCAGTTATTTTATATTTGTGTCTGTCATTAAAAAGTTTGGTTTAAATAGTTTTATGAAAACGTTTTCAGAAATTATGTATTTTTCAATCTTTCTTGTTTATATACTTGTTGTTTATATTTCTGATTTTATTATGCATAAAACTTGCCTCAGTTTAGAAGGATTTCTCCTTCACTGACCTGCAACAGTTAGGATGAATATTTTAATATTTAACAACAAATATTTTTTGAAAGTAACAAACATTTTTTTAATAACAAATAATAAATATTTTTTAAACTAACAAATATTACTTTTTAATATTAAACAACAAATTTTTAAAACTAAAAATATTTTTTGAAACATAAAAAATATTTTTTAAGATTTAACAACAAATATTTTTTTTAAACTGACAAATATATTTTTATATTGAACATATATACTTGGAAACTAGCAAATATATTTTTTTATATTAAATAAATATTTTTTAAACTAACAAATATATTTTTTATATTAAACAACAAATATGTTTTGAAACTAACATTTTTTTATATTAATCAACCAATATTTTTAAAACTAACAAATATATTTTTTAATATTAAACAAGTATTTTTTAATATTTAATAAATATTTTTTTAAACTAACAAGTATATTTTTTAATATTAAGCATCAAATATCTTTTAAGCTAACAAATATTTTTTAGATTAAACAACAAATATTTTTTAAAACTAACGGATTTTTTTTATATTAAATAACAAATAATTTTTAACTAACAAATATTTTATGAAACAAAGAAAATATTTTTATATTAAACAGCAATAATGTTTTGAAACTAACACATATATTTTTAAATATTTATATATCTATAAAAGTGAAAGTGTCTGTATATTTCCCTACATAATAACTCTGTCAATTTTTAGTCTACAGACTCGAAATTTGATATACAGGGTACTGAGATTTGGGAAAATCTTTGTGATCGGTTTTCGGCCAGAAATTTCGCTGTTAAGGGGTCCAAGTTCAACGATTTGACATTTGAGAACTCTACCAAATTCCTCCAACAATTTTGGGTCTAAATACTTGAAATTTTAGATAAAGGTTCCTTGGACATGGATCTAACTTAATAACTTAATTTGAGCCCAAAACAATAAATGTTCACGGGTCATAATTGGCGTGAAAGTTTAAAAAATTTGACCTCTGCGGTCTCTACCAAATTACTCAGACAATTTCTGGTCTAAACATTTGAAATTTTACATAACAGGTATTCAGAGATAGGGCAAGCTTTTTAATCGGTTTGGGTCGAAAATATTTAGTTACCAATATATAAATGTACGTATGTATGTATGTCTGCCTAAAACTTTCGACAGAGGTGACGGATTTTACCAAGATCAGTGTCGTTTTGAAGTTCGACCTTTCAGACAACAAATACCGAAAAATTGACTAAAAACATTAATATCTTCACCTTCAACTGCAACTGCGCACTTTTCTACAGGGGGGGGGGTCGCTTTTTTCGCCGATATTTTTTAGTCATCCTCTCCTTTTGATTCCCTAGCCTTAATTTAAACCTACGTCACTTCCGGTTTAGCAGTGGTCGTAACAGCAAAGACATCAGGTTTTTTCTCCCATTCTTTTCCTCCTTCGTCGTACGGCTTCGAGCCTGCCTTCCTACTACCACTTTTTTTTTTTTTTGCTCAACATACACATCCAAACACTTGGGCAACGCCGGGCTGAAATGCTAGTATATCTATAAAAATGAAAATGTCTGTGTGTGTGTGTGTGTGTGTGTGTGTGTGTCTGTCTCTGTGTGTGTACACTTCCCTACCAAATAACTATGTCAATTTTCAGTCTACAGACTCGAGATTTAACATAAGAGGTATTTTTAATCGGTTTTTCGGCCAGAAATTTGGCTGTCAAGGGGTCAAAGTTCAACGATTTGACCTTTGAAATCTCTACCAAACTCCTCCGCTAATTTTGTGTCTAAACATTTGAAATTTTAGATGTACGTGGGACCAAACTTTTTAACTTGATTTGAGCTCAAAACACTAAATGTTAAGCGGTCAAAATTAGTGTCAAAGTTAAAAAAATTTAAAAATTTGACCTTTCAGCCAATTTTTGGTCTGAAGATTTGAAATTTTACATAAAGTGTATTCAGAAATAGGACAAGCTTTTTTGACCGAAAATTTAGCTATCAAGGGGGCAAAGTTCAAAAGATTTGACCATCGCAGTCTCTAGCAAACTATTCAACAAATTTTGAGTCTTAACATTTGAAATTTTACATAAAGGGTATTCAGACATGCAGCAAGCTTTTTAATGAGTTTTTTGGCAAAAATTTAGCTGGCAAGAGGTCAAAGTTTACAGAGTTGACTTTTTCAGACTCTACCAAACTCCTCCAATTTTGGGTCTAAACACTTGAAATATTGGATGTAGGTTACCTAGATATGAGTCAAACTTTTTAATATATATATATATATATATATATATATATATATATATGTGCACATAAATTACATAGGGCCCGAGCAAAACAGGTCTGAACTTCTAGTTAAACAATGAATACCTTTTAAAATTTGCAAATATATTTTTTAAAATTTAACAAAAAATACTTTTTTTTAACTTTTTTATATTAAACAACAAATATTTTTTAAACTAACAAATATATTTTGTAATATTTAACAAGAAATACTTTTTTAATCTAGCCAATATATTTTTTATATGAAATAACAATGGGTTTTTTTTTTAAACTAAAAAATATATTTTTTTAATATTAAACGAATATTTTTTAAAACTAACAAATATACTTTTAAATATCAACTAAAGATTTTGTGGGTGAAAAGTTCATTGAAATCTGATCATTTTTTTTTTTTTTTCGAGTTGGGTGCGGTTCATTATTTGCTTTTTGCACAGAACTTATTTTGAATTCTTGTTTATTTGGCACATTTTTTAAAATAATATACGAGCGTACAAGTAAGGAGTAAACGGCATAAGAAATTAATCATTAAATTTTGCAAACAACGTTTTGCCTAAAAAAAAAAACAAAAAAACAAAAAAAAAGTACACTATTATTCTTTTTATTTTTTTTGTAACTTTTTTTTTCAGTTGAAATTTAAACAATTTTTAAGTAAAATCGAATTATACTTTTTTCCTTAAAAGTCTTGGTATTTTGGAGGTGAGAAAGAGGGATGTATAAAGACACGGCCAGAGATAGGGAAAGGCCAAGAAAAACATGAGGAAGTAATAGGAATAGACTAGAGAGCATGAGGGCGAACTAAAGACCCGGTCAGAGATAGGTTAGTTTGAATGTCAATTTTTGAAAGCTGTTCAACACATGCCAACATGTAAAATAGGCATCATCAGCATCATCATCATCATCAGCAGCATCCTCAACATCATCCTAATCATCCTCCTCCTCATCATCATCATCATCATCATCATCATCATCAGCATCATCATCATCATCATCAGCATCATCATCATCAGCATCATCATCATCATCATCATCATCATCAGCATCATCATCATCAGCAGCAGCATCCTCAACATCATCCTAATCATCCTCCTCCTCATCATCATCATCAGCAGCAGCAACATCATCATCATCAGCCTCATCATTTTTTTTAAATTTATTTTTGTACTCACTAGGAGTTCTTACACAGGTACTCACTTATAATAACAGGTGTTTCCTGGACTCTGAGTGAAAGCAAGTCTTTCAGCTCTTTCAATAACCTGTGCAAATAACTTTTCATTATCACAACAATCGCTTCCCATTGATTTCTTGCTGGCAACAGCTATTGATCTACACTGGAATTTGGATAGCAATAAGTCTCCCCAAGGTCCCAGTACTTTTTGCACTCATCTAGTGGAGGTCTAGTTAGTGCTCTCCCCCCCCCCACACACACATTTTTTTCACCTTCACTTTCATGATTATTTGGGGGGGGGGTACAGTTTATAAGATTTTTTTCAGTTTCAGTTCTTTTGGTTTCATGTGGTTTTACTTCCATCTTTTTGTTTGTAGTCGATGTGCATTGGTTTCCACATTTGAGGATTTTCCTTAAGATTTCAGCTGCTTTCATCATTGCTGTCCATTATTTAGTCTCACTCTTCCCCTTGATTCCAATTTCTCCTAGTCTTTCTTCTTTCAAATTTTTTTACAATAGTTCTTAATGTTCCTACAATTGGTATTATATTAGTTTTCTTTATGTTTCATATTCCTTTGTGTATTAGCTTCATTTATTGCAAAATTTATGATTTGGCAGTTTTTTTACTTCTTGTTAATTTTTATGATGTCTGGTCTTGCGCAGATGATTTCTTGTTCATACCTACATGTCCCAATGGAGTTTGCGGTTTTTGTTTTCCAGTGTTCCCTGGAGTCTGAGTGATAAGTCTCCCTAGATTTTTTTTTTCCAGTACTCTCCTCCTCTTTCAATAACCTTTGCAAATTGATTTGCATTATCGCAATAGCTGTTTACCATCGGATTTTCCGTTGGTAGCGACCATTAGTTTTCACTGGAATTTGGATTGCAATAAACCTCCCCAAGATCCCAGTCCTCTTCACACTCATTCAGTGGAGGTTTGGTTATTGCTTTCTTAGTCTTTCCATCCTCCTTGACCCTCCTCGACTATTTGGTGTGATGCCTGTTGATGTTGACACATTTTTGGGGGTAGGTGGAAGGAGAGGGGGGATAACTTACAATTATATAGTTTCAGTTTTTTTCATTCCATGTTTCTTTGTTTTACTTCTATTACAATTTCTACATGACCAGCTAGCACCTGTAGCTCATGCGTATTAATCTCCGTATTCAAGGATTTCAGCCGTTTTCTTGTTAGCCGGTGTATTTTCTCAACCATCCTTTTGATTCCAATCTCCCATTCTTTTTTTTATTTTTCAAAGTTTTTCAGTATTGTTCCTAGTCCTCCTAATATTAGTGGTATTATTTTGACTTTCTTCATTTTCCAGATCCCTTTCAGCTCTCTGGCCAGTTCCGTGTATTTACTCTGCTTCTCTGTCTCTTTGGTATTCACTCTGTGGTCTGCTTGAACGGCAAAATTGACGATCTAGTAGTATTTTACCTTCTTGTTAACTATTATAACATCTGGTCTTCTGGTTCAGATATGTTTATCTGTTTGTATGTCCATGTCCCATAGGATTTTGTGATTATTATTGGCTCACAAGGAGCTTTCACACAGGTCAATAAAGGATCTCTCCTTGAGAACAGCCTGTGGTGTTCTCTGGAAGCTGAGTAACAACAAGTCTCCCCAGTTTTCCAGTGCTCTCTAGCTCTTTTGAAAACATTTGCAAATGAATTTGCATTATCGCAACAGCCGCCCACCATCGATCTCTCGCTAGCAGCAGCCATTGGTCTCCACTGGAATTTGAGTGGCAATAAGCCTCCCCAAGGTCCCAGTTCTCTCCACACTTTCCCAGTGAAGGTCTAGTCAGTGCTCTCTCTCGGTCTTTCCATTCTCTTTGACCCTCCTCGACTATTTGGCATTATTCTTTTGGAGGGGGGGGGCGGTGATTGGTAATTGGGCAATGGGAGAGGATGCAGATGGGGATGGAGAGGGATAGGGAACTTATAGATATGTATCTTCAATGTTCTTGGTTCCATGTAACGTTTCTTCATGGTTCTTACAAATCTTACGTGTAGTTGTTTCTCTTCACATTTTTCTTTTCTTGTCGTATCCTTTGTCTCTCTGTTTTCTGTTTTGTTGTTTTTTTCAGTGTCTCTCGCAGTCATAATTATCCTTTTAGTGCTTTGCATTATGCATTTTTCTAGTTATTTTTGGTGTCATTCACACAGCCTTCTATACATACCAGTCCTCTCCCGCCGTCTTTCCTTTTCACATAGATTCGGTCAACATCGTCCTTTGGGTGTAGTGCATTGGTTATGAGTTTCCTGGTCTTCTGATCAAGCTGTCTCAGTTCTTTAGTCCACCCTATGAACAGTCCAGGGTATCTTACTAGTGATACTGCCCATGTAGTTATACCTTTTATTAGATTTCTACTATATAATTTAGTTTCCAGAAGTTTTCTTGCTCTCCTGAGGTATTCCTATCCAATTCTCTCTTTTGTTGCTTTGATGTTGTCTGCTTCCAGAACTCCCAGTATTTATAGATATCTTGTTCCCCTAGTGCCCTCATCTCCGTTTGATTGAAGATCCTAGTAATGTTTATTAGTGTCTCTAGTTCATATTCGGTCCTTGCAAAAAGTTTCAAATTGTCCATATACATCAGGTGGTTCATTTTTTCCTCTGTATTAGAGAACTTGTATCCAGCTTAGCACTTTCTCAGTATATTGTTCAGGGGCATCATGGCTATGATGAACAGTAATGGTGATAGTGAATCTCCCTGGAATATGCCTCTTAATTTCTGTTATATATTGTCCATCAGCTATCAGTTCCAATCTCTACGTTTTTGTTGCATTTTCTATAACATTGATGATCCTAATTGGTATTTTATACATTTTTAAGCATTCTATTATCCATATTTGGGGGATCCTGTCGTATGCTATTTGTTTATTTGTCTATCTATTTATTTATTTGTGTATTTATTTATTTCTCTATTTATTTATTTGCAAACTGTTATCCTCATCTTGATAGTTGTTGTTTCACCACGTTTCCACCTGAAGAAGGCCAGAGAATTTTTGGTCGAAACATGAAACAACTAATTAGTGTGTGAAACTGTATTTTTTGTTTTCATTATAGAAAAATACCGGTAATAAAGAAAATAGTTTATGCATTTATTTATTTGTGGACAGTTATCCTCATCTCCTATAATAATCGGAGTGAGAGAAGAGTAAGCGAGAGAGAGAGAGAGAGAGAGAGAGAGAGAGAGAGAGAGAGAGAGAGAGAGAGAGCAGAAATAAAAACTGTTGTAGGCAGTGTTGACACCATAAAATGTATGGATTTTTTTCAGCATGAAAAGAAATATACGAAGCAAGCGAGAGAGCAAGTAAGCAAGCAAAGAAACTGTTGACGCTGTAAAATAGTTGTTTTGTTTTTTTTTGTTTTTTTTTTCAGCATAAAAGAAATGTACAAAGTAAGCAAGTGATATAAAGAGAGGAAATAAATGTTTGTTGTTTTTTCTTTGGCATTGTTATGAAATGTTTTTATTTTTTCTTCAGCATTAAAAGAAAATGTAAAAATGGAGAGAGAGAGGGGGAGTTGGGAAGAAAATATACAGAGGAGAGAAAGTAAACTAGAGAGAGAGGAAATACAAACTGCTGTAGATATTGTTGATGCCGTAAAATGTAAGAAAATGAATTTAGCAATTTAGTCAGAAAGCAAAACTAGGTATCATTGCGATGCCATATTTGAATGGTACATTAGCGTTCATTTAGCATGTGAATACCGTTAATCTGAATAATAGGAATGGTCAGAGCTCAGCCAATCAGAATGAGTGGAATTAGTCTGGGAGACTTTATTATTTTTGAATAAGAAAAGGGAAAGATTATGTTATGCCTATGAGTTTATGATCCAGAAGGTTGCAAGCACAATCTATATATATAAAAATGTAAATGTTGGTTCGTTCTAAAATAATAAACCCCTATTTCTACGTTACCAATTTATTTGAAATTTTCAGACAACCCATCTTTAGAGTCGAGGTATGTTTTTATGTTATTGAAATAAATTTACCTCGTGAATTATTAAAATATTGAATAAAATAAATATATTTTTTAACCGTTACTGCGAATCTGTTCTGTTGTAAAATTGAACTTCCGGTTCGATTCATTTCACAGCCACGAATTGACGAAAGATTTCATTTTCTGTTAACTCGATAAGTAAAAAAAAAACAAAAAAAAAACTTATTCATGCAGAGAGTGATCCGTGCTGAAATAATAATGTTATTATTTAAAAAGCCATTCTTAACATGGGGAAGGGAGGGTGTTTTGTATCTATTCTGTACTTTAACCTTACAATTGAATAAAAACATATAAAACTTTAATTAAACGTGGAAAACGATTTAAAAAAAAATAGCGTGGATCACTCTCTGCATTAGCACACACACACACACACACACACACACACACACACAAAAAATAATCCCATATTTTAAAAATTTAAATTCATTTATGTACTTACCAATTTTTTAAATTTTATTTATGTTAAGGCTTTTCCCTCATGAAACATTACGTTTTAATTGTTTAGTTTATTTTCACGGCATTGTTTACATAAAAAAGTTTGTTTTAACTTTTTCTAAACTGTTTCATTTTTACGACATGCCTCAACGTATTATAAACACCATAACCCCCCCTGTTAAAAAACAAAACAAAAAAAACGCCCTTCCATAAATCTCGAAAGCCGTTCTTAACATGGGGAAGTTAGGGTGTTTATAATATGCTGGGACGAGTCGTAAAATTAACGAAGTTGCTATCTATTATTTATTGCAAAAATTGCTTGAAATTTATTTATTTGACAAAAAAAATTACATTTTTGTACTCCTTGGGCGTTGAGTTCCATGGCGACCAGCAGAAAAAATAATAGTCGCTCCCTTAGTCCCCCACCCCACCCCGCACGTAACATATTTTATTTACTGACGTTGCCGTAACTAAACGATTATTTGTCACATTTACAAACATTTATTTATTTATTTATTTTGAAAAAAGTTTTACTTTTTATGAATATTAAAAGAAAAATGGGTACTCATGCAGAGAGTGATCCATGCTGAAATAATAACGTTATTATTTAAAAAGCCATTCTTAACATGGGGAGGGGAGGGTGTTTTGTACCTATTCTGTACTTTAACCTTGCAATTGATTAAAAAAAAAAAACACGATTTAAAAAATAGCGCGGGTCACTCACTCTCTGCATTAGCACCGAAAAATGTTACTAAACATTTATTAATAATTTCTCACTTTTACAAACATTTGATTTTAAATTTCTTTTTAAATGACGACTTTTATCGACTTTTTTTTTTTAAACATCCCCTCCCCCCAATGGTGTTTATTCCGAAATCCGTTGTTAACATGGAGAGGTTGGGGGTGTTTATTCTGAAAGCCGTTCTTAACATTTGTGGAGGTGGACCTAATGTAAAAAAAAAAAATAAATAAATAAATTTAAAAAAAAACTAAATCATTTACTGATAACTTCTCACTTTTACAAATATTTTTTAATTTACATGCACGGATGAACAAATTGTTGAATAGTGCGAAAACAAAACATTTAGGTCCACCGCCACAATTTCCTTTTTTAAATGACGACTTTTATTGATAAATAAATTTACTTCTCCGCAACTTTTATTGATAAATAAATCTACTTCTCTGCCACGGGCACTGAACCCCTCCTTTTTTTTTTTTAATAGTATTTTCGGGTGGGTATGCTGACAACAAATATCAGTTAAATTTTGCAAATAGCCCCCCCCCTCCAAAAGTGATGTTTATTCCGGAAGCTGTTCTTAAGATGAGGAGGTTGGGGTGGGGGGGGTGATTATAAGGTGGACCTAATCTAAAAAAAAACAAGTTTATGCACACATAAGCAACTATTTTTTTATTAAGTTTTTTTTACTTTTTTATTTAAAAATTAATAAATTTCAATGAATAGAATAATAAATCATTTATCATTAATATGTGTTTTTGGTTTGTGTTGAATGAAACTTTTTTTTTTTCATTACAACAATAATGAACCAATTTAAATCTTCCGGCATGCGTTTAAGGGTTACGAAATTATCAATAAATCGTTTAGTTACTAAGCCAACGTCAGTAAATAAAAAAAATGTTATGTGCGCATGCATTAGCCTTGACTGGGAGGGGGGGGGCTAAGGGAGCGACCATTAAATAATTATGCTGGTCGCCATGGACTCAACGCCCAAGGAGTACCTAAAGTGGCACTTATGTACTTATGTTACCGTGCTATTTTTTAAAATAGTATTTTCCTGTTAAATTCAAATTTTACAATATGTTTTTCTTTTATTAATTTGTTAAGTGAAAGTACAGATAACCCGGTCGGTTTCTAATGCGAGGAAAATCCCCCCCCCAAAAAAAAAGGGGTACTCTGGATAACAAAACATTAAAATTACCTCAGTCTCGAAAGATTTCTTCCCTACTGAACGAGGAAACAAACGGTGAAGTGTAGTTCACCTTCTGTTTCTCTCCCCCTCTCTCTTCCTCTCTTAATATCTCTCTCTATGCATCTCTCCCTTTCCCTCTCTCAATCTATATTTCTCTCTATATCACCCTCTTCATCTCTCTTTAAGCCCCTTTCTCTCTCTAACTCCCTCTATCTCTCTCCTTTCCTCTGTCTCATCCCTCTCTGTTTCTAACTCTCCCCCTCTCTCTGTTTATCTATCAATCCCTTTATCTCTCTATCTCCTTCTCTTTCTCTATTTTCCTCTCACTGTCTCTTTTCTATCTATATATCTTCCTCTCTATCTGTCCATCTCTAATCCCTCATCCTATTTTAGTCTCCTAAATTAATTACAGTGAATAAGGCATTGTCAAAACATAGATAAATCCTATTTTAGTCACCTAATTTACTGACTGTGAGAATAGAAGTTATTTGGAAATTACTGCTACCTTGAACAGCACCAGAAGTAACTGGTAAAACCTTTTAATTAAATTGATTTTGGCAGCCATTTGGTAACAAAATGACATAGCCTTAGCCCTTGCTGCATGAGGAATAACTGCGACCTTGCTGCCAAGTAGAAGAATTATTTATTCTACTTTAAAACATTCAATTTTTCAAAAATCTCATCTTCGACATCTCCAAAACATCCAATATGGGGAAAAATATTGCAAAAATGCAAACTTATTGTTTAGGATGAATGCACAATGGTACGCAAAAAATCACTTGAGGCTCTTGATCGATCCTTGCAAGATTTGCGTGGCAATTTCAGACCATTTGGGAATGCAGTAATATTGCTTGCAGGAGATTTCAGACAAATGTTACCTGTTATTCTTCAATCAACACCAGCAGATGAAATAAATGCTTGCCTCAAATACTCTACTTTTTTGTTCCATGTGAAGACATTAAACTTAACTCAAAATATGCATGTACAGTTGCAGACTGTTCGATCCGCACAAAAACTTTTGCATCACTTGTGGGAAATTGGGTACGAAAAAGTGCCAGCTGGTCAGAGTTAAGGGCAAAATTCTTTGACTTTTAACTTCTGTAATTTCTGTAATTTTATTTCATCAAAAGAATAGTTTAAAAGGTTTTTGCAGATATTCAAATTATAAGAATTCCATTTGACTGAGTGAATGAGCTATTCTTGAAGGTCAATACAAAGATGCCCATGAACTTAACGCTATAATTAAATGTAAAATTCCAAGTGAGGTAGTCAAATACAAATCCATCGACACTGTTGTGAAAGCAGATAAAGTGGTTAATTATCCAACAGTTATATTTGCCAGGGATGCCACCGCATGTATTGCAACTGAAATTTGGTGTACTGATTATCATGTTGTGAAATATAAACCAATCGAAGCTTTGCAATGGCACATAGCTTGCAGTAAAAAAAAAATTAACAAACAATATCATAGAAACAACAATCTTAACAGGACCTTTCACAGATGAATATATCTTCATTCCATGCATTCCTATGATTCCACCGGATACATCATTACACTTTAGGAAATTGCACTTTCCAATTTTATTGTCATTTGCAATAACTATCAACAAAGCACAGTGAACAATCTTTACAATTGTGGGCCTTACAGTTACACACTGACTGTTTTTTCACATAGACAATTTATGTTACATATTCAAGAGTCACCAAACCAGAAAATCTCTATATCAGCTAAGAAAATGGAACAACAAAAACTGTGTACCCATGCAAAATGGAAATTTAAACCTATAAGAAACATGCTTTTTCTCATTTTGGAACTTTTTCCATTGCGCCAATTTGAGCCACAGCAACGCGTGGCAGGGTACAGCTAGTATATGTATAATTTCCTCCTGGGGAAGTCTATTTTTATTTAACAATTTTAGTAAAGGCTTTTTTTTTTTCTTCCTTATATAAATTAATTCTCATTTTAAAGTCGGATTATGTAGATGCTTAGTCTGCGATAGGTTAAAGTTAATATATTTTTTTCCTTCCGGGAATCTAATCTGCATTCTTTATTTTTATTTTTATTTTTGCTTTTTTTTTATTCAAAGCTTCTTTAGACTGTATATATATATATGTATATATATAGATGTGTGTATATATGTATATATGTGTGTATATATGTATATATGTATGTATATATGTATATATATATGTGTATATATGCATATGTATATGTATATATATATATATATATATATATATATATATATATGTATATATATATATGTATATATATATATATATATATATATATATATGTATATATATATATATATATATATATATATGTGTGTATATATGTATATATATGTGTGTATATATGTATATATATATGTGTATATATGCATATGTATATATGTATATGTATATAAGTATATATATATATGTATATATATATTTATATATGTATATATATATATATTTATATATGTATATATTTATATATGTATATATATATATATATATATATGTATATATATATATATATATGTATATATATATATATATATATATGTATATATATATATATATATATATATATATATATATATATATATATATATATATATATGCATATATTTTAAATTGTGATTAAATGAATTTCAAAAAAACCCTTATTGAAATGAAGTGGTTGAGTTTTATATCAAAGATTTTTATTATTTTAAGCAAAACAAAGAATACTTTGGAAAATTAATCTCCTTAACCTTAAATATTTATTCGCTCTATCTTGCATATCGAGCAATTCTTATTTAGATGGGATAACATATAGAATATTACCGCCAGTAATATTTTTTAAACCTTATAATCACAGGTTTCCATACCAACTGATTATTAAACAAACTATTCTGAAGAAATATATATATATATATATATATATATATATATATATATATATATATATATATATGATGTGTATGTATGTATGTATGTATGTATATATGTATATATGTATGTATGTAAATATATATATATGTATGTATATATGTATGTATGTAAATATATATATATATGTATGTAAATATATATATATATATGTATCTAAATATATATATATGTATGTAAATATATATATATATGCATGTAAATATATATATATGTATGTAAATATATATATATATGTATGCCTACTTCCCTCCGGACTACAACTTGGTTGTCTTCAAGTC
>NC_136517.1:8605000-8997500 GCF_053919585.1 Euprymna scolopes
ATTTATAATATATTTTAAGTTTACCATTTTGATTACCTTAGTAAACTTATGGTAACTTTTATTTTATATATATATATATATATATATATATATATATATATATATATATATAATGAATCAAAGGGATGTAGTGTTTACCTGATATACGCTACGGTAAACTTCAAACTAATATAATTAACAGTATTTATATATAGAAAATTTAATTCCAACCGAATTAAAAAGAAGCTCAATACGCAATAGAGAGTAGAGCTCATTATAAGTATATGCGCGGTTTGTTCTTATATGAGTTTTTTACATATCCAACATTTTTTCAATTTTTTATTTTTTATTATTTTTTATTTGGCACTTTATAACTACAATAAATTGCGGTTTCACGTAATGCCTTAACTAGCAAGTTCTAGCATTGCTACAAATATAATTTACTGATTTCTTTATGTCCTCTGATGAGAAGAATAATAAGAATAGCATTCTTTGAAACTCTGCGGAATAAGGACTTTGTAAATTGATTTTGGAGTATTCAGTCGAACAATAAATTTTGATTGTAAAGTTCAACTTACAGTTTTAATTTCTTTCTCATATATATATATATATATATATATATATATATATATATAACTACTTCATTTACTCACATAAAATTAATATACGAAAGTATAGATTTATGCGTAAACTTTAAGTATTTACTTCAAAAGTGCTCAATACGTAGGTAGAGCTAATTAGTAATTTATAAAATATATATGGCGATTAAGCTACACTGAATATTCTGCGTTTCATCCACTATAGGATTCGTCAGGCTTATATATATATATATATATATATATATATATATATATATATATATATATATATATATATATATTATGGGCTCTCCCATCGATTTCGACGTATTAGGTTCTTATAACTTTCACTATTTAACTTTATGTGTGAGTCGCAGATGACATTTCAGACCAGCCAATGATCTACAAAGAAATCCGCAAATTGTGAGTGTAGATTGTTCGAGTATATGGCTGGGACGATACTTTATTTCTTTCACTAGTTTGACAATGAAAATTATGAAAAATGTAGCAACACACACACACACACACACACACACACACACACACACACACACACACACACACACACACACACACACATTATGGAGATCGTTTTGGGGGTGACCACTTGTAAAATCTCCATTTTTATTGATGAAAGGTCAGGGATGTAGGAGTGTCACATTATGCAAAAGAGTTTCGATGTCAACGGTTTTAGTGCTATGAGTTGCAGGAGTCTGAAATATCGTATCAAAACTTCTCTGCTCAATTATATGATTTAGATTTTCTTAATTAAAAGTTATTAAAGAGAGGGTTCATTGCTTTTTATATTATTAGAAAGAAATTGAAAGAATGTTTAAACGGTGTGTGTGTGTGTGTGTGTGTGTGTGTGTGTGTGTGTGTGTGTGTGTATGTGTGTGTGTGTGTGTTCATTAAGTTGCGATGAATTTTATTCATCTTTTTTTGTGTCCGATGGGGCACTGTTGCACGCGTATTGTCAGATCTGGATTCAAGTACGGAAGAGATAAAAAGAAGAGATAAATGTCTGGGTTAATTCTTTTTTTATTTACTTCATTATGCGTTCAACTTGCCTGAGACATGACGTATGATTGGGTAAGCCGGGAGGCAAATTGCGTGCCTGCGCCAATCAGCTTTCAGCTTGTAAATAAAAGCTATTTAACTATTACACTCACAAAAAAACTTTGCTGGTGCCGCTATATATATATATATATATATATATATATATATATATATATATATATATATATATATATATACTAGACTACCCGTGACCCGTTGGGTCAGTATGTTATATTAGCTATGGAATTAATGTATGAGTGTGACACTTGTGACGTAAAGAAAATATTTTTTGTGACATAACAAACATTTCTATGAAAGTATATTAAAATGAAAAAAGAATATAGATAGATTTCTATGAGTCGTTCTGTTTATAATTGTTTATTTTTGAAAAAAAAAAACTTACAGCCATTGAATTATAAGTGGTTTGCCATACTTATAGGTGAATGTGCACTGAACAGATACCATAATACTTCAAGTTAAATTCAAATTTTGATATATCTTTTAATTTAAATGCGAAAAAAACCAAAAAAACAACAATTGGGACGGTGAAAACGTACACAGTAAAACAATACGTTTTATTGTCGCATTGATTATTTATTTGTAACGCAAATTAAAAAAAATATATTTTCGGGGTTATTTATGTATGTTGGCAGTGTAGAAAAAATGTATGAATGTTTTTTAAGAAAAAATGGAGAAAAAATTATTTAAAAAATGAAGGTGCTGAGTAAATCGCCGTTGTAAAATGCTCTTATGGTGGTCATCGGGTTAAAGTAGATTTATTTGAAAGAAAATTTTGTTAAAATAACTTAAACGTAATACGGAAATGAACGATGTAAAAAAATGCAGGAAGTATTAACAATTGTTTATTTGGATAATTTAAATGCGAAAAAAAAAAAAAAATTGGGACGCTTAAAATGTACACAGTAAAACTACGTTTTTTTTTGCCGCGTTGATTATTTGTTTATGTACGCATACGCAACCGGAAGTCGTAAACCGGATGTTGGGTTACAACACCCGTTATAAGGTCATTTGAGTTTTATAATTATATATATATATATCTATAATATAAAGCTGTGTGTGTGTGTGTGTGTGTGTGTGTGTGTGTGTGTGTGTGTGTCTAGTCACGAATAGGCTCCTATATGGTTGAATATTATAGAAAACTGATCACATATAATGATAGAAGATGTATCGAGACACAGGAATGGGTGTGTTTGATCTGGCAGAACGGTGGTTCAATAAAATTGTGGGGTCTGCGTTCGCGCCTGGTCCACAAGTATGGAAATAAAAAATTTAAAAATTAAAAAAAAAGTTTACAAGTGTTTTTGATTAAGATGTACATAAGAATACTTTGATAAGTATATTTCAACTTATCTAGGGATGGTATAATAAAATTGTGGGGGTCTGCGTTCGCGCCTGGCCTCCATAGAATGGAAATAGGCACAAACTTTAATAAAGACTTTTCATATCTATCTGCATAAGTATACTTTGATAATTATGTTTCAGTTTGAAGAAATATAGAATAATAAAATTATGGGGTGTTCGTTCGCACCTGACCTCTATAGAATGGAAATATGTCACAAAGTTTAACAAGGTTTTTTAATATAGATCCACAGAATATTGTGATAAGTGTTTCAGTGTGAACAGGTATGTTATAATAAATTATGGGGTTTATCTATTTTATTTTTACTTTCATCATATTTTGCTTTGGTTTTGATACCCCCAAATTCGAAGCTATCTCTTTACAACCCTTCCTTTTCATAACCTATCATACTTTCAAAAATCAGAGCCATTTTCTGTAGGCCAGTCAACGACGGGTACATTTTCTGTAGGCCAGTCAACGACAGGTACATTTTCTGTAGGCCAGTCAACGACGGGTACTTTTGCTAGTATATATATATATATATATATATATATATATATATATATATATATATATATATATATATATATATATATATATATATATATATCAAATAGAATTAAAGACTATAATTAAAAAAAGAAAGATTAAAATTTTCCTCTGAACAAGCACATCTTTATTCTGTAATTGAGAAGGCAATTCTAATCGAAATTATCGTCCGCTTAAATACATATTAAATACACACTACCAGTTTCTAAAGCAACTATCATCAACTGTTTAGTCCTCATTTTCTGCTTGTCAGGACTAAAATTGAGGATTTGGTAGAAAAAAAAATGAATTAAAAAAATCTAAAAGTGAATATATGTATGACAATGATACTGAAGACAAAAAAGAAAGAGGGGGGGGGGAATTAAATTTGCTAAATATACAAAAATTTCCCCCGTAACTGAGAAGAGGAAAAGCTTCTTTTCTGCATTAATTTCCAAGTGTTATTTCGTTTGACGAGATTATTCCAACCAATTAACTCCTGATTAGACAACTAATATGCAGTGTTTCTTCATCCGTAGAAGAAAGGGAACACATGTGACATCGAAGAGGAAATTAAATAGAAAACATTTGAATCGCATTTCATCAATATCTTCTCTTCATATTCCCTGGTAAAAGGGATGAATCATGGCCTTGACCTTTATCTACTTCTACTCATCCAGCGGCATCCCGCCATAATAGCAGACGCAAAGAATAAACGTAACAACGTGGCCAATGATATTTAGGCCTCCAATCATCAAAGAAAATCGAGGTTAATTTCACAAGATTCATCTCGAGTTGCTTTAGATTCATCTTTTCATCTTCTAATGTAGATTTACTAGCGAGCATACCTGTTCCGCGATGGGTTCGTGGTAATAAGACACATTTGGAATTTTTAATAATTGCAAGAAATCATCATTGTTCTCATCATCATCACCATTGTTCTCTTCATAATTGTCATCATCATCATTGGCAACACCATCATTATTACAATCATCATCATCGTCATCATCCTTATTGTCCTCATCATAATTGTCGTCGTTATCATAATTATCATCATCGTAATTGTCATCATCACAATCGTCGTCGTCGTCGTCATCATCATCATCATCATCATCATCATCATCATCATCATCAACAACAACATTATGATCCATTTTACATGCTGGCATATGTTGGACAGCTTTCAGAAATTTATTTCCAAACTAATCTATCTTAAACCGGGTATTTTTTCAATTCAGCCAGTGATTTTGTTCATTCAACACCCAAGTTTAGCATATTTCTGAAATAGCTTTTTATCTGTTCATTGTGGCATGTTGCTGGTCCTACGCAGGTTGTCTACCTTCCTAAGCTGTGAGAGGGAATTGATTTATTGATACTCGCCTGAGCCACCTCCACTGGGTCGTGCTGGCAGAACTGCCCAGGCATTTTTTTTTATTGGCAGGCCAGAATGCTTTTCCTCAAGGACATCGTCTCTTCAGTCCCTCTTTCTGATCCTTGTGTCACACCATCCCACCATAGGAAGGAGGTAATTTATCTTTTATTTTTGTTATCTCAGCTATATCCTTATAACTTCCTTCCATGGTTTCCTTGACCTGACCCTGCTATTTCAACTGTTCTTCATCTACTCACCCAAGCTCTCTCATCCATTTTTTCAATGTGACCAAACCATCAAAGTCTCGTTTTGCACACATCTTTCTATACTGTCCAGATTTAATCTTCCTCTGAGGTCATCAGATCCATGCTTGACTTTAAAACCCGCATTATACATCAATCGTATCATTCTCATATCGTTTCTCGCATGCGCCACATATTATCAATCCTCACAGGCCAGGTTTTTACTTCTATACACCATCACACTGCACACACATGCTTGAGCAACTATTTTCTTCGTCAACAGTGGTAACGCTCTGCTGGTTTATAATGACAAAAGTTCCCTGAACTTATTCCAGCCACTTTTAACTTTTGCTATCACACTAGCACCTGCTCCACCCTTTGTTACAAAAAAAAAAAAAAATTAAAAAATAGTGTGAAAATCAAAATAACACGCCTGAAGTTATGGGCGGCTAGGAAAAGTTAAAGTCAATTTGTATTAATTGGACTATGCTCATCTTGGTTATTATTTGCATAATGTTTCGTTTGATGAGAGAAATTTCTTTGCGAAATGAAAGAGATGGAGATCAGGAATACTGGGATGCTGGAATGCGTTCATGATGGCTGATTACTGTTGAGATCTGAACAGGGATGTTCCTGCCGGTGAGCATCCAACGATTTGCATTATTTAGATTATTTGGACCACTATTCTCATCTTGAGTGTTATTTTCAAAATGTTTTTGTCAGTGTAACCTCTGACCTTGTTTGGATCGATCTTTACGAATTTGCGAATCTGGACATAATTTCAAGCTGAATATTTTATTTCGCCCTTTATGACCTGAATTATGATGTAGATGATTAAAAAAGTATTCGTTGTTAATTTTAGATGGCGGCATACTGGATCTAAGCAATCTGGCATCTACCCAGATACTGAACTAATATGTACAAGGCGTGTTTGAATCAATTTCCACTTCATTTATGCCGTTATATTCAGTTATTTACGACTGAATGACTTAGTTCAACCAGGTCATAAAGAGTTATTTCACAGGAGTAGATTGTTCTCATCCCATCAACCATGACCATGTAGAAGTGCTAATTCAGACTTATGTGAGTCTTAGTTATTCATCTGAATGCATTGAATCTTCAGAGTCCAGAAGATTATCATTTAGAACTAATTGTTACTCAATATCTTTATCCGTTACGCCACAGGTCCATATAAAGAACTCTAGTGTGAAATTTGACAAATCATACACTTTGTGGCATTTTTCTAATTGAGGTTCAATTTTTACAGGAGAGACAAGTGTTTGCTTAAACATATAAATGTGTTATATAGCCGAGGCAAATTTTTAATAAAAATAAAAGAAAAAGTAAAAAATAAATAAATAAAAGTAAAATACGTAAAAAAATAAAAAACAAAAAAAATTTTTAATTTAAAAAAGAATAAAAAATTTAAAAAAATAAAAAATTTCAAAGAATAATAAAAATAAATTTTTTTAAATGATAAAAATAATTTTTTTTTAAATAATAAAAATAAATTTTTTTTAAATGATAAAAATAAATTTTTTTTAAATAATAAAAATAAATTTTTTTTAAATTATAAAAATAAATTTTTTTTAGATAATAAAAATAAATTTTTTTTAAATAATAAAAATAAAAGCAAAAGAACTTTTAAAAAATAAAAAATAACAAAATAAAAAAATGAATTTAAAAATTATAAAAAATAAAAAAATAACAAAATAAAAAAATAAATTTAAAAATTATAAAAAATAAAAAAATAAAAAGATTGTTAATTTAAAAAATAATAAAAAATATAAAAATAATAAAAATAAAATTTAAAAAAAAAATTCCCTAAAACTTAAAAAAATAATCTTTACGTTTTTCTTTCGTTATATTATTGAGATGAATATATATTTTATGTTTCCTCAGTTTTTTTTGTTTTAATACTTGTTCCAGATAAGAAAATCATTAAAATGGTGACATTTTCCCTTATTCATTGAAACAGGTTAAAGGTTATCGTAATTGAACAAGGATTTGACTACAAAATAAAAGTCACCAAAATTGATTTCCTTTTCTTTGTACATTCAATCATTTTTTTTTAACTCCCACACAATGCCAAGCAGGTAGAGCAAGTGTGTGTGTGTGTGTGTGTGTGTGTGTGTGTGTGTATATATATATATATATATATATATATATATATATATATATATGTATATATTTATATATATAGTAAATTATAAAATATATATGGCCGTTAAGCTACACTGAATATTCCGCGTTTCATCAACTCTAGGATTCGTCAGGCTTATGCGAGAATTTTGTGGTTGTCTCACGTTTTTATATACGCACCTTCTATTAAGTTTTTAGCTATCCAATCAGCTTTCTAGTATCCACCGTGCCCTTCCTAATCAGCCAATGAGCAGGCACTTACATGACAAAGGCCCATTTGACCTCCGGTTGACCCGTTCCTTTATGTGTGCTATTTAGCATAGATATGTAGGGTCTTGACCTGTTTTAAATCTAGATTATGTTTTTTTTTATATATTAGTTTGTATACATATTTACATACATATATATGTGTGATAGTTTATGTATATGCATGTTTATTTATTTATTTTTTGTTTATTTTCTATCGTTTTTGTTAGTTTTAAAATCATTTTGTATCTCTATCCCAGAGTAAATTTTATTCTGTGAACACAGTTGTTCGCTGTTTCTCTCCTACAGTTTAATAGATGTTGGGGTTCTTTAAAGTATAGAATAGCCAATTTTTCATGAAGACATAATTTACATGGATCGTCTAGGTCTCTATGTGTGTTTGCTTGTCTTACTATTTTCCATTCGACCACCAGCGAACGTCCGCTTTCCTTGAGTTCCCAGCATTTGTTTGCTAGCGTTGTTTTCCTGAAATAGTTATATACATACATATATATATATATATATATATATATATATATATATATATATATATATATATATATATATATACTTTTTATTTTTTTATTATCGCATCTTTCTGTTAGTTACATTATTGTTTCAGCTACCCGGCCGTTTTTTTGGCCGTCTGTAGCTTCCTCAGACTTTAACAGAATTTTTTAATTACCATTTCCACTATATATATATATATATATATATATATATATATATATATATATATATATATATATATATATATATATATATATATATATATAAGAAGGGCTTTCCAAAACTAATGTCTTCTACTTTCTATTCAACCCGGATGGATCAGAGGGGATTGAAAAATTGCATTGTTATGATGACTGAACTTATGCATTTATGACCTGAAAGTTTCATGTCTTTGTTGCAGATATTTATGGTGTGAGACTGAGAAAGCAACTTCTATCATAGATGTGCGTCAGAAGCAGAGATGTGCCATTGAATTCTTTGCAAAAGTGCATATCAAACTAATCTGAAGCAAAAAATTAAATCAGATATTCAGAATGTTTTTTTTTTTTACATAGGCATCACCACTTATCAAGGCCAAGAGGCCACTCAAGGATAAGGGTTAAAGAGTGTACAGTAGAAATTGGACAACATAGTAATCATTAGTAATGAAAATTTGGTAAATTTGATAACTTATATAGAACAGCTCATCAAGAACTTATTTACGTTAGACTTGAACACAACCATATTGTAGTCAGCCGGAAAACAGGAAAACGGAAGACAATTCCACAGGCGTGCAGTTCTAAGAAAGAAGCTTTGTTCATGGAATCTACGTTTAGGTTTAGGCACAGATAAAGAGTGGGGGGAATTATTGATAGTGTGTACAGCTAGACGAGTGTTTCTTGTGAAAGTTTGGCAAGGGGGGGACCATAGATTGAAGCTCAGTTGAACACTTTCCATGAAAATAACGATACATCAGAGACAAACTCGCAACATCTCTTCTGTGAGATAGAGGTTGCAAGGAAGAGAAAAGGACATCCCCTACGAGGCTACGAAGTCTATTTTGAACTCTATCAAGACAGGACAAGTCCTTTCTAGCAGCTCCTGCCCAGATGTGGCAACAGTATTCCATCCTTGGACATACCTGGCTCTTATATAGATAGAGAATAGCATCAGCAGTGAGATATTTACCGGATCGATAGAAAGATCCCACTATTTTTTCAGCGGCCTTGGCAACAGATTTGATGTATGTGTTCCATTTAAGATCAGGAGTAATGGTCAAGCCCAGAAGCTTGTCAAAACTTGAGGCCTCCTGAAGACGAGAGCCATTCATTTCAATTGATGCCAGATGTGGATCAGAATGTTGATGATGTAAAGAGAGAAGCTTGGTTTTAGATGCATTAAAAGTAACCAGCCACTCCTTTCCCCATTGTACTACATGCTCAAGATCAGAGGAGAGAGAATTGGAGAGAACTTGGTTGTTTACTGTCTTAGATGTGCTACCATAAATGGTAGTGTCGTCAGCATAAATGTCTACAAATGATGTAAGGATGTGATTTGGAAGATCATTAATGTTTGTTTAAGGAAGGTAGTGTCTGATCAACACTGCCGGGGAACTATGATTTAATATACTATTTCATTTTTAAATCTCCAAAGCAGCTAATGATCCCTGAAATAATATTAAAACTAGTGTGAATTCCTGAAAGCAAACTGATACACTAATTGCAAGAGATTAATCGACTTGTAAAATTGTTATGGTGAGATATGTAATCACCACCGGAACATTTTGAATAAGGGACCGTGTCATCGGTCACCGGATATTATGAGAAGAGACACTCTCCCTGGACTGAATACGATAAACACTACACATTGTTTCTCTGTAAATACGTTGATAAATTTCCCTTCTTTATTTAAACCTACAGTACATAGTTATCCCTTTGTTTCCTTCACGGAACCCGATTTTTTATAAAAAAGTGTTATATGAAATGTTCTCATACTTACCTAAACAAAATAGACCAAACCGGGATATATGAGAAACCCGGATATAAGAGAATTAAAACAAAGTCCCGAAACCTCTTTTATATCTGAGTTACACTGTATTTATTAAAAAAAAAAAAAAAAAAAAATAGGGTAAATATTTATTTTAACTGTAACACAACACCAACCATTCTATTTTTTGTTTTCAAGGGTTATCGAAGTCACTGAAAACGAATCTGGCATTTAAACCCGTCGCAAATTTACCGTTTGCATGGTATTAAATCTAGGACCCTGGAACTACATGATGCGTTCGCGTAGTAAAGTGACTTGCCACATCGCGGAGGAATCTTTAGCGGGCATTTGAAATAAGAAAGTTTTAAAAGACAAACAAAAAAACAAAAACATGTGGTTCATTTTTTTTGTGTTATGTAGTTTTTAATGCTTTCCAATTGATCTAAAGATATGTTTTCATGAGCGATTTACAAAGACATGTGTTTTTCGTCCTTTTTTGGAGGAGGTATTAAATTATAGAACTTGTAAATTTAACAAGTGCTTCTGCAGGTTAATAAACCGTTTTCCGTAAGTAGCGCACCGACATGAACTGCGCAGAAGAACCATTTAATATTTCACACAAATTCTGTTTACATTGAGGAGGGGCGGTGGAGGGGCGGGGAGTGTTATGGCGGCCGGCACCTGTTAAAAAATTTGCAAGATCTTATGGAAAAACGGTTAATTAAACTGCAGAAGCATCTGTTAAAAACGATACAAGTTATATAATCGAATACCCCCCCAAAGAAAAAAAAGGATGAAAAACATAAAAGATAGATCAATTAAAAAAGCATTAAAAACTATGCAACAACACAAAAAAAATGAACCACATTTTTTAAAAACTTTCTTATTTCAAATGTCCGCTAAAGATTCCTCCGCAATATGACAATTCACTTTACTACACGAGCGCATCATGTAAGAAAAAGCGTTATCGAAAGCGGTGAAATGGTGCAAAATAGTCCCAGGGTCAAGGGGTTAATACCATGTAAACAGTAAATTTGCGATGGGTTTAAATGCCAGATTCATTTTTAGCGGCCAGCAATTTATACGAGTAAAAAAGAATTTTTATGTTCTTATTGACGAGTTGACGATTATTGACGTGACCATCGTCATAGATGGCATGTCAGCTGAAAAATGACGTCATCGCCATAGGTCCTAGCAAGCAAGATAAGTGGAACATAGACTGTCGAGCAGACATTTTTTACAGAAAGCGTTAGAAAACTTCAAAATTGGATTAAAAAAGATAAACATGATACTTTGTACTGAAACTCATCCAATATTAATAATAAAAATATTAATTGAATTGAAAGGAAGAAAAGTTGTTAAAAAGTTTAAAAAGAAAAGGAATACGATTTGATTTGTATGAAACTGAAGTTTATTCAATAGAAATAAATAAAAATGAACAATAAATATTTTTTAAATAAAAAAAAACAATATTTTAAAAATCAAAACTGAAAAATAAACGATAAATTAGTTTAACTGAAATACGAACAATAAATTAGTTTAACTGAAAAACGAACAATAAATTAGTTTAACTGAAAAACGAACAATAAATTAGTTTAACTGAAATACGAACAATAAATTAGTTTAACTGAAAAACGAACAATAAATTGGTTTAACTGAATAACGAACAATTAGTTTAACTGAATAACAAACAATAATTTAAAAATTAAATTCAAACAAATGTTAGTATAAACAAAGTTACTAAGGCAGAAATATTTCAAACATTGAATATTAAAACTTTTCAAAAATCTGTTGTAGAATTTAATTAAAAGTTTGAATTTTTCTTTTTCTGAAATTTTTTTACTAATATTGTCATTCTCTTTGCGACAAAAATAAGGGAATTCGATGAACTCCATACCAGCATTTTTCCAATTTGCTGAATAGTGTGACCCTCATCACAAGAGTCAACATGAAATATTCGATTTTGATCAGCCAAAATATTTAAAGTTATGTACATGGCTAATTTTCTCTGATGAATCGAATGTAAAAAAGAATTGCATTTTGTAAGTTTGTTTATAAATATATAATTATATAAGATAAAATTATTAGTTATATCACTTGGGTAAAGCAGAGAACCTCTGTTAATGCCTTGAAAGTAGCTGTTTAATTCAGCTATTTCTTCAACAGCCTCTCTCCCGGATATTAAATTTTTGCAGTTATTGCATTTCAGTTTTTTGAAAACTGCATGACAACAATAACCTGCTAAGTATAATATAACAGGAAGTACTTCCTTGCATTGATTAACATCATCTTCTGTTACATCTATGTTAAATTTATAAACATGTAACTCTTGCTCCCTTGTCATTTCATCCCAGTTAGTTTCTTTTAATTTTTTCAATTCAATAGTTCGATTATTAATTGGTAAGCTCATTCTGAGTTTTTTTTCACATTCATACACCTGACGTATCGATATATTATACTGATTTCCACTAAGCTGTCGATACTGGCCAAACCTTGCCTCAAGGTTATCTGTCTGAAACTTTCCTGGTAATATATACACCATGTTCAGCACATTTATACAATATTTAGTCAATTCTAAAATTGCGTAAGTAGTATGGTGTAAAACAGTATATGTTTCCTTTGTTAACTTACCAGTTCTTCCAGGAATGCTATTCCAAATTTCTAACCAGTCACAAAACACATTTAGAAAACTATAATTATCACTACTTAATGGAGGTGGATTAGCATATTTATTACGAAGTCGAAAACCTTTATACGGTGTTTTCACATTCACTATTGTCCACCAAATATAAAATATTTGAATGTATTCTGCGATTTCTGCATAATTTGGCAAGCATTCCTGTTTTCTTAAGGTTAGCAAACCTTGAATAGTATATTCGTTGAAAATTTGCAAAACCAAATTAACATTTTGCCTTTCAAAAGTAGTCGGAGAAAGAGCTTTTGAAGTCAACTTATAGCAATATTTCACAAGTGATTGAGATTCTAGGGCATAAAGTTTATGTAAACTAGAAAATGGAGCACTTTGGATGTTATCTAATTCATGATTTCCAGTATAACAAAACTTTGGGAACATCATGCATTTACGTTCATCTTTTTGGCCAAGCCAATTGTTTCTAATGCATTTTAATATATGCACTGAGTCGAATAAGAAGAAAAGAGGGCTAGACGTTCTAACTGGATGAGGATATACAATTGAAAGCTTTGATAGGCTACAAAAGAAAGACATAGATTTTTTATTTATTGCATTATTATCGGTTATAAAAGATAATACCTTAAACCCTATATCTTCTAAGACAATTATTACACGTTTAATTATGTCAAATAAGTTCTCAGCCAGAAGACATTTAGTTGGCATAACATGCACAACATCCTTATATTGTGAGAATACACTGCTAAGCATAAAAGCAAATGCACTTGTGGCAGGTTCATTGCTGTTGTTAGCAAAACCAACAATATTACCACCTTTATAATCAAGATAAGGTTTGAGATGTATTTCATCAATAAATAAAGATACTGTGGTGTCTTTCGGCATTAGTAACTTGAATTTATTTTTAATATACATGAGAAAATTGTTATCGTGTTGTTCAATGACAGGATTCATAGAAGTTGATAAGGTTAATATTCGAATGGTTGAATAGCACGGTAAAATTACATTTTTAGTGTCTCTTAACAGTCTGTACCTTCTAGGGGAGCAGTTATATAATAAGGAAGAAAATACCATCATTTCACTCGAATAATTAACCTTATTCATTGTCATTATGTTAATTTGTTCATATATGAACTTAATGGCATTAAAATATTTAAATGATTCATCTTGCACAAATAGCAAAAATGATCAGATTAATTTTAATAAAGAACTTATATTAGAAATTTTCATTTCCTGTTCTTCGATGTCCATTTTTTTTCATGTTTTCCATCAAAATCTGCAGAGTATTTTCCTCTGTTACATGTTTAGGAATTCTATACTCCCCTATAGCACTCATTTCCATATCACTACAAAATACTCTAACGGCCAAGTCCGGTTCAATCATCATAGACATTTTTATTTTGGGGCATGGGCATCTCTTTATATGGCATATAATGATGGTATTGTCTTGCCTAATAGAAGTCCAATAATTTTTATCTATAAACGTTAATTTTTTTTTCTAAATCATCAATATTATAGAAAGTTTTACGTTTCCGTAACTAACTCGTCCGCAACACTTTCACATAATGCACGCTTAAGAGCAGAATTTTCTAAATACATTTTCTTTGCGTTAGGAGACTCTCAAAAAGTGGTTGATGACGATAAATAGGAGGAACAGTTTGGTAATATTCGAGGAATAGCACCATCCTTAAGATAAGGATTTTTTAATTTAACACTAATTATCTTTCCAGTCCTTTCATCGAATGCTGATGCCTCTCGTTGTATGTCTTCAGGTCGAAAATGAAGTTCACATTCCTAAAGAAATAATTTAAAAGAAAATCGTACCATGTTTGACTTAATACAAAAAAAAAAGATAATTACATGACAAAAAACGATAAAATAAAAAAATAAGGTAAATGTGCAGAATTAGTCCACCCTCGAAAAATCCTTTTAAATTACCACTTTTATAGGTTTTCGGGGGTGCTGAAAACGAAAATAACGTTTAAAATTACGGCAAACTAGTAGTTTCCAAGATATAAAGAGATGTTAGTTAAAAAAAAAAGGGGGGGGATAATTTAACCTAAAACGACTACCAACTTTATGGCCAATTTTTTTTTTTTTTTTTTTACATGGGCAACGAGCAATTTTTTTTAAATTACATTTTCGCCTCAAACAAGGTGAAGTGCCTCTTTGATGTAGGAATGAACACAACTAAACGTAAAATGAGCACCTACAGTTGACCCCCCTCTCCCCGACAAAAATTCTGTTTACACTTTTTGAAAGGGGTGCTCATTTTACGTTAAACTGTGTTCATTGTACGTTGACTCCCAACCCCAACATAAAGGTGGCCATACTCATTTTTCTTCGCTTTTATTTGTTAAAAAGAAAACGTCCTAAAAAAAATGATGGCCATAAAGTGGATGCTCATTCTACGTTAAATTTTTATAGAAAAGTGATCACCCATTTTTTTAAACTAACATTTCATATCTTGGAAAGTACTCGTTTGCTGTAATTTTAAACGTTATTTTCGTTTACAGCGCCACTAGCAGTATCGTAATTATCGTAAAGTGGGTTGTTTATTTTCTTTATGTAATATACTTCCAAAATAAACTATTAAAATTGTTTAAAAAATAATAGAAATATTATTTTTTTATTGCCGGCATTTTGTAAACACTTTTTTAAATAAAAATAATATTTTCATTATTTTTTAAACAATTTTAATAGTTTATTTTGGAAGTATATTCTCCGAAATTCTGGCACCTACAGGGCCACAACATTTACCACAAATAATTATTAATAATATTATAAAAAAAACGGTCATAAACTTTTTAAAAAAGTTTAATCTATTTCACGCTGATATAAATATTGCACAGTAAAATAGTTGAACTAAAAAGATAAATGATTTTTCTTATTTAGAATTATTTAAACAAGGGATTTCGTTTTTACGATATCGCTTGTATTAAATTGTTAGGTGAAAGTATATAATATTTTCACCATACTCCCCATTTTAAATAAGTTTCTAAATAATCATTTATCATTTCAGCATATAACTTAAATTGCATGTAAAATTCATTTTTATATACATACTTTCATTTTTATTTTAAAACACGTTCTAAAGAAAGAAAGAAATAAAAATAAAAAAAGCGCGTTTTTTGTTTTATTTATTTATTTTTTTAAATATGTCAAACATTTTAACACTTACTTTGCTATATTTAGATGGAGTAAAATCCTTTCTTTTTATTGCATTAATCACATGGTAAATTATTTCCTTTTTTTTTTGGGAAATGAAAACACGGTAACTTTTGGTCCATTTTCGTAGTTACCTCGGCATTTTGGAACCATACATCTCGACAGCATGTTTAAATTTATTTAACCCTCCAAAACTTTAAACCAACTTCCGGTTTAGTCATGAGACACGTGACCAAATTTTAACAGACCGATGTTCATGACGTCACCAGACTAAATTATAGTCGTCGCTAGGCCATCATATTGCGGTAGCCACGGTTAAACTCCGTGTTTTTTTTTTGTTTGTTTTTTTCTTTGAACTTCGGAAAAGTTGACGTCATAACGTGTGTAAATTGTTTGAATTTTCTTCATGAGAATTATTTTTCATCTTGTTTTACAAATTCATGTATGAAAAGCGATCCAGATGTTTTTTGATTTCGTTAATACGATAAAAACCAACAAAATGTACTGTGTTATATACATCAAGGAACACGAGTTATCTTCCCATGACTGGGATTACTCCCACCATCACCATTGCCTGCAACCTCCCACCACACAATCACGTGGTATATCGTAGTAACAAAAACTACTACTCTTTCTTAGTGTTAATAAATCTTCTGTTACGTCGACACGTGTGTCTGTGTCTCTCTCTTCTTTCCATGTTCTCACTAACCCTTTACTAATAAAGGCCACATAATACAACACTGTCGAACTGCTTTTCTTTCATAAAGAAAAAATTTAAAAAGGTTACGTGTATTGGAGAAAAAAAACCCGAAAATGATCTCTTGAAATTTGTAAAGTGAAGTGTACGGTGAATTTTTCTAAACATTTCTTAGTGTTGATAATTTTTTTCGTTGCGAAATCTGTGAAGATGAGCATCTTGTTTTTGAACAAAATTTTGTGTATACGTCGACTTAATATTTGTGCATTTAAAAAAAAATGTCTTCAGAACAAATAGCAACGTTGACGAAAACGTTAACTAAAAGTTTGATCGCTCAGCAAAAAGCCCAAATTGACTTTCAAAAACAGATGTTGGCTCAGCAGGAACGTTTTGAAACACTGGTCATACAGCAAACTGCAGATAACCGACTACTTTGTGAAACTGTTTTGTCACAAAAATCTAATGATAGTGCGTCTAGATTTTTTTTTTTCGGCAAAGGGTATAGCTAACTCACTAGCTGAGTTCAAATACGACCCAGAAAGGGGTGACACTTTTCCCGCCTATTATTTTAGGTTTGAGACGATCTTTACAAAAAGATGTGGAAAATGATCTGACGAAGAAAAAAATCACACTCCTACTTCAGAAATTGGGAGAAAAATACAAAATTTACAAATTTGATTTTACCAAAGAAACCGGAAGATATTTCTATTTCGGAAACTGTTGAAATTTTATATTCGATATTTGGTCAAAGAGACAGCCTTTTTTTCATACAAGATATAAGTGTTTAAACACGCAAAAAGAATAAACTGATGATATTGCCATATATGCGGGTAAAGTCAATGTTCATTGTGAACTATTTAAATTGAAAGATTTGTCAGTTGACATGTTTAAGTGTTACATATTTGTCCAGGGACTGACAGCACCGAAGGATAATGATTTGAGATCAAGAATTTTATCAATCATGGAGCAAGATCCAGAAACGAACTTGCAAAAAGTGACAGAAGAATGTCAGAAGTAGATAAATGTGACAAGGGACACAGCTAGGATAGAGTGAAAAGTTATGTCCCAGGTTCAAATAGTGAAACAAAAAACATTTCCCAAGAACAAAGGAAAAAGTTTGGAATGATAGAGCTGTGCGGGTTCACACTTAAGAAAAAATCGCCCTGTTAAAAGACCAACCGATTTTTTTCTTGAACAAGTTGTAACACTTGCTAACACAGCAAAACTTTTATCATAATCAAAACCGAAATAATTATTGATGACCAATCATGATGATCAAAGAAACGGTTTAAATAGAAATCAATATACCGTTTCCTCAGACATGTTTTAAAAAGTTTCTTTTTGAGGAACATTTAAGTTAAAAAGATATGAGTGCGAGCTATAAAGAATTCGTAATCAGACGTGTTTGGAGCACGTTTACCATTTTACAGATTTAAAAAAAAAAAATGGCGATGGTTATTTTTTGTGTAATAATAGCGGTCGTTTCGATTTCGTTATTGGAAAAACAAGAATAAAAATCAGGAACCAAAGTGTTTTTTCTTGAACAGGGTGTGTTTCAAATGTAATGCATGCTGACATAGCAAAACTTTGTGGTTTAGTTGGACACCGAGCATCCCATTGCCGAACTAAACAAAATAATCAAAGACAAAAATTTAAGTCTAAAGTAAATGTTATGTTGTCAAAAGAAGTGAGACAAGAGGGTATACGAAAATTTGTCAATACCAAAATAAATGGTCACATCGTGAAGCTACTTTTGGATACAGGTAGCGATATTTCGATTATCGGTGAATTGACCTGGAAGAGGATTGAGTGTCCAAAACTAGAAAAAAACATTTAAAATTGCCAAAGAAGTATCCGGCAAGAGATTAAAATTCATGGGAGAATTTAATTGCAGTGTATCCCTTGGATCGAAGACTTTTTCTTCAAAAGTGTCAGTTTTTAGGGTTAGGGTTAGGGTTAGAATGATGTTCATATTTTGCCATGCAAACATGCTGAGTTAAAGATGTAACACTCAGAATGAAAAACAATTACGCAATGATTAAGCAACATTCAATCAGGGCACTTTGCAAGAGTCGAAAAAAAAAATTATAATACATGCCTCCATCAGTTGAAGAAAATAAAAATATTTTCAACTGATGGGGACATACAGGGTTTTTATCTCTCGTCGGCCAATAATAGTTTTGTTCACTTATTATCTTTTCCGGTTGAAAAATCTTCACATTTGGAATTTACCTTTTAACCACTCGGAGTTTTACAATTTTTATGAGACTTTTCATGTGCATTTATACATCTGACTAATCAAAAAATCAAAAAATGTCAGTTGTTCCAAGTATAAATTCTTGCCTCGTTGGAATTGATCGGATCGTTTTGTTCGATGAATTCATTTTGAAACAGTGTGAGTGTATCTGAAAAGAAAAATTCCAAACAAAATGAGGATTTTCTTATTGTCTTAAAAAGGGAATTCCCTAGAGTTTTTTTCTGAGGTGTGTGCACAAAGACTGAAGCGAATTTTGAGCTAAAACAAAATGTGAAACCTGTTTTTAAACCAAAAAGAAACGTGCCTTTTACTTCAAAAGAAGATATTGAAATTGAACTGCAAAGACTGTGGGGAAAATGGTGTAGTCGAAAAGATTGACTGTTCTGAGTGGGTAAGCCGCACTGTGTATGTTAAAAAGAAAAAAAATAGGAAGATTCGGATATGTGCCGATTTTTATACAGGCTTTAATAACTGTCTGATGGATCATAGTTATCCACTCCCATCTTCTGAAGACATTTTTATAAAGCTGAATGGAGGGAAAATTTTCTTCAAAATTTATTTATCCAAGGCTTACATTCAGGTAAAAGTCAGTGAAGAATGTTCGAAGTATTTGTGTATCAATACTCATTTAGGTCTCTTCAGACTCAAAAGGCTCCCTTTTGGTTTGAAAGTAGCTCTAGAGTTATTTCAGCAAATAATGGACACAATGCTTGCCGATTTAGGTTTTGCAATCGCATATTTGGATGACATTCTTGTAAAGAGTAAAATTGTGCAGGAACATAAGGAGCACATCAGAGCAGTTTTCCAAAGAATTGAGGAATTCGGCTTCACATTGAGTGCTAAAAAATATGAATTTTTCTTAAAACACATAAAATATCTTAGTCAAATCATTGACAGCCAGAGCAGAAAACCGGATCCTCAAAGAACAGAAGCCATTGAGAAGATGCCAGCACCTAATAATGTTGCTCAGTTATAATCTTTTTTGGGTTTAGCACAATATTATGCTATTTATATCCCAAAACTGCATAAATTGAGAGCACCATTGAAAGAATTGTTAAAAAAAGACAAAAGTGGATTTGGTCAAAGAAATGCCAAAGTGCATTTGAAAAGATTAAGAAATGCCTGCTATCTGATTTAGCACTGGCACACTTTGATCCACAGAAGGAATTGCTGCAAGTCACTACAGAATAGGAGCAGTACTTCTCCATAGACTTGAAGACGGATCAACGAAGCTGATAGCTCATGGATTGAGATCACTTTTGCCTGCAGAAAGAAACTATTCTCAAATTGAAAAAGAAAGTTTGGCAATCATTTATACAATTAAAAAATTACATAGACTTATTCATGGCAGAATTTTTATGTTGCAGACTGACCAGAAGCCCTTGTTGACTATTTTTGGCTCTAAAAAAGGCATATCCACTCAGACTGCAAACAGACTTTTACGATGGAGCATAATTCTGTAGAACTATAATTTTAAAATGGAGTACATTTCCTCCAAAAATATCGGACATGCAGATGGACTATCCAGACTGATTCAAAAGTGTGCAGAACCTTTAGAGGACACAGTGACAGCTGCATTGAGAGAGGAAAAAGAACTCTCCGGACTTTGCAACACGATTCAAGAGTCACCAGTGACTCTTGATGGCATCAATAAGGCAGCAGAAACAGATGAATTTATTGTAAAAATGAAAAAACAGGTGCAGTTAAGAAAGACTAAAACATTTCACCATTTTCGATTTGTTTGCAGACTTTCATGTATGCGGACAGAGTCGTCATACCGATCACACTGCAGAGGAGGATTCTAAAAAAATTTCATAAGGGTCATCTAGGTATGTCCAGAATGAAGGCTTTGATGCACAGATATACGTATTAGCCTAATATGGACCGGGATATCAAAAAAAATTGTAAGAGAGTGTCAAGTGTGTCAGCTAGCAGCAAAGGCACTGCCTGTACAAATTCAACTGTGTCCAAAGACAGATACACCATGAACGCGGTTACACATTGACTATGCATGTCTGTTGAATAGACATTATTTCTTAGTGGTTGTCGACAGTTTTACAAAATAGCCAGAAATGTTTAAGTGTAAACATCCAACATCAACGAAGACTTCTCTTCGGTTGTTTTGGAATACCTAAAACTATTGTCAATGACAACTGCACCCAATTTATCAGCGAAAAGTTTGAAGAATTCTGCAAGGCCCTATCCATTGAACATTTAACAACTGCGATATAATATCCAAGATCAAACGGCCTCGCAGAGAGATTTGTTGACACGTTCAAAAGAGGTTTGAAGAAAAACCAAGGCATGGACACTGATGACGACAGTTTTGAATTTTTTTTTTTATCTGTGTACAGGATCACTCCTAACCCAAACACTAATTTTACCAGCTGAACTAATGTGTGCACAGAAAATAAGATCCATATTTGACAGGATTTTATCAAGTACAACCAAGATAACAACAATGAAAGAAAATCTTTTGACAAGTGATGACAAACCTGGTGACAAAATATTCTTCTTGAATTATAGGACTCGACAACGCTCTTGGGAAGAGGGGATTATTATGAAAAGAATTACGCATGCTATATTCGGTAAGAGGTAGTAAATTTGACTGTTGCAGGCATATAAATCAGCAAAGATCTTGACATGCTGATGACTTCAAACATGCAAAAGATAATGGACTGCCCTCGGAGGTATTGTATGACTCTTTTAATATTCCTCTAGCCATAGCACAACAGGTCCTGGATATGACCTTAAACTATATCCAGTGGTGAGGCCCCAGCTTGTGGGCTTTGGGGAGTGTGGAGCCACTCTTTAATTACCATTGCTCCCAGGTCCACTCTGACCCGGAGTGGTAGTACCTGTTAGGGTCCCAACTATGGGTTAAATAGAAACCGACGTGAAAACAACAAATATATTCTATTAAAAAAAATTTTTCTTCAAAATCTTTGGACTCGGCATTAAATAACCCGAAAAGGGTTGATATACCGTAAAACAAAAACAAACAACCAACCAACATAGCACAACATACTCCAAGAGTGGTAACTCCTACTAAAGGCCCAAGAGTACGAGTTTCACCACCAACTTCATCCCCTCAAATGGCGTTGAGGAGAAAAAGTACAAGAGTAAAAAGAAAAGTTAACCAATTGAGCCCCAAACCTAAAAACAAACAGTACTAAGCCAAATTCTCCAAGGAGAAATTACCTTAGGGGGAGAGGTGATGGTGAGATATGTAATGACCACTGGAACATTTTGAATAAGGGATCATGTCACCGGTCACCAGATATTATGAGAAGAGACACTCTCCCTGGACTGAACACGGTAAACACTACACATTGTTTATCTGTAAATACGGTAATAAATTTCCCTTCTTTATTTAAACCTACAGTACATATTTATCCCTTTGTTTCCTTCATATATATGATGGCAGCAAATTCGTCATTGCTTGACACAGCACAAAAAAGATATACAGAAACACGAAAACAAATCAGTGATGGGCCACACGAAGGTGGCTTTTAAGCCCTGCCAAACTCTGGCATTCTTTGGCACACATTGTGCAGACATGTGCGCCACTAGCAGCACGTTCTTGATGGTCACTTTTATGTATAATCAAATGCCGCTTCAAACCACTTGCTGTTTTGTACATCCGCCCGCAGTTAACACAGGTTAGATCTGGCAACACAAGACTGCTTTGTGTCCCACTGCACTGATGAGTAGTCTGGTGGCTTATATATACACATATAGTTAAACATAGTGTTTTTAACATGTTTTATCAACTATTTGCTCTTATATATATATATATATATATATATATATATATATATGCATATATATATATACGTATATATATGCATATATATATATGTATATATATGTATATAATAAGCCACCAGCATATATATACATATATATATAGGCTGGTGGCTTATTATATACATATATATATATGCATATATATACGTATATATATATATATATATATATATATATATATATATATATATATATAAGAGCAAATAGTTAATAAAACATGTTAAAAAACACTATGAAAAAGAGTTAAAAACATATTTAATCTGAAAAGGAAACACTTAATAAGTGGATAATCCTTAATCTGCGGAGTTTCGAAGAAATACTTTCCTTCTCATCAGAAAGTAGGAATTAGCAAAATGCGGGATCAGATTTTGCATATAAAAGTATTTGATGAAACTGCAAGTAAGTCAAAGATCTTACTTGATAACAAAAAGTGAAGCAGAGGGAATATGGTGAAGAAAAATGTGATTTCACATGAATGGATAGTCTGGTGAAAGGTAAAGTATCCAATGACGGTAAAATCCAAAAATGTAAATCCAAGAAAGTTAGTTAAATTTCCATTCGCACAAGTAAAATCCAAGGAAATCACGTAATTGGAAGATGGTCCAAAATAATCCAAAAGGCCGAAATCCGTGGAATAATTCACAAATATGTACAAGGAAAAGGGGAAAAAATTCCAATAATATTAATGATATGGAAGTTAAAATCAATAAATATTTATCATTTCAATTTGAATGATCTAGAGAATGACTTGAATGGCTTTGGGACTGACTGGTTGTAAAGTGGGTGATCATTTTACATTAAATTAATACAGAAAAGTGATCCCTCATTTTATATCACGAAGTTACAAACATAAGTACATCATGTAGTAAGAACAGATACTACACTTTGAGATATTAAATCCTTTATTCATGTTAAAAATACATTGAAAATCAACAATGAACAAAAAACTTAGACACATGGCCAACTCAAAAGAGGGGATTGTGGGGGTCGTTGGTCATCCTTGTCACTCCAGAACTAAACAAAATCAAAAATTTTCTCCCAGCTAGTATCTTCTTTCACCATAATACCGCATTCACCCTTTCGTACTGGTGGACGTCCTACTTAACTCCCAATTTTTAAAACATTTTTTTATTGACGTGTAAAAAGCAAAAAAGATAATAAAAATGGTACAATAATTAATAATGGTGATTAGTAGGACCCTCTCAACCTCGTCTGGTTGATAGACTGCCCGTTCCACTAGGTTTGTAAAAGGAACCTCGTTTCTGCAGGTCAGTCTCTAAGTGGGGATACCCTCTAGATGGGGGTGAATGGAGAAAAGAAAGTTTTGTGGGTAAGGAATGGGGGTTAGTTTGTATTTCTTTCTCTCCAAGATGGGTGAAATTTAGAGGAAGGGGTGAAAACAAAAATTGAAAGTAGGAAGGGGTGGGGATCTTGGAGGCTTCCTTATTGGGGAGGGATGGAACACACACTCAGCTAGCTGAGAGGCTACTTATTTAATTTTACTTTATGGAACTGCTCGTTCCACACCTAGGCAGGGAACACGTATTCAAATTTGGCTCCTCTTCGTACACACAGACTTGCTACATGTATCCATCTTCTGTCAAATGCCATGCGATGCAGCCTTCTTCTATCACATCTGATCTTCACTCGTAGTTGGTGTTTAAAGAAAGCGATTAGATCCTGATCAGAAAAAGACAACACCTCCCCGGCAACCTTGCAGACGCGACGTCTTTGATCTTGGCCAAAAAGCCAAGAAAAGCTTAAAAACCTAAGAACAGCATCTAATAACAACAGACCTTTGATCTTAACAAAAAAGGCCAAGCACAAAAGTGTTACGGACAGACCGACAGACGGACGGACTGACAGACCGACCGACGGATCGACGGACCGACAGAGTGACTTATAGCGTCGTTTGCATGTGACTAAAACCATGAAAAATGTACACATAATTTCCCAAACACAGAAAAACACTTATGATGATGATCTATAGATTTTAGTTTTAAAATCAATAAATATTTATCATTTCATCAGCAATACTTGCAGCGGAAAATTAGGTTTTAACCAAAAGCCTATCCAGTTAGGTAGAAGAGGAACTTATCTTGCCTTTGGTAACATTTATTTGTTATATTTTTTTGTTTTTTTGTGACAACGTTTTCAAATCTCTGTGGATTGTAAAACAAACCCAAAAATTCTTTAAATTCAAAAATGTTTTCACGATTGGAATGCATACAAACCATCCCAATTTTAAGCAGGGAAATTATCGTCAAATTCAAACAAAAAGATTCTTTACATGGAAGAATAAAGGGGAACAAAAGGCGGGGGGGGGGAGGAAGAGGTTAGGGTTGCAATAAAAAAGTAAAATTTGCTGAAAAATGAAATCTGAGAAAGTTGTGCAGATAAAAGATAACAAGAAAAGAATAATTGATGTTTGCCCCCCCCCCACCAGATGGTTTTAAGATTAATTGTTTGAGTGGAAATATTAAGTGGAACTTTGATTAGTTGTTGGAAGAAAGAAAAACGGCTGTCTTGAACTGATAGTGAACAATAGGGATTGACCTTAAATTTTCTTATTTTTTAAATTATTTTTTAATTTTTTTCTCAAATTAATTCTGCATCAACTGGAGATGCTAATGATTACATGTTTATGATTTCTTGATACAAAAGGAGAAATTAAAATTAATTGGCAGCTATGGATCAACCTCTGCTGAATAACCTGTATCTAATATATAGCTTAAAAATTATATATATATATATATATATATATATATATATATATATATATATATATATATATATATATATATATATATATATATATATATGTAAATAAAGATAAGATATCCAAAAATTGAAAATAATTGAATTTCAACAATGGTCATTGATAGTGCTCAATCATAAGAGAGCAAGTTATATTTTTTCTTTATTTTTTTATGTAAATACAGTCATATCTTGCTACGATGTGCAGACCGTTTCAATCATATTAGATATAATCAGGCAAGAAAAATTAAGGTACAAAAACTGAAAAGGTGTTAAACCTTTTCAAATTCTCTCTCTTCAAAATTTGAAAAGGTATTGAACCTTTCAGTTTTTGTACCTTAATTTTTCCTGCCTGATGATATCTAACATGATTGAAACGGTCTGCACATCGTAGCAAAATATGACAGTATTTACATAAAAAAATAAAGAAAAAATATAACTTGCTCTCTTATGATTGAGCACTATCAATGACCATTGTTGAAATTCAATTATTTTCAATTTTTGGATATCTTTTCATCGAAAAACTATATCTATCTATCTATCTATCTATCTATCTATCTATATATATATATATATATATATACTCATCCTTTTACCGTTTTTTATGACTCCCACCCAGGTTGCATGCTAACTTGATAAACGAAATAGGAAAATGTATTTGGTGGAAATATCACTTTCGACGGTAATTCTTGGCCTGAAGACGTAATCCCCCAACGTGGGTGATTACAGAAACATGTATGCACATATGTAGCCATTAATGTTTGTATAAATAAAATTAATATACCTGCTCTGTTCACTCATTGAGCACTATTTTGGTAGACACATGTTGTTTCATTGGATGTACTTCTAGGAAACTAAACTCTACTGGCTATATATATATATATATATATATATATATATATATATATATATATATATATATATATATATATATATATATATAGTGAATAAATGACAAAAAACTATATTCCAAAATTCATTATGTTGGCCACTTTATAATTAACTCCTTTAATTCAGTTGACTTTTACAATTCTTGACAGTATCTATTTTGTAGTGCAAAATCAGTCACTTTATTATTATATCAATCAGTGAATCTATTATGCCCTTAACTCATCAGAAGAAATAGCAACAATCAATCCGTCAAAAGGAAATGAAGTGTGATTTGACACGATTAAAATCCGAAAATTGGAAGAGAAGCTGCAAATACCTTTTAATATGTTTCCATGCTCAAATTTGCCTACATTTATATTCATAGTGTCCTGGCAGGCCAATTTCAACTTTGCTGCTTTAGGATGATTGGCAGGCCAGTTTCAACTTGGCTGCTTAGGTTTTTTTTTTCATTGGTTGTTTCCTCTCCGGCCTTGCCAGGCCATTAATATATATATATATATATATATATATATATATATATATATATATATATATATATATATATATATATATATATATATAATTTCGCAATAACCAAGACAACGATATATTATAACAGGTTTATCATAAAAAATAGTTATTCAGTGTTACAATCGTTTCTTGACCAATTGGACAAACTTAAACATTACTTCATTAATAGATATTGCAAAATGGCTAATCATCAGACACAAAATACAACTGTAATAAATATAAAAATATACACAATTTATTATTTTTAAATACAAAGTCACCTCCTCTTCCTTCATTTATCGATTAATTTTTTCATACATATATATATATATATATATATATATATATATATATATATATATATATATATATATATATATATATATATATATATAAGGGGTAGAACATGAAGATAATTGCTAAATAAAGACGAGTGTCACTGCTGTGTAGCGGGGGACATTTTTAAGATGACGTGGAGTTCATTTTGGGGCACACTTCTATCGATCCAGTAGATATCTCACTGCTGATGCAATTCTCTATCTATATAAGAGCCAGGTACGTCCAAGGTTTGGAGTACTATTGTCACATCTGGGCAAGAGCTGCTAAAAAGGACTTGTCCTGCCTTGATAGAGTTCAAAATAGACTTCGTAGCCTCGTAGGGGATGTCCATTTCTCTTCCCTGCAACCTCTTTCCCATAGAAGAAATGTTGCAAGTTTGTCTCTGATGTATCGTTATTTTCATGGAAAGTGCTCAGCTGAGCTCCAATCTATGGTCCCCCCCTCACCAAACTTTCACAAGAAACACTCGTCTAGCAGAAATCACTATCAATAATTTCCCCCACTCTTTATCTGTCCCTAAATCTAAACGTAGATTCCATGAGCAAAGCTTCTTTATAAGAACTGCACGCCTATGGAATTGTCTTCCGTTTTCCTGCTTTCCAGCTGATCAATATGGTTGTGTTCAAGTCTAACGTAAACAAGTTTTTGATGAGCCGTTCCATATGAGTTAACAAATTTACCGAATCTCCATTACTAACGATTACTATATTGTCCAATTGTCTACTGTACACTCTTTAACCCTTATCCTCGAGGGGCCTCAAGGCCTTGGTAAGTGGTGATGCCTATGTAAAAAAAAAATATATATATATATAACGATGATGAGGGAGAGAGAGAAGACATTTATACATATTACAGTTCTGGGATTCATATATATACTTACTGGAGATGTATACAAGTTCTTAACATGCTTTCAAAGGGTCAGCTGACCACTGACTGCTGACTGCCGACTGACTGACTCTTAACTCTCTCTCTGACTGACTGTCTGATCTCTGCTGACTGTCTGATCTCTGCTGACTGACTAGCTGACTGAAATTCAAACCCATAATATGGAGAAATGTCCTTTGTCTATGACGTCAGAAGAGTGTTTTTCAAACGTGACTAATTCACGTGGCTATGCATGTTTTGTCCAAAACACACTTCTGCAAACAAAGAATCGTCTCCTAACCTATTTTTTAACCTAACCTATTTTTTAACTTAACCTATTTTTTTTAACAATATATTTTTAATTTTCATTGTTCATTCTTTTTAGCTGACATTTTTAATATTCAGTTTTATAAAAGAATAAACAATTCTTTTTACGATATAAACAATATCTGATTATTGCGAATAGAATTTAAAAATTGACCTTTTTAACATTCCGATTTCTAACATTCTAATTCTTAACTTTGCTTACAAGGTTCGAGTTTCGGCTTATCCTAATCTCATTTTCACTTATCTAATGTTCTTCTTATTTACATAGAAAGAGGACAGCCCTTTTCCTGTAACACAACCAGCATCAGATATAATACACAAAGAGATTAAGTAGTAAATACGATCTACATTTGTGTTAGTTTGGGTGTTCTAAGGATCGATATTATTGCCTCTAGAAAAAACGACTGCAATCTAGGCTTATAAAAGTCATATGCAGATGGCCAATCAACCAAACAATGTCTGATGGCTTTGAAATCTAACCAGAAAGAAAGAAAGAAACAAACAAACCAACAAATAAACAAAGCCTCGTTCTTAATTTGTGCACTTACATGGAATGAATTTTCTTCTTTCTGCATAAAAGAGTGCATCTTTTTTAATGTTGGCCAGAATAAGTCCTAAGGGAGATAATCTAAATATCAGTTCCAGGGAGATAACTCTAATAATCCTGTGCTTAAACTTTGCTGTCCTTTCCAGTCAATTTAATTTTGAGGTGTGAGTGGATGACTTGATTCTCAATAATTGTCATCCAGTTCAAAATATAAAACGAAACTGTCACTATGACACAATATAATTGTACACAGCAACTTCCCTTTGATCTGTCTTGGTGAGCAAGGGAAAATTATCTCCACTCTAACAGTTTTCTTTGCTGGAATAATTATTTTTAGGAAAAAAAATATTTGTGCCAAAAACATAGCGGAAGAGAAGAACTAAAAACAAAAAATAGGTTAGTCTGAATTAAGTATCGATATGTTAGATGGATTACTATTTGGGCCTGACTTTGAAAATCTGACAGGATAACTTCATATGTTAAAGATGCAAATTGAATGGTTACATGAAGGCAATTATGTTTCTTTCTCACAAGATCATTCTGATATCTAGTAATCGTATAATGTCTCTTTGGAAATACATTATTAGTGGCTTAAAATCTAATTGATCACATTAAATGCTGCCAAGACTAAACTTCTTTCCTTTAATAACTACAAGAAACCTTCTCAACCACTGATAGCCACGACTAATTATACATTACCTGAAAGTATTTCTTTCAAACTCCTCGGTTTACCATTCACAGGGAACATGAGTTGAAATGAATACATTGATTGCATTGCCAAGGCTGCTGCAACAAAGATGGGCTCTCTCTACTGGGCTAGAAAGTTACTTAGGTCTAAGAGTATCCTGTATCTTTACAAGGCCACCATTCACCCATGTATGGAGTATGAAAAGAGAGTCGCCAAGTTAATAGGTCCCGCACTGTCAGCTAGGCTCCAATCTCCAACCCATCAATGAAATGTTGCATCCCTCTGCCCGTTTTACAAGTATTTTAATGGTAGGTGTTCCGACGAACCACACATAACTACTAGGTAAATACCTCTGACAAACCTGACAAGCAGCAAAATCTCACCCCTACACAGTAGATATCCCCTGATACCAGAAAGCCTTCTACTCTAATAGTTTCTTCCCCAGAACTGCCAAACTTTGGAATTCCCTCCCGAGTTCCTGCTTCCATGACTGTAGTGACACGCAGAAGTTCAAGTGTAATGTAAACAAACATCTTGCTGCTCAACTCCCTACATAGTACCCCTGCAAATTATGTCCCATCAAAGTGGCACTGTGCCGTGTCTGGGGTGTAAATGTAATGAAAAAAAATTTTAAAAGAAGTAATTTTTTTATTATAGAAATCGTCCCAGGCAAGACATAAAGCCACTTGATGTAAGTAGCTAACAAGAACGAAAGGTGATTATCACAAAGACAAATGGTGTCTGTTAGCTTTTTTCTTGATAAGACCAAGGCTATAAGTAAGAGGGAAACAGTCAGCAGGAAGAGAGTTCCACAAACTCCCAGAATAGGAAGCTGTATTATAATGAGTTATCAAAACAGCGAATTGATGAAAACCACTAGACCAACAGGTCAAACGAGCTGCAACAAAGGAAGCAGGCAATAGATAAGACAATTCTGAAGAACGCATGCCATAACAGTATTTATATAAAAAAAAAAATACTGAGACTAGCAACATTATGTTTGTGTGAGAGATGTTGCAGAAAAGAATAAAGGGTGAAGCCAATCTAATTACAGATACGTCTCTGCACTTCATCACGAACTCTCAAGTGTTTTGTTGTTCTTTCTTTGTTGATAGAACTTCAATGGAAGCAAAGGAAATAAGATAAGTTTTGAAAAACAAAACAAAGCTCACTCTCTCGCCACTCCTTGGCTCATTGGAAATTTCGTGAGCATTCAATTGAAAAGTGGATTTTTAATCAAATGCCACAAGATTTAAACCATCGTTTAAGAATTCATTTGAGGACCGACATCTTTTTTTATTGTTTTTTTTTATCATATGAGATGTATTCAATAAATTTCCAGGCTTTTTTTTTGTACAGGTTTTCAAAGTTGTCATAAATTCTTGAAAATTCAGTATGTTATTACTATACGCCATATGAGATGAATGACCAATTTTTATGACTTCAGGTTCAAATGAACAGCTACAGCAGGAATTGGAATACACCCCACTAGAGCTTGATTATCACAGCTGATGAATTTTCAAAAATGAAATCTGGATGTAAGGACACTTTAGAAGAACGATATGCAATAAAATTCTGTTTTAAACTTGGAGAAAATGTCACAGAAACGTATGGAATGCTTCAGACTGCTTTTGGACCATCTTGCATGAACCGAACATCAGTTTTTGAGTGGCATAAGAGATTCAAGGAAGGCAGGGAGTTTGTGAGGGATGATGAAAGGCGTGGGAGGAGTAAGGAACTCAGAACACCAGAGTTGATTGGCCAAATAAAGAATTTCATGGATAAGGACTGTCGTGTGTCTATAGAGACAATAAGTGTAGTTTGATTTCAGTGTGGGAACTGTACACACAATTATTCACGAAGGACTGAAGATGCAAAAGATTTGTGTGAAGTTTGTCTCAAGGGTGCTCCATCTTTGTCACAAACTATTTGACCAAGATGGGCATCAAAACAGTTCCTCATTCTTCATATAGTCCAGACTTTGCTCCCTGTGACTTTTAGTTATTCCCTAAGATCAAGGAAACCTTAGAGGCTGCCGTTATGAGACAATTGAGGAGATGAAAGAGGCTGTGATGAGGATTATTGATATGCTTACACAAGAAGACTTCCATGGGGCTTTCCAGAAGCAGTTGGAATGATACAACATGTGCATTGCAGCCGGAGGAGATTACTTTGAAGGGGACTAGAGTTTCATGTGTGTATCATCAATAAAAGTGCTTATACGAAAAAAGTCTGGAAACTTATTGAAAGCACCTTGTATTTCTACGCAGTATGAATGATGCATGAAAGTGAAACCTGGCCAAAGAGGGTTGAAGATATGCGCTGCATGCAGAGAAATGATATGAGAATCATAGGATGGATGTGCAATGTGAGTTTTAATGACAGGCTTGGATCTGATGACCTCAAAGGAAGATTAAATCTGCACAGTTATAAGGAAATATGTGCATAACAGGAGACTTTGTTGGTTTGGTCACATTAAAAGAATGGATAAGAGTTCTTGGGTTAATAGATGTAGAGGCAAAAATATTACGCCGGAGAAGAACTATCAACAAATAGATGGAATGTATCAGAAACTTCGGCAACACTCAGCATTAGTCAACAGAAAAGGCCCAATTCTCCTCCACGACAATGCTAAACTGACGCTGCAAAAATTGAACGAATTGGGCGTTGAAACTCTGCCTCATTTGCCATACTCTTCAGACCTCTCACCAACTGACTACCATTTTTTCAAGCGTCTCGACAACTTTCTGCATGAGAAATGTGTAAAAAACCTAAGCAATATCAAAAACGCCTTCAGCAACTTCATCGCCACGAAAATGCAAGATTTTTACGTTACTGGCATAAATACACTTGTTTTGCGTTGGCAAAAGTGTGCTGATTCGGACTTTTTCGATCAATAATTTTTTTTAAAGCCAAGACATGTTCATGTGAATTAAGAATTAAAAACTGCAAGAACTTTCTTATTAACCTGATAGCTCATATCTACTATATCGTTATGTTCATGGTAGGTGTTCGGCTGAGCCTCAATCCCTGATCCCCTCCCCCCCTCCCTGTAAATTATTTACAGAAAAAAAAAATTCTCTGGCTACAACCACAGCCAGAACTTCCACGAACAAAGTTTCTTTCCTCGGATATCTAATTTGTGGAACATGATACCACGAGTCTGTTTCCCAACCGACTACAGCACGGCCGTTTTCAAGTCTAATGTAAACAAATACTTGTCGAGATGTCGACTTTGAAAATCAAAAGATCTTAAATCATCCTTTGTCCATTTCACTCACTGTTTCCTATCCTCTTGTGACGACAACTAACATCTATCTAGCCAACTTTTTAACCCTTTTCCTCGAGTGGCTTCCGGACCTTGATAAGCGGTGGTTTATCAGTAATCATTTAATCATTAATCTTTTAACCTGATAATCTGTTCATCTCATTAACCCTTATCCTCGAACAGCTTTTGGACTTGATTAGGGGTGACTTTTAGACAAAAAAAAAAAGAAAAAAAATTCAATCGTTTTAATCATGAAATCGACAATTTATGCCCGAGTGACTAATAATCAGTGACTCATTTGTAAATGAAAATAAATTTAAATCATATATAAAAAATCGATTTTCAAATCCTATTGAAGGAAACTAAACATCATAAAAATAAATCCATAATGCAGCTATAATATATATATATATATATATATATATATATATATATATATATATATATATGTCTATAAAGTCCGTATGCACTTTAAAAAATTTATAACTTTATTTGTATTTGCAATAGAAATAATTTGTAAAATGTATTTGAAAGAAGTAAATCTATATTCTTTAAGCTTTTATTGAAATTTTATTTAACTTTCCACATGCCCTCCATCATTAGCAATACAAAGGGTAATACGATTTTGCAGTTCACGAAAAACATTTGCCAAATGATTTATAGTAATGTCTGAAATCACATTAGTTATTCTAGCTTTCAAATCTTCCAATGAACTAATGAACACAATTTTTTCACATGTCCCCATAAAAAAATCTAATGGAGTCAAATCTGGTGAACGTGGAGGCCAATGAAATGGTCCAACCCTTCCGATCCATTTGTTAGGAAATTCCTGATTTAGAAACTGTCTAACACGCCGAGCAAAGTGGCAACACTGTTGAAACACTGTATCATCTTTCAAGTTTAATTGTTCAAGTTGCGGAATAAAGTAATTCTGCAACATATCTAAGTAGCTGTCATTGTTAATAACACAATCTTCAAAAAAATATGGCCCTATGATTTGATTTATTCCCAAAGCACACCACACATTAACTTTAAGAGAGTCCCTTTCATGTTCAACAGTTTCATTTGGGTTTTCAGTTCCCCAAATTCGGCAATTATGCCTATTGACCTTGCCACTAATGCGAAATGTTGCTTCATCAGAAAACAGTAAATTACTCACAAATGCATCATCATTGCAAAGTTTTTCATTGAACTGGTGACAGAAAGTTAGCCGTGCATAATAATCCTCTTCTAACAACTGTTGAGGTAATTGAAATTTTTGTAAGCTTTCATTTGAAGTTTTGCTCGCAGAATCTTATGCACCGTAGACTTTGGTAGCCCGAGCTTCAATGATGTCCGTTTTACAGACTTTCTTGGACTTGCAGTAAAGGATTCTTCTATGGAAGCAACGCTTTCGTCACTGACACATGACCTTCCAGATTGTGGTTTATCATGGACAGAGTCTGTCTCTTTAAATTTTTTCATCCATTTAACAATGGTGTTCCTATGAGGCGCTTTTTTTATTGTATTCAATTCTAAACTTACAGAAATAGTAGATTTCAATTCAGCCAACCAAAGGACACAGTTTACTTTTTCCTCAATTGAAGCCATGGGATCAAATTGAGTCTGAAAAACAAAAGAAAATATTTTTTACTTATTTTTACTTATCTAAAAATTGTTACGAATTTTGTGGGTAAAAATTATTCAATAACTATACTTAAAACTAGATACATGAAACTTTATAACATTTTTTACAGATTATTTCTATCGCAAATATAAATAAAGTTATACATTTTTTTAAAGTGCACACGAACTTTTTGCGTGTGTGTGTTACTTCCTCATTGGTTCCGAAACGGCTGAGCCTATTTTTTGCAAATTTCACACAAAGCTAATTTATATGTCTAGCAGTGTTCTTAGATATGTTTTGTACAGAAATTCATCCGATAAGTATCGAAAATTGAAAAAATCCGATCTTGAAAATAGTCTTTCTTCTGTTATAGATAAAAAAAAAAGATTTTTTTTACAGAGGAATATATTACGTTACACCGGTGTAACATTCGCTGGTGTAACGTAAAATATTCCCCTGTAAAACTTCTTTTTCTATCTATAAGAGAAGAAGGACTTTTTTTGTAAGATCGTTATGCACAAATCTCAGCTAACGCGATATTGTAAACAAAAACATACGGAATTCGATGAACGACATTATCATTATTATTTTTTAAATTTCTTTTGTAAATTAGTCCACCAGACAAGTTATTCCTCGTAATAAATTATAATAGTTAAATAATATTTAATAGAGGACTGACTGTAACAATATATCCGAAAATTATCATGTTTAAACGGGTTTGTATTACTGTACACATAGATTGGAAAAAGTTGTCAAAAAAACAAATATATAACAAATAAATGTTATCAAAGGCAAGATAAGTTACTTTTCTACCTAACTGGATATATTTTTTGTGTTTTTATTCAATGTAACATGTTTATTCAGCTCGAAAAACATGCAGTGTTTACCGATGTATTGGAAAATTCAAAATGGCGCCCGACACGGTAAGTTTGGGAAAAGATGTTATAAATAATAAACTAGACAAAATACTATTAAAAAAAACACCGAATATATGTCAACTTATGTCACGGTAACATATAATGAGCGAATTTCTAACAGTATTTTGTCTAGTTTATTATTTATAACATCTTTTCCTGAACTTACCGTGTTAAAGAGAGTGTCGGGCGCCATTTTGAATTTTCCAATACATCGGTAAACACTGCATGTTTTTCGAGCTGAATAAACATGTTACACTGAATAAAAACACAAAAAATATATCCAGTTAGGTAGAAAAGTAACTTATCTTGCCTTTGATAACATTTATTTGTTCCATATTTGTTTTTTGACAACTTTTTCGAATCTATGTGTACAGTAATACAAACCCGTTTAAACGTTATGTACCACTTGGCATTCAGCTTTTTTATATATATATATATATATATATATATATATATATATATATATATATATATATATATATATATATATATATATATATATATATATATATATATATATATATATACACTTATTATTCGAACTAAAGCAGCTATCTATTCTGTTGTAGGTTGTAAGGATTATTAGATAATCTATGTCAGAATGTCAGACAGGAATCGAATTAAAACATTGCTGATTCCTTCGTCTTTCTCTTCCTCTCTCCCTCTCTCTCTCTCTTTCTTTTCTCTTCATCACTCTTTTCTTTATTTCCCCTCTCACTCTCTTTTTGGATCTATCGCGTTTATATGGGTTAAATCAATACACATCGCAACACGACCTAACAGCGGGGGCGGGGAGTGGTTGCGGATGCGGATGAAGAAGATGGAATAAAGTTGAAAGCTTCTTACTTTTGTCATAACATTTAATTCACACATTACCTGAGAGAGAGAGAGGGAGAGAGAGAGAGAGAAGGGGGAGAGGGAGAGAGAGGGGGGGGGCTACACCTTCAACGTCTGATTTCCAAATAAAAAACCCGTTCAGCTTTCATGAAATCCTTTTTTTTTAACTGTTAATATAAGGCATCCCTACCTGCGAGTTTGTCAAATATTAACAAGACGATCTGACGCGCGCGCGCACACACACACACACACACATACGCACATACACGCACACACACATATTGCACACATACATTGTACACATACATTATATGCACATTGTATACACGCACATACACATTGCATACACCATACACACGTTACACACATGCATTACATACATTGCACACACACACACATTGTACACACACATATTGCACACATACATTGTACACACACATTGTTATATGCACATACATTACACATACGCACATTGTATACACGCACATATGCATTGCACACACATACACACGTTACACACATACACACACGTTACACACATACACACACATTACACACACACATTGCATGCACACAAATAAGCATTGCGTGCATGCATACGTACACCATAAAAGTTTATAAAATTAGGGATACGTTCATATGTTTATACATTTCTATGTACGGGATTCACACTTAAACTAATTAACCGATCATTATTTAGTTTGGAATGTCTCCGCTAGGCATAAGTGGACCAAAATTTTTTTTTTTTTTTTTTTTTTTTTTTTATTCAATTTTCAATCCAAACAAGGCACAGTGCCACTTTGAAGCAGGGGGCTACTATTAGGGAATTAATTAGCGGGGTCATTATGAAGGGAGAAGAGTAGAAAGATGTTTGTTAACATTACACTTGAACTTCTGCATATCATTGCAGTTGGGAAAGCAGAATCCCGGAAGGGAGTTCCAAAGACCCGCAGTTCTGGGGAAGAAACTATTGGAGTAAAAGGCTTTCTTGCACCTAGGGATCTCCACTGTAAAGGGATGAGACTTAGTAGCTTGTCGGGTTTGTCGGGGGTAGTTACGTCGGGGAGGTACAAGTGTTTGCAGTTCGTCAGAGCATTCACCATTAAAGTATTTGTAGAACAGGCAGAGGGATGCAACATCTCGTCGATGGGACAGAGGTTGAAGCCCAGATGACAGTTCAGGACCTATCAGGTTTGCGACTCTTTTTTGAACCCTGTCCAGGAGCGAGAGACAAGCAGCAGATGCACCAGCCCAGATGTGACAACAGTACTCCATACATGGGCGAATGGTTGCCTTATAGAGGTATAGGATACTGGCAGGCGTAAGTAGTTTTCTAGCACGGTAGAGGGAGCCAACCTTCCTTGCAGCAGCCTTGGCAATGCTCTCAATGTATCTATTCCAGTTCATATTCCCTGTAAACGTTAGGCCGAGGAGTTTAAAAGAAGTACTTTCAGGCAATGTGTTCTTGGCCATTGCTATTGGTGGTAGAGAAGGTTTCTTATAGTTATTGAAGGAAACAAGCTTAGTCTTAGCAGCATTGAATGAGACCAACCATTTTTGTCCCCATTCCACTACGGATTGGAGGTCATCCTCTAGTGTTTCTGCCATTTTCTTGGATATGTGTTCATTTGTTTTCCCCTCATATCTGTTATAGAGAGTGGTGTCATCGGCAAATATACCCATCTCCGAAACAATATTATCAGGGAGGTCGTTTATGAATATCAGGAACAATAGAGGTCCAAGGATAGACCCCTGAGGCACTCCCGCATTTATGTCATATTGTTTGGATGTACGTCCGTCGAGGACAACTTTGATTTTTCTATTACTTAAGAAGGATTTAATTACGTTATGAATTCTTCCAGTGATTCCATATGATCTAATTTTCCTTAGAAGACCATCGTGCCATACCCTGTCAAAAGCCTTAGATATATCAAGGGCCACCGCTCTACCCTCCCCTGTTTTATCCAATGAACGGTATATACGTTCAGAAACTACAGTTAAGATATCTGCTGTTGAACGGGCTTGCCTGAATCCATATTGTTTGTCAGTCAAGAGTTTAGCAGCTGTTAGGTGCTGAACTAGGGCTTTATTAACTAAGGACTCAAATATTTTGGCGAAAAGCGGGAGGAGGCTAATGGGGCGATAATTTAGTGGGTCAGTTCTTTCACCAGAATTCTTGAAGACTGGTACCACAGAGGCGGTTTTCCAGCAGTCGGGAAAACAAGATTCGTTAAGGCATTTATTGTAAAGTTTGGACAGAACTGGAGCAACCTCGGCAGAGCATTTTTTTAATAGCACAGCCGGGATGAGATCTGGTCCACATGCTTTAGAGGTGTCTAGGTTTTTTATAATAGCATGTACCTGAGAAGGGGTGATTTTCAAGTCGTCAAGTGTGGCGTCTGTTCGCAGAGGAAAATCAGGGAGTGAGTGGTGTACCGAGTTCAGTGTGGAGTTTGAGGCAAACCGACTGGCAAGCAGATTAGCCTTGTCAGTTGCCGTGCAAGCAACCTCATGATTGTTTGTTAGTGGGGGAATAATTGACTGTCCATTATTAACTACGCTGTTGTAGATTTTCCAAAAATCCCGGGTTCCTAATTTCTGTGCTTCGATGCGCTTTCTGGTGGTTTCAGAGTAATCTGACTTAGCTGTGTCTATCACTCTCTTACAATTATTTCTAGCTTCTATAAACTTCTGTTTATTTGAGCTGGACTTATGTCGGTTGAATCTGCGGAACGCATGCTGCCTTTGACAAATGGCAGCTGCACAAGCAGAAGTAAACCATTGGGGGGAGTGGGGCTTGCTATAGTATTTCCGTGCGGGAACATGTGCTTCAATAGCAGTTTTGAACCATTCAGTTGTCTCATTTGCACACTGTTCCGCTGGAAGAGTAAAGATATTTTGCCATGGGGCATCTCTGATGAGCTCCCTGATGGCTTCCCAATCAGCCTTTTTGTAATACCTCGTTGTTTTGAGTAGTGGGTCTTCAGTTTTAGGGCGAGAATTTAGGCTGATTTCTACCATTATCACAGCGTGATCAGCATTCCCGAGTGGGCTATGGGCATTTGTTGTACAGTCATTGGGAACCGTTGTCAGAAAGAGATCTAGAAGTGAGGCATGTTGATCGTGCTGGTCTGGGAAACGTGTCGGAAATGTAACCATCTGAGATAGGGAATGAGATATAGAGAAGCTATATGTGGCGCTACCAGCTACGTCTGTGTGATTTGAGAATCCTAGCCAGTTACTGTGGTGGACATTGAAGTCACCAAATACATGTATTTGTGCGCTAGTATCGAGGGAGAGTGCTATATCTATGCTGTCTGAGACTTTGTTTATTAGGGTACAGTCTTGGTTTGAGGGAGAGCGGTAGAGAAAATATAAGTAGCTAATATTGTGTTGCATATTTAGTCTGAAGCACATAAAGGCCTGGCCCTCTGATTCTAGTTTTATTTCTCTAGTTAGGGGGAGGGTGTTTCGAATAAATGTGGACTATATTTAGTTTAAGTTAGTTTTATGCAAAAAGAATAAAAAAAAAAAAAATTAAAAAAAGGGGATGTCCTCTGTGATTCATTTTTTTGTGAAAATTTTGCATTCGATATTCGACATCAAATTTGCGGCAATTTTTGGTTTGGTTTAATGTCAAAACGAGTCCCGAATTACCACTGAACCATAAGAATGAGACTTTGAATTAAACCATGCCTACAAGGGCGTCCTAAGTGGAGGAGTTGTGCAGCGAGACGTTTGTTCGCATTATATTTAAACCTTTCCATGTTAGTACAGTCTGGGGAAACTGTGAGTAGCAAGGGAATTTGGGGGTATTTCTGTTAAGCGAAGAAGTTTGTCCGACACATTCTATTTAAGTACTTGTAAAACAGATGGATGAAGCACTGTGGTGATAAGACAGGGGTTGGAGCTTAGTAGATAGAGTGGAACTTATTACAGTGGAACGATAAAATTGGCGCCCTAAAGAAAACAACACTACAGCTTTATTTTCAAATTTTTATTGAAAAAATCAATTCAAGTAACTTGATTATGTAGTAGAACTGACATCTATTCAAGGCCTTAATCACCACCTCAATACGGGTCCTGAACTGGGAGCATGCCTTTTCCACAAGCGCTGGTGGAAGATCGGTGAATACTCGGTGGATAGCAGTAATCAGGCTGGTTTTAGTGTTGTGGGAGGTTATGTTGGTGATGTTATCAAAGTATAACCAAATGAAGTAGTCAAGCGGGTTCAGTGAAAGAAGGATACAAAGTCATAATACTTCTTCTGAAGCCAAGCCTGCGCCAGGAATGAGCTCTGCTGCTACACTCAGTGTCTGCCAGCGGCCGCACTCTTTAGTACATTCAGGTACACTTTGGTGTTGACTTTCAAGCCAACTTCGAAGATGTGAGGTGGCAAGATGTGGCCCTCATTTGAAACCACACCAAAGACCATAACCGTGGCCAAAAACTTTGTTTTCATCACGCTGGGTATGTCCCTGTTATTCATAGCAATCCAGCAATGCATTTTGATGGTGCTGGCAATGGTCTTATTGCCATAACATGGATCGGTAGGGGGCATGAGTTGTACAGTGGTGCATCTCTGATCACGCTCATTGAACATTGTGTCATTTTTAGACACGATAGAAGGCTCCTATCCCTCTTGGGATTTGTACACAACTGGCTAACCAGTATATGGTCTGCAACAAAAAAAAAAAAAAACAGAAAAAGAAAAACCGGTTTTCATCAGTGTCATCCTTAAAAGGAGGATGGGAATTTTCATATCTGTTTAGCTACTATCTTTTCCTTATATATTGACGTGTGAGATAGGATGGCAAACCCTGTCAACACAACTTGCACTCAACATGCACTAACCTGCCCCGTGACCTTGATGTAGTGCGTTCGTCGACCCAAGTGAACGAGTTAAATATATGTCACCAGTAACCCCTTAACCTCTATGCACTTGAACACAAGCAAATTGGTTCAAGCTAGTACCGTGTTACTTGGGTTATTGACACACCACATCAATGCATTTTCTGGTCATCGGAGCATATCTTTTCTGCAGCTATGGCTATTGCATTATTTCGATGATTTCTTATAGCTATAAAGGTTTGTCTATTTGTATTCGACTGATGGCAGTTGAATCTGTGAAATGCTTGTTGTTTATGTGCAATAGTAGCAGCACAGGTTGTAGTGAACCATCGGAGAGAGTGAGGCTTGCTATAGAAGTTCTGCATGAGGACATGGATGTCTATGCCTGATTTGACCCATTCAGTTTCCTCATTTTCACAGAGATATTACTACCTTCTCTACCAACAATAGCAATGGCCAAGAACACATTGCCTGAAAGTACTTCTTTTAAACTCCTCAGCCTAACGTTTACAGGGAATATGAACTGGAATAGATACATTGAGAGCATTGCCAAGGCTGCTGCAAGGAAGGTTGGCTCCCTCTACCGTGCTAGAAAACTACTTATGCCTGACAGTATCCTGTACCTCTATAAGGCCACCATTCGCCCATGTATGGAGTACTGTTGTCACATCTGGGCTGGTGCATCTGCTGCTTGTCTCTCACTCCTGGACAGGATTCAAAAGAGAGTCGCCAACCTGATAGGTCCTGAACTGTCATCTAGGCTTCAGCCTCTGTCCCATCGACGAGATGTTGCATCCCTCTGCCTGTTCTACAAATACTTTAATGGTGAATGCTCTGACGAACTGCAAACACTTGTACCTCCCCGACGTAACTACCCCCGACAAACCCGACAAGCTACTAAGTCTCATCCCTTTACAGTAGAGATCCCTAGGTGCAAGAAAGCCTTTTACTCCAATAGTTTCTTCCCCAGAACTGCGGGTCTTTAGAACTCCCTTCCGGGATTCTGCTTTCCCAACTGTACTGATATGCAGAAGTTCAAGTGTAATGTTAACAAACATCTTTCTACTCATCTCCCTTCATAATGACCCTGCTAATTAAGTCCCTGATAGTAGCCCCCTGCTTCAAAGTCGCACTGCGCTTTGTTTGGGGTGAAAATTGAATAAAAAAAAAATTAAAAAAACATAAGACACTTCTGATGGATTCCCAATCAGTTCATTTGCAGTACCTCATCATTTTCAGCAATGGGTCTTCAGCTTGAGGTCAAAGTTTAGGTAGATTTCCACCATCATCACAAGGTTATCTGCGTTTCTAATTGGGCTATGGCCATTCGTCACAGCAACCTCAAACCGAGTAATCAAGAATAGATCGAGAAGTGAGGTTTACTGATCCTCATAATCTGAGAGACAGATTTTGATAGAAACTGAAATGGGAAAGAAATGGAATTCTTTTATCGTCTGCTCAAGAAACCAAACCAGTTGCTGTGGTGAACATTAAAATCCTGAAATACATATTTTAATGGACGATTTAACTTCTATATGAACTAATGTAGTGATTGATCCATGGTCCAATGAAAACATTTTTCTGTTGGGCAACATATAAATTTAATAATATATATATATATATATATATATATATATATATATATATATATATATATATATATATATATATTATAAAATTTATATGTTGCCCAACAGATAAATATATATATGATGAAAATAATGGAAATAGTATTCAAACAAAAATGAGAAATAAAAAGGAACAAACCGTGTTATGCGTTTATCAATGTTTCGTCTTTATTTCATCCAGAGGAAGTCTCGAAATAAAGACGAAACGTTCATGAACACATAACATGGTTTGTTCCTTTTTATTTTTCTCTCTCTTTCTCTCTCTCTCTCTCTCTCAATATATATATATATATATATATATATATATATATATATATATATATACATATATATATGTATATATATATATATTGTCAAGCTCGGGAATGTTTCTATCGAAATGTTATTGTTGCATGAAATTTTGAACGAGATCCTTCATATATTGTCATCCACATACAGTACTGTTTCGTTGTATCACAACTCATCAGTGTGGTTAAACATACACCTTTCCCAAGCCGTGGACTGAACCTAGTCATCCACATAGTTCTGTTTCGCTGTTTCACAGCTCATCAGTGTAGCTAGACAAGCAATTACCTCAAGCCGAGATCGAAACCCAACCGCCCAAACGACAGTCGGAGCTTCTAACTATTGTGCTATACGGCTGCTGCTAGGCGGGCAGTGAATTAACAATGTTTTGACGTTGCCCAAATACCTAAGCTCAATTTGTTTACACAAAGAGCATCGCTTCATATGCTAATAGTAATTTGTATATCACTTCCCAAGTGTATGTGCGTGTGTATTACTGATACTTACAGGCTGCTCAGCATTGCCCAGTCGTGAAATAAGCTTAAATATGATATTTCAATTGATGCAGATTTCGTATTTATCAATATAGATCTTATTCACTATTGAGAATATACTGTAACCAATGCATCGAAGTGGACACCCAATATGGCCTGGTCGTAAAATACACTTACATATGATACCTTAATTTATGCAGATTTTGTATTTATTATTGTAAAGCCAATAATCTATTGATTATTATATTGTACCCAATAAATATAGATTTCAAGTTCTTTTTTTTAAATATGACTTGGATGTCATCAGCTAAAATTGAAACCAAAACAGTTTATGAAGCTCTGGGGGTCAACTCCTTGATTGTATGCCCAAAATGTAACAGTTCTTTATACATATGGAGTGTTTATACATGCAGATCTCTTACGTGCTTTCGGTTTCTTTTAGTGAAGAAACTAACACAAGGAGACGTTCACTGCGAGTTTTCATAAAAGGTTTTATTAGGAGAAAATGAATTAGGTCAGAGAAACTAATTTTATCTCATCTAAGTTATTTACTTTTTAAACTTAATTTTCTTACTTAACGAAATGAGTGACGCAGACGGGCAGACATTAAAGTAACATTTGTGTTAGGAAAATTATTTTAAATAAGAATAGCTTAAACGTTAGTATTTATTTTTTGAACACCTTTGTAAAAAAGAAGAACTCTTAGCCAAGTCAAATCATCGCACATATTTAAAGCAATTATATATATATATATATATATATATATATATATATATATATATATATATATATATATATATATATATATATAGAGAGAGAGAGAGAGAGAGAGAGAGAGAGACTTATATGTAATATACTGAGTTCGTGTAATTCAGTAAATTTTCATATACCATTAGGTTTTAAGCCAAAAATGGTTGACTTAAGGATTAAGCTACAAAATTATCACAGTTCATAATTGAGCATTAATATACTGTGTGTGCAAAATCAATACTTCAAGACAAGGTGTTGATGGCAAGAAAAAGTGTATTTCATTTTACGTTACAATTGTTTCAATGTCCAGTTCGACAATTTCAAGCATTATATCGTTTGAAAATTTTCAAAAACCAGCATTTCTTCAGACTTTATGAATAAACACACTTTAGGCAATGTAGCATTTTTTGAATAGAAAGAAAAAAGGCGTGGAAGGGGGGGGGGAATCCCTAACGGGAAAAGCATGCGAGAAACATTTACCTTGGTTGTGGTTACGGAAAAGCCCATGAAAAGCCCATTTAAATGATTTTATGAATGTATTGACTTAAAAGAAACGTTGGTTTATTTAACACAAGAGAAAAAAACAGCTTTTAATTTTAACCAATAAAAAAACGCCCTTTTATTTATTTTTTAAAATTTAAATTTTACTTTGCAAATTATATTGAAGGAATATATTTATTTCTAACAATTCATGTTTCTTACATTATTGGCAATGTTTCGTTTTCATGACTTCCGGGAGAGATTAATCTGAAAACCTCAGTGTTTCTTCCGTTTGAAAACGTGACGTCATTCATCATTTTTCGACACTGTTTTGTCTATCTCTTGACCTATTACCCCCTGCCTTGTCACCCAAGTTTCATTTAACCCTAGCAAAACTTAATTTCCTAACTTGGAAAAATGACGTTTACTTGTGATACGCTGCCTGACTTGTTGGAATAACAACTCAGTCTTTCAAGCGTTATTTTTTTTATCCTAATTAGAATATACATCGGTAAAATTTGCTGAGATTACGGGTTTTCTACATAATGGGAGGTGTCTCGTTCGCATGACTTCCACAGAGAAACTAATCTGAACGACAGAGAAAGACACAGACGCAACATTCCGCTTAGATTATTTTTACATTTTTGGTGATGTCTCATTCACACGGCTTCCATGGAGACACTGATTTGAAAACCTTAGTTTTCTCTACGCTTGAAAAACGTGATGTCATTCGGCATCGTTTGACACCTGTTTTGTCTAACGTTTGATCTGTTGCTCCTTGTCTGAATTTTACGTCAACCATCTTTCATTCAACCCTGGGAACAATTCTGTTTCACAGATCTGGATAATCATGCCCTCAGTGTGACCCTTGTCAAAATTCAAACTAGCTGATATAATCGCTACTGACGTTGGGTCCCTAATATATAACAGCAAAGACTCAAGTATGCATTCTAGTATTGAGAAATATTATAAGAAAGGGAATTTGATTATGATTGGATGTCCAGATACCCCCCTTCTACATTTCACTGCTCTCATGACAGCATAGATTGACATACATGACCATCACTTGATTGTGGGTTTCACATGTCTTCTCTGAAATCTTTTGTCAAATTCAAATACCATTTTTGTGAAATTTTATGAATAGGTAATCAACATTCAATAAATATTCCCCAAATTTCAGTTTCTTTGGAGTATTTGAAACGGTTCTTGGTTGGCACAATATTGGCACAACTTCTCATTTGAAAATTGAGATTTTTTTTTTGTTTTTTACAAAGGAGTCACCACTTATCAAGGCCCAGAGGTCCCTCGAGGATAAGGGTTAATGAGCGTACAGTGGTCGATGGGACAATGTAATAATTGTTAGTAGTGGAAATTTGGTAAATTGGATTACTTAAGGGGATGGCTCATCAAGAATTTGTTTATGTTGGACTTGAAGACGACAATATTATAGTCAGCTGGAAAGCAGGCAAAAGGAAGAGAGTTCCACAGGTGTGCAGTTCTAAGAAAGAAACTTTGACTTTCATCAAATTTGATTTAGAATCTTTTTGTCGAACTCGGGAATCTTCATGGAATTTCAAATGGAAACCATGTGGATAAAATTAAAGGTTCCATGCAGATTTCCGACATTCGACAAAAATATTCCTGAGTTTGAAGGACAGAGGTTACATCGACAAAAAACGTTTTTGAAAATAACATCCAAGATGAGAACAATAGTCCAAAAAATCCAAATGATACAAACATTTAGAATGACGAGACAGCACTACTATTAAAAGAAAAGACACCTCCTCGCTTCCGCTAGTCTGTGGGAGACCCTTGGGTAAGGTCTAGAACCCACTTCAATCCCCTCCCTGATCAGGGAATTGTGAGGTCATGGAAAGCAAGTTACTGATGTAATACTGAAGCAATTGAGAATAATTCTGTTCATGGTTTTGTATCTTGTTGAGCTGAGTAGAAAATTCCTTTGGGGTCAGGACAATCGCTCAGTATGGTCACTATTCAGACACAAAGAAACTGCAACGTACTGTCTGTACAATTGCAAAAAAGCTGTGACAAATACATCAAACGCTTTTAAGAAACAACATGAATGGGGTTCCGAATAATGAGCAACAATGAATTCATGAATGCCTCGAAGGAGAGAAATAGCCGTCAATGCTTGTACCAAGCAGGATACCACTAGAATGAATGAATACAAACATTCAGCTCTGTCTGAAAATGAATGAGGACACCTATTGACTCATGCTCCAAGCCCTGAACTTCATATTATCATTTTTATTCTTATTTTTTTTAATTACTATGATTTTCAAATTTATATAAATTATAAATTTCTAGATTTTTAACCTAAAGATTATATAAATGTGTTTACCTGATTTTTTTTAATCAGCTTGACAAGAATGTTCTTGCAGAATTTTTAATCTTGATTTCTAATGATGTGTTTTCAAATAAATTTTCGATATAATACCTTTACTTTATATATCATTTTACAGAGCGCTTTTCACTCTATCTTATTGTTTAAATTATAATCGTTTTAAAACAATTATGTCTTCAGAACATTGAATACAAGATGGAAAAAAACAGATTTGCACTATTTTTATTATTTCAATTCAAGCTAGGCCAAAAAGCTGCTGAAACAACTCGCCATATCAAGGAAGCGTTTCGGTCAGGAGCCACTACTGAACACATACCAAAATGGTGGTTTAAGAAATTTTGTGACGGTGACGAAAGTCTTGAAGATGATGAGCACAGTTGTTGACCATCAGATGTTGATAACGATCAATTAAATGCCTTAATCAAAGCCAATCCACACACAACTGCTCCAAAACTTGCTTCTGAATTAGATGTAATGTGTACAACGATTTCCAACAACTTGAGAAAGATTGGAAAGACAAAACATTTTGATAAATGGGTGCCTCACGAATTCAATGACAACCAAAAGAAATGCCATATGAAGTGTCATCTTCCTTTCTTTTATGCAACAAGAATGATCTGTTTCTCAACTGAGTTGTGACATGATGAAAAATGTAGGTTCTTAACGACAACTGGTGATGCTCAGTTCAGTGGTTAGCCGCCAATAAAGCTTCACAACACTTCCTGAAGCCAGAGTTGCACCCAAAGAAGGTCATTGTTTGGTGGTCTGTAACCAGTCTCATCAATTACAGTTTTTTGAATGCAGGCGAAACCATTACAGTGAAGAAGTAATGTCAACAAATGAATGAAATGCATCAGAAACTTCGACAACAACACCCAGCATTAGTCAACAGAAAAGGCTTAATCCTCCTCCACCACAATGGCAGACCGCACGTTGCAAAAGTTGAACGAATTGGGTTATGAAATTTGCTTCATTCACCATACTCTCCAGACATCTCACCTACCGACTACCACTTTTTTCAAGCATCTCGATAACTTTCTGTGTGAGAAATGCTTCAAAATGTGAGAAATGCTTCAAAATGTGAGAAATGCTTCAAAAACTTAAACGATATAAAAAGCGCCTTCAGTAACTTCATCGCCACCAGAACGCAAGATTTTTACGTCATTGGCAGAAATACACTTGTTTTGCGTTGGCAAAAAATGTGTTGATTCTGATGGTGCTTATTTTGATCAATAAATCTTTGTTTGAGCTGAGATATGTTCATATGAATGTAAAAGTGAAAAACTGCAAGAACTTTATTGTCAACCTGATAAATTTGAACGATGATGGTTGAATGAATCTGTCAAAACTCTGGAGTCATGGGGTGGGTGGGACGGGGGCTTGCATTATTTTATGTAATATGTCTTGAGCAAGAATAACCTGGCGTTGCCCATCCCTCTCCAGGCTTCAGAGCACGTACAATACCTGGTATTAACAAATGGTTACTCATTTTAGTATTGACCAGGCTTAACTTCGCTTAACTCTGGTGATCTAACAGGAACCGGTATGTCAACGTGATGTTGGCGTATAATAGCTAAAATTAGGGATTGCTAAATTCAAAATTATACGTCTAGTGACCCTTAGCAGAGGTGAGGTCCTCTTTCATTTTGTTGCTTTTTTTTTTGTTAATCAAAATAAACTTCTGCTAGTATTTGAGAGTTCCTTCTGTTAAAAGTTCTTTTATTAGAGTTTATACAGAACCTTTTCTCTTAAGTAAAATGTGCAAAAAGCAACATAAATTATAATAAACTCAATTATGCAAATTGCCAAACATCTTATTCAGAATATTTCCAACAAAGTTGTAGTAGTATATATAGTAGTAGTAGTCGTAGTCTTTTGCTCTCCCCCATGACATAGCCGGCATCTCATGACTGCTGCATGCCAAATTTGGTCAAATTTTGTCGAGTAGCTTTGAAGCCTATAGCAGTCATACAGACAGACAAAGCTCAATCATAGAATAGATGATGCAGACTCCTCAATATAAATATTGATGTAAACGTCAACACAGAAAAAAGCAATATAAAGCGATAGCAAAAAAGACATTTTGATATCGTGACGAAAGCTGAAAGAGATAAAGGAAACAATTAGTGTTTAGTTATGGGGTCGTGACTCATTTCTATCAAACGGGAAGCCGGGTCGCATCGCGTCGGGGAAGCCCACTTGTGGGCGCCAAGATGGCTGCGTGTGCGTGGAAGAACAGGCAAACCACAAAGTAAGTATCGTCCTGGGGTGGGGGTTGGGGTTACTTTATTTCACATTTCTGATTTATATAACTTTCAGAAACAGATTAAAAAAGAAATGATTTTTGGTTATTCGGGCATAAAGGACCAAATGAAGGCTTAACTTTAAATTATTGATTGGGTGGGTGGGGTGGGGGAATTCCGGTGCGGTATGAATGCATATTGTAGCTGAGTTTGTCGCCGGAAAATAATTTTTATGATATTAAGACATGTTGATACTTTAAAGTGGCCGCCATTCTATTTCTTGTTGCGTAAGAAACTTGACGCATGCTCCAAACAATACGAAACATCCAACCGCCACTCATGCTAAAAAGGCGACCAGTGAAAACAATAGGGAGTAGTACCTTATGATTAGTACCTTATTTTCTGGGTTTAAGGTGATTCTTACCAAAGAAGAATAGAAAAAACATGGCCATCCATTAGAATGTATTGTTGACGGATTTATTTGCTTCCCCACTGAGCAAATTAGGCACAAAGCCGTTTTTTAATGTGGAGAGATTGGGGAAATGGGGACCAACTCCCCGAGGAGTAGGGGAGCTGGATAGTAACAATTGGTATGAAGGGTTTCCCCTACATTGACCAATAACTGATTGCCACAAGGGCAATGGTCTTATATGTGGGGTTGGTATTTATTTGCTCCCCCACTGAGCAAATTAGGGACAAGGCCGATTTTTAATGTGAGGAGTGAAGGGGAAATGGGGACCAGCTCCTCAAGGAGTAGGGGAGCTGGATAGTGACAATTGGTATGAAGGGTTGCCCCTACATTGACCAAGGTCTTATATGTGGAGTTGCCCCACATATGGTTTTTGCTTGAACTTTGTTGCCCAGGTCCCGTAGGGCCCGGGCGGGCGGGTTGATCAGAATGTATTGTTGAACCTGCTTTTACTTCGCGTTCAATAATAGCGATTAACGTTGCTGAGTCTCGTTTGTGTATGTAAATGTATCTATCATCGGTACCCTGACACAATCCAAAAAGTCATGAACCATCAATCCATGTGTGTGCCATGGTTCTGATGATTTTGCTGTTTCCTCACTCTGCACCACTCAAGAATAAAACTCTTGCAACAACATCTCGGGAAGATATGCGTATTTAGTTATTTTTCTCCGCGTTTTAAAAATTAATTTATAAGTCAAAATGGTTCAATCAACTTGGAAGGGGAATATTGCATTATTTATTATTTATTTATTTATTTATTTTTTTTTTTCGTTTAGTTGTGTTGTTGTTTTTTTTAATCACTCATATTGAGGTTGTGTGCGGCACAATCACGTTGACACACCGGTTCTCGCCAGATCACCGAAGTTAAGCAACGTTGAATCTGGCCAGTACCAGATGGGTGACCATTTGAGAAGGCTAGGCGCTGTATGTACCTTCTGCGAAGGTTGAGCGTGGGGCCAGCACCCTCACCCCGAAAAAAGAACTCCTCGCTACAAAACTTGTAGATGGCCTATGCCCCTCCAGGAACAGAAAATGGCAGTAGGAATTACGCTATAGTAGCACTCAATAGAGAATTAGGAAATACATTGGATAATGAATGTTTTAATATTATAAGAACTACTTCCCGGTGACAAATTTAACTGTGATATCCGCTTATACCAAATCCGAATACCCTAGAAATCAACTTTTTAATTGTGAATCTTCATTTTAGTCCTCTAGGTCACATTAACCAGATTTTTAAATTATATTAACGTATATTAAGGAATGTCTCTCTTTACTTAGAATTTTTTAATTTTTATTTTAATTTTTTTTTTCACAAGGGTTCCCCAGTTATCAAGGCCCGAAAGCCACTCGAGGATAGGGATCAAAGAGTGGACAGTGGCTACCGATACAACAGCGTATCATTCGTTAGTGATGAAAATTGGGTGTGATTTGATTATTTAAGGGGAACTTGTTTACATTAGACTTGAACATGGTCATGTTGTATCAGAACACTTGAATGGCTCGGAAATGGAGGGGGGATCATTTTATAGCAAAATTATATGTAAAACTGTTCCCTCATTCTAAATTCTGAATCGATTGCTTAAAATTTTTCTCTCTCCAACAAGTTTTTCAGAATGTTCACATATAATCGCCTAAAAAGGTAGAATCTCAATTTCTTTTGTTTTTCTTTTGTGTGTGAGTGTGGGGGAGAGAGGGTGATTACGTTGGGGGTGGTGGAAATCTTCAATAATGCCATAACATACATGCATAAATTGCCTTCTGAACACTCCACAGACATCAGCGAATGCACAGACCTGCAAACAGGAAGATGTAATCACTATTGCGGGGGGGGGGATGAATGGGAAATTAAACTTTTTCGTTTTGGGGTGTGTATGTGTGTGTGTGAGGTGGGGGTGGGGTTATCTTTGTTTCCCGTGGGAAAGTCGGGATGAAGACAAAAAAAAAAGATATGGAGCTGGTGACTTTCTTTCGATCTTTTATAAACACGCTTATAAGTCAGGTGTCCCCGAAAAGAGCACGGCTTTCTTGGTTTTGACATATCCAAACAGTTTTCTTGTCAATGTGCACACGAACATAGCCCCACACCCACTCCCGCCAACGCCGCCACATGAACACGCGCATATTTTCTGGGCTTGTTGGAAAATCAGAGTAAACTTGAACGAAAAACCGTCGTAAAATGAATCGTAAAACGAAATAACGACAGTCAGTCTCGTTGTCTTTTACGTCTCATCCCTCCTCCCTCACCCCTACCTTTCATCCGAGTGAGTTTTTCTTCCACTTCCTCCGACTTCCTTGTCTCAGCGATATTATGTCAACATCTTGACTTATATATCTCAGTACACAAACGTCAAGCATAGTGACCCGTGGTGACCCGTGATGTGACTCACTTAGTGGCAGAGTGAAGTGGGGGAGGGGGAGGGTTACAAAGATGGGAGGAGGTCAGAAACTGCTTTTTTTTTTTTCAGTTGAGATGCAAAAATATTGAGTAATGAAACATAGATGGAAGAAAAATATGCTCCCACCACTCTCCGGCTTCGAGTAGTAGTAGGGTTGGGGAAATAAAAGGATGACGAAGAATATAAGAAGATACAAAAACGTTAATGAAAATTGGGAATCCGGAAACAAATGGGATATTATCTTGCGCACTTGTTGCAGTCAGCTGTGGATGTTGAGCAAAAGATATATATATATATATATATATATATATATATATATATATATATATATATATATATATATATATATATATATATACATATATATATATATATATATATATATATATATATATATATATATATTATAATATTTAAATATCTACAGACACTAGTGTTTCATCCCTTTGGGAATCTCCAGTGCAGGGTGTTACGATTAACACCAGTCGACAGATTCGAACTCGGCAACATGAGCCATGTCTGGCTCGATTAGAAAAGACCGTATCCATTCGGCTACCATTAACTGCGTGAAATAACGTTGAATTTAAACATTTTAATTTTTTTAATGTTCTAAAGAACATCAGTTACACCCCGTGATCTAATCGTTATAAGTTGATCTATGCATAAGAGCTAAATTGACCGACTTAATTCAACTGAAAGTGCTCAACGATAAGAAAGAAGTTTCTTAAAGGGGCTGTCATTAGTGTGCGTGTGTGAGGACACTTCTCAACCTATATACTCAACGAATTTTTTATCTGAAGACTTGGAATTTGGTATATTTGGTTTCAAACATGTGAAAAACTTTTTAATCCGTTTTCATCCGGAAAAAAAACGGCTGCTAAAGAATCAAAATTGAAAAATTGGTACGTCGGAGGCCAGCGGATTTTTATCTGTTTTCAACTGTTTCACGACTGTGCATGCGCGGTCGTGAAATATGACAGCTTTCTTATGTTGAGTATTCGTTGGTTTGAAAACACTCGTTACTCGCTTGTATATGTCTCAGTTTCTGTATGAATTAAAATATTTTTATGCATATTTCACGACCGGGCAACGCCGGGTGGCCTGCTAGTATATATATATATATATATATATATATATATATATATATATATATATATATATATATATATATATATATATATATACAAGCACGTCTGATTGAACAAGACAGAGTTATTCTTTTTTCCAAAATTTTTGGATATCTTTTCAATTCAGCGAACGGTCTCTTTTAGTTCATATTATATATTAAATATTATATATTATGGCTCCCAAAAGTTGCCACTGAACCATATATTCATCCACTCTTGATTCACTTTTTCAGAGTTGATCAAGAGTCTTCAAAATGTGTAATATTGTTTTCATTGTGTCAAAAAATTCGTTAAATAGTAGTGTCCAGTATAATAAATCTTCAAACAAATGTTGCTGTAGTCTTCCAAATAAAGTAAAAACTGTTCGTAGGATAACATTTAAAGAAAATGCTACTACATTTATGTATATACTAGCATTTCGGCCCGGCGTTGCCCGGGTGTTTGCAGGTGTATGCTGAGCAAAAAAGGTCAATTTTTTAAAATTTGACCCCTATTATGACCCCTTAAAATTTAATGCTTTGGGCTCAAATCAAGTTTATTAAATTAGATCCATGTCCAAAAAACCTATATCTAAAATTTCAAGTGTTTAGACCAAAAATTGTCGAGGAGTTTGGTAGAGTTCTCAAAGGTCAAATCGTTGAAATTTGACCACTTAACAGCCAAATTTCTGGCCGAAACCGATCACACAGATTTTCCCAAATCTCAGTACCCTATATATCAAATTTCGAGTCTGTAGACTGAAAATTGACAGAGTTATTGCGTAGGGAAATGTAAACAGACACACAGACAGGCAGCCAGACAGATACACAGACACGTTCACTTTTATATATATATATATATATATATATATATATATATATATATATATATATATATATATATATTATATCTATAAAAGTGAAAGTGTGTGTGTGTGTGTATGTGTGTGTGTGTACATCTCCATACGCAATAACTCAATTTTAAGTCGACAGACTCGAAATTTGATGTAGAGGGTACTGAGATTTGGGAAAATCTGTGTGATCTGTTTTCGGCCAGAAATTTGGCTAAGGGGTCAAAGTTCAACGATTTAACCTTTCAGAACTCTGCCAAATTCCTCCGATAATTTTGGGTCTAAACACTTGAAATTTTAGATATAGGTTCCTTGGACATGGATCTAACTTAATAACTTGATTTGAGCAAAAAACAATAAATGTTAAGGGGTCATAATAGGGGTCAAATTTTAAAAAAATTAACCGTTTTTTTTTGTTTTTTTTTTGCTTAACATACACCTCCAAACACCTGGGCAACGCCTAACCCCATGCTAGTATATATATATATATATATATATATATATATGTGTGTGTGTGTGTGTGTGTGTGTGTGTGTGTGTGTGTGTGTGTGCGTCTGTGTGTGTGTGTGTGTGTGTGTGTGTGTGTGTGTGTGTGTGTGACGAAGCATAGGAGGGGAAAAATGGGAAGAGGTGAAATGGAGGAGAAAGAACTATGCGTACATTGAACCCCCTTTTAAAAAGTATTACATTTATTCAAAGCTAAGTGCCTCTTTCAGATACGCATTCCCATCCAGATGATAGCAAACACTTTCACTCTCTAACCATTGTCTTTTTACTCATCCCACTTACAGCATTTCCCAAAGTGTGTTTCACGAAACTATGTGTACATTTCTTCCCTTTTTAAAAATTATTATGTTTATTCTGGACAAAATTCTCCTTTCAAATACGTATTCCCACAAAGACGGCAGCCAACACGTTAACTCTCTGTCCATTAAGTCCTCCCACTTGCCTTCACGTCATTGCCAGAAGATTATTCACTGATATTCTTATTTCTATAGTCTGTTTTTTTTTTTCTCAGATGTACGGATGTCCACATTTGCTATAAACGTAGGCATATTAATCTTCAGATTTCACTAAACCATTTACTATACATGCCTATATTGCATCAATCAGATGATTCATATGAATGGAATTTTGGAAAACAACTAAAAACTATTGATAAATAACATACAAAAATATTACTACACTCTTCGATATATTTATTAATATCAATAAAATATTCGCACGGATCCTCCTTGGATTCTGTATTTTCCGAACTTTCATGTCATAATTAATGCTAGCATTTCATACAAAATAGGTAAATTTCTTTTCATTTCAGTATCTTAACCTTTTAAACAATTTTCATAAAACTGATGTTTCGTTGTTGAATCTATATAGAATTCATACAATATATAAACACTGACCATTCTTTTGTCGCTATTCTCAAAATCAACACTGAGACGAATTTCAAAGTATAAGTTTTATTTACAGTTAAGTTTCTTGTTCATTGACAAAAACAGAGAGAGACGTTGGTTGTCTGAGGTTGATTGGTGTGTGGCTCGCCGACGAAGACAAGATGTCAATCACGCTTGCCGCTGTGTTTGCTCTCTCCCCTTTTCTGTTTATTTTTTCTTATATAGTCACAAATCGACATTGTTGGAATTGTAAACATCAAGGTATTCTACCTTCTTTTCTATTTCGCATTAAGCAATTCATAACTTCTGATCTTGGAATGTAACAGGTCTTTATTTTCGTGATAATTACGATTAAGGTCATTTTTATGGGACACAAAAATGTAGCTCAACTCCATTTGGAATGTGTGTGTGCGTGTGTGTGTGTGTGTGTGTGTGCGTGTGCGTGTGTGTGTGTGTGTGCACCTCTGCTTTCAAATGTACATCGCCACGTCTCTATATCCAACAATAATTAATTTTCCATACATTATTACGAGTGATATCTTTCTTGTTTCGTTTCTCAATATTTAAATGGCCCATTCCTGGTGTTAACACGTGATCTCTATAAGACCTGAAGGCCACTCAAGGATAAGAGTTAATGAATGTAAGGTGCTAGTGTAGTAATCCTTAATGGTGTAAATTGGACAGAATTTGATTATTTATGGGGATGGCTCAAAAACTTGTTTACATTAGATTTGAAGACTACCATGTTGTATTCAACCGGGAAGCAGACCAGCAGAACAGTATTCTGCAGACAGGCAGTTCTGGGAAAGATGTTTTGTTCTTGGAATCTGCATTTAGATTTAGACAGAAATAGAGAGTGAGAAAAATTGTATATAGTGATTGTAGCTAGTCAAGTGTTTTTTGTGAAAGTTTGGCGAGGGGGGACCATAGATTGGAGTTCAGTCGAGTACTTGCTATGAAAATAACGATAGATCAGAGATAGGCTCACAACGTCTCTTCTGTGGGAAAGAGGTTGCAGAGAAGAGAAAAGGGCATCACTTACTAGATTTCGAAGTAGGTTTTGAACTCTGTCAAGATTCAATAGAGCCTGTCGAGCAGCTCCTGCACAAATATGGCAGCAGTACTCCATTTTAGGGCGTACCTGGCTCTTATACAGATAGAGGATTGCATCGGCGGTGAGACACCTTCTGGAGTAGTAGAGTGATCCAACTATTTTTCCAGAGATATTTGCAACAAATTTGATGTATGTGCTCCATTTCAGATAAGGAGTGAAGATCAATCCCAGAAACTTGTCAAAACATGGAGCTTCCCCAAGACGAGAGTCATTCATTTCAATTAGGGCGTGATGGGGATCAGAGTGATTATGATGAAAGGAGAGAAGCTTGGTTTTAGATGCATTAAAATTAGCCAGCCACCTTTTCCCCCATTGCACCACATTCTCAAGATCAGAGAAGAGAGAGAGAGAGAGAGAATCAGAAAGATCTTGGTCATTGCTGGCCTTTGAAGTGTTGTCATAAATTGTGGTGTCATCTGCATAAATGTCTACGAATGATCTAAAAATGTGATTTCGGAGATCATTGATGAAGATCTGAAAGAGAGTTGAACCTATGATTGGAGCCTTGAGGAACGCCAGCATTAATACAATGAGTTTCTGATTTCTGCCCATCAATGACTAATCTTATAAGCCTATCAGAGAGAAAGGATTTAATAATTGAGAGAACATTTCATTTTAATCGAGACAACCGAGTGATCAAAAGATCCTAATGGAAACAAAATGGAGGGTGAGCACATTTCTGGGCAGGTTGTAAGAAAAGGTTCAAGGAAACTTGCATATTGTCTGTTGGAGTCGGGCATATTAATTTATGTTGGGTCAGAGGCAATCGAGAGACCGTGACAGTACCTCCCCTCCTTATCATCCGTATTATTTGAGTGGACTAACCATTCAACATTGTGAACATTGAAGTCTCTGCTGATGTGAATGTTAGCTGAGAGGTGATTAGACAGTACGTGGTCAATTTTCTCAGAGATACTTTCAATGATTGTAACTCTGCTATTATAGTGTCGATAGAGGGCAAATATGAACACGGTACTGTGAGCAAGTGCTACTCTGAAGCACATATAAGGCAAATTAGGATCTTCTCTGGAGATGTCTCTACCACATGGAAAATCATCTCTAATGTAGGCACATATTCCATGTCTATGACGATTTTGGGGGTCAGATTTTAATGTCAAGTTTGAGTATCCTTTACTTGCGAGCTCATCTAGGGAAACAGTCGGACCAATGCCAGTTTCGTACAGGAACAAAAAATCAGGTTTAGCCTCCTATAATTGGATTTTAATCTCTAGAAAGTTTGAACGTAGACCCCTGATGTTAGAGAAGGAGACCTCGTAGTGGGGGAGGGTCTACATTGAGAGTTGGAGTTCTGGGTTTAATCTTGTTTTGTTTCTCTGTTTTTTCTTTAATTCAATATTTTAAGACCTCATTTGACTAATTATCTTTGAAATCCCAGAAAACTAATATTTATCCTCCAAGGGATTTTTACAACGAATTTTATTTAGCATTCAAATTTAGCTGAACTTTCCAGTTTTCAAAGCCGCCGTGAAAACATTTTTCATTATAAAATATACTTTTTCCATATGTAAAAAATTTTTTTCACATGTAAAATTATTTTTTTCATATGTAAAAATATTTTTTTCATATGTAAAAATATTTTTTTCATATGTAAAAATATTTTTTTCATATGTAAAAATATTGTTTTTTCATATGTAAAAATATTTTCTTTTTCATATGTAAAAAATATTTTTTTTCTTATGTAAAAATATTTTTTTCATATGTAAAATTTTTTTTTTCACATATAAAATTTTTTTTTTCATATATAAAATTTTTTTGTAAAAAATTTTTTTTCATATCTAAAAACATTTTTTTTTTCATATGTAAAAATATATATTTTTTCATATGTAAAATATTTTTTTTTTCATATGTAAATTTTTTTTTTCTCTTCAGAGATTATTTTACGGTTTAATCAAAAAGTAATCGAAAATCTATAAAACAAATTATAAATATGATAAGCCGGTTTTCACAACCACGGACCCTATCAGTTTTCACCATTAAATTTCACGTACCTAAAAAAAATTTTTTTAAATTGGCCAGCGTTTGTGCAAAAAAAAAAAAAAAAAAAAAAAAAAAAATCGTGAGACTTTCGTTCGGCATCTATCGGCGTTTTCCATAAATCGCCCGAACAATTCCGACGATAGCAGACGATCCTTATACTGTATAAATACTTCCTAGTTATGATTGAGAAATAGTATGAGAAAGGAAAATAGTGTGAATATAATTTCTACCCTACATTCGGATGCCCGAGGGTTACCGACTCATCGCCCCTTTCTTCTGCATTCCATTGGTGGCAAGATTGTTAATTATTGAGAAAAAAAAAAAAAAAAAAAAAAAAAAATTAACGAAAAGAGTCCATTTGCTTACAAAATCTTTCATCTTAAATCGTCGCCATTTTGGCCGGCTTTTTTGTCTCGTAGATCATACAGTGAGATGAGTGATGTTATTTATAAAGAAAGCAATGGTGAATCAATTACCAATCAGATTACGCTGACAGACTCCCCATCCCCAGCGGATGAGACCTTGCACCTGGACAACATCCTTCTCCCCCCCCCACCCTTTTACTTTTCCGGGCAGCTACAACTTAAGTCAAAATCTACGTGACCCTCTTTTCCCCTACACCGTTTTGAGTGAAATGTTTCTCTCGGAACAAGGACACTGTCAAACACGTTTCTTTCACCCGCACTTCTCAAATTACGGATCAGGGCAAGTTTGGGAGAACTGACAAGAGAAATTACCTTAGATTACTTAAGGCTTCCACAACGCTGTTGTTTATGGATCAGGGTTCATATATATATATATATATATATATATATATATATATATATATATATATATATATATATATATATATATATATATATAAATAGATAGATAGATAGATAGATATATATAGCACCAAGTGAGGAATAAACGCGCTTCATCTATAAACCTATATACCTGTGCGCACGCGCGTGTGTGTGTGTGTGAGGATTATTCTCAACCTATATACTCCACAAATTTTTGATCTACAAACTTCAAAGTTGGTATATAGGGTATTCAGACATGTGGAAAACTTTTTTTTTCGGTTTGGTTTACGTCCGGAAAAAATGCCTACTAAGGGGTAAAAATTGAAAAATTGGTACATGGGGGTGGGGGATCATCGGATTTTTTTATCTGTTTGTCAACTGTTTCACGAATGCGCATCCGTGAATCGTTCACATGACAGATTCCTTATTTTAAGAATAAGTAGGTTTGAAAAAACTTTTTAAATCGTGTCAAGCTGGCCTAATGGTTATCGTAAGTGACTCACTGTCTTTAGGTTTTGGTTTTGATCTCAGCTCGAGTATTTTTTTTTTTACTTACAAGAACTGAACTGTTTAATAAAAACATAATACTTGCATGAACATGTCTCAGTTTCTGTATGAATTAAAATATAATATTTATGCAAATTTTGCGACCAAGCAATGCCGGACTGTCGGCTAGTATACAATCAATATTTAGTAAATGAGCTCTTGCTCTCAATGACAGCTGGACATCTTCGGCTACAAGAACGAATCAGTTCTTGACAATCCTCGATATTAATTTTAGACCATTCTTCTTGAAGCTTCACCCACAAATCCTCCGTGTTAGTGGGATTTCTTTCCATAACTTTCACTCCCAAGGTCTTCCAAAGATTTTCTATTGGATTTAAGTCAGGACTTTGCGGTGGACAATCCATAATTTCGAAATCTTGCTCGCTAAGGTAACTCATTACCACCTTTGATTTGTGACATGGGGCATTATCTTGCATAAAGGTAGTCCTACCGAAACTTGAATTCTGTATGATTGGCACAACATGATCTTCAACAATGTTTTTATAGATCTGCGTGTTTACACAAGTTTGTAACCAGACAAGGGGCGTTGTATCTTGGCTAGAAAACATTCCAAATACCATGACGCTTCCGCTCCCAAACTTGACGGTTTTCTTAGTACACTTTGCTCTTAATCTTTTACCAATACGTCTCTTTACATTGTTTTTTCCATTATTTCCAAATAAATTAAACTTGCTTTCATCACAGAAAAATACTTTTGCCCAATTTTCATTTGTCCAAATTCCATACCTGTTTGCAAATTCTAATCTCTTCTTCTTATTCTTCAAACTAACCAGTGGTTTCTTCCCTGGGGTTCGATTAAACAGCCCTATTTCTTGCAGTCGTCTAGAAACAGTCTGTCTTGACACATTAACATTAACCCTTTTAATCTCTGTGCAAGACTTAAAACGCCCGTTTAATGACATACACGGCATTATTCGATTTTCTCTTGCCGAAGTTTTGCGGGATTTGCCCGTTTTAAAAGCACTATTTTGCCAGTATCATTGTAGGATTTAACAACCCTGCTTACAACACTCTTGGAACGTTTCACTTTCTCTGAAATCTCTTTATTAGTGTGCTTTTCCTTGTGTAGCTTCACAATAGCTTGTTTCACAGAGTAATCAAGTTTTTGGCGTTTCGCCATGGTGCCGGCTGATACAACGTTTACAAATGACTAAGTAAGACTTATTCTTTAGGTGAAATCAAAAAATTTTAACATAGCATTGTTTTTTCCCGATTTTGTCCCTTACTTTTGGACGTTTCTATTTCGAAAATAAATAACTAAATGTTATAATTCTTCTTCTATCCTTTGCAAATGATTCAAACTTTAGGATATTATTATGGATGATAACGACTACCAGCTGTCAAAATTTCAGCTTTTCACAGTTGTTATTTCTAACAAATATTAGGTTTTAAAATTTTGTCCCTTAATTTTGGACGCTACTGGGTATATATATATATATATATATATATATATATATATATATATATATATATATATATATATATATATATATATATGAAGTGCGTTTGTTCCTCACATTGTGCTTTCATATTCAAGATAAATATTCTATCTGGACGTAAAAAACAAGTTCGTATTATTCGGATTATTTCTTCTCATCTTTAATGTTATTTGTGCAACGTTTTAGCCGATGTAACCTCCGACCTTCTTCAGATGTATCTAGTCGAACTCGAAAATCTACCCGGAATGTCGAACGAATATATATATATATATATATATATATATATATATATATATATATATATATATATATATATATATATATACTAGCAAAAGTACCCGTCGTTGACTGGGTTCAAAAACAGCCTACAGAAAATGGACTCTGATTTATGAAAGTATGATAGGTTATGAAAAGGAAGGGTTGTAAAGAGATAGCTTCGAATTTGGGGGTATCAAAACCGAAGCAAAATATGATGAAAGTAAAAATAGATAAACCCCATGATTTATTATACCATACCTGTTCACACTGAAACACTTATCACAACATTCTGTGGATCTATATTAAAAAACCTTCTTAAACTTTGTGACATATTTCCATTCTATGGAGGTCAGGTGCGAACGAACACCCCATAATTTTATTATACCATATTTCTTCTAACTGAAACATAATTATCAAAGTATACTTACGCAGATAGATATGAAAAGTCTTTATTAAAGTTCGTGCCTATTTCCATTCTATGGAGGCCAGGCGCGAACGCAGACCCCACAATTTTATTATACCATCCATATTTAAGTTAAAACATACTTATTAAAGTATTATGTACATCTATATCAAAAACACTTGTAAACGTTTTTTTTTTTAATTTTTAAACTTTTTATTTTCATACTTTGTGGACCAGGTGCGAACGCAGACCCCACAATTTTAATGAAACACCGTTCTGCCAGATCAAACATACCCATTCCTGTGTCTCGATACATCTTCTATCATTATATGTGATCAGTTTTCTATAATATTCAACCATATAGGAGCCTATTGGTGACAGGACACACACACACACACACATTCAACTTTATGCTATATATATATATATATATATATATATATATATATATATATATATATATATTACAATTGAGTCACCACTTATCAAGGCATGAAGGCCATTTGAGCATAAAGGCTAATGAGTGTATGGTGGTCATCGGGACAGCAACTTAGTAATCGTTAGTGGTGGAAATTGGTTATAATTTGATTATTTAAAGGGACGGCTCATCAAGAACTTGTTTACATTGGACTTGAAAACGACCATATTGTAGTCAGCTGAAAATCAGGCCAAAGGAAAAGAGTTTCATAGGCAAGTAGTTCTAGGGAAGAAGTTTGTACATGGAATCTGCATTTAGATTTAGGCACAACATTTTTCCATTGGTGCAAATTGTTGATAGTTGTTGGAGCTAGATGAGTGCTTTCGTAAAAGTTTGGCAAAGCGGAACCATAGATTGAAGCTCAGACGAGTACTTGCCATGAAAATAACGACAGAGCAGAGACAGACTCACAACGTCTCTTTTGTGGGAAAGAGGTTGCAGGTAAGGAAAATGGCACCACCTACAAGGTTTTGAAACTGATTTTGAACTCTGTCAAGGCAAGATGCTGCGAGAAGTTCCTGCCCAAATGTGGCAACAGCACTCCAGCCTAGGACGTCCAAAAAGGATAAAGCAGTTTCTGGAAGAAATCTCAATGCGAAGAGTATACATAAGAGTCAAAAGAAAAGAAAAAAAAACACAGCACAAATTTAACCCAATTTTAGTATAAATTTATTTCAACTCTTTTGGGCCTTTTAAAATGAGTAAGCTGACTAGCTTTTCTCATTTGAAAAACTCCGAAAGATTTGAAAAATTTATAATGAAATAGGGTTAAGTTTTTGTTTTGTTTTTTTATTTTCTCTCTCTCTCTCATATATATATATATATATATATATATATATATATATATTACTTGTTTATTGTTATATAAACATGGTCAAATCCTGCTGCTACAAATAGCCACTTGTTTCAATCAAACAACAGATATCATCAGGCAGCGACTTGACTATTCAAAAGTTCAATGAATAATCTAATAATAATGAAGATTGTTCATTGAACTTTTGAATAGTCAAATCGCTGTCTGATGATATCTGTTGTTTGATTGAAACAAGTGGCTATTTGTAGCAGCAGGATGTGACCATGTTTATATAACAATAAACAAGTATTATCAGCTCTTTTTATTGAGCACTATCTAACAACCTCGTTGAATTCATTAGTCCATTACTTTTGAATAAAAAAACCCGAGTATATATATATATATATATATATATATATATATATATATATATATATATATGTCTGTGTGTATGTAGTAGTAGTAGTAGTAGTAGTAGTAGTGATCTATAGTAAGATTATACATTTAAAAACAAAATTCATACTACAATTACCTGCAGGAGCACTTGTAGCGTATTGGATAAAGTACTTAATAATTTCAGTTGTAAGTGACAGTTTGAAATTTCTCAGTGCGAGCAATACAAAGAATACAACTGCAGATTAATTAAGATTTTTACCCGGTCATGGCTGACAGAGCAAGAACATGCTACCCCCATTGATTAAATAAAGAGTTCCGTTCGAAATTCTGATTGAGTTTGACAAGATACTCCTGAAGAAGGTCGGAGGCTACATCGGCCAAAACGTTGTGTGAAAAGATGAGAACAGTAGTCTGAATAATCCAAATAATATGAATTGTCAATCCTTATCTCAAAAATTAGTAGCACATTAAAAGAAAGTCTTACATCAAATGTGTTGCTAAGATTACTGGATAAATGGTCGGATCATTTTCCTGATTGAATTATTCTACTGCCCTAGCAGGTATCTAACTCCTGACGCAATCCCCTACCTGTCAGATACGCCCTGAAATCCAAGTGGCTGCCACATGTGGGGTGGTATCTGCAAGTGCATTCTTTCTTGCTTTGACAGAGTGCAAAACTTCACAATCTGGTTGGGGATTTATGAATTATGAAAATTTTCAGCTGGGAGGATGATATAATTGTGAACAAACTACATACAGGGTAGAACGATAAAAACATCACCCTAAAGAAAACAATACTACAGTTTTATTTTAAAACTTTTATTGAAACAATCAATTCAGATAACTTAATTATATAGTAGAGATGACTTCTATTCAATGTAGCCGTCATCAGCCTCAATCACCGCTTTGATATATATCTTGAACAGTGAGCATGCCTTTTCAACAAGCGCCGGCAGGAGCTCAGCAAAAATTTGACGGATGGCAACAATCAGGCTGGTTTTGGTGTTGTGGGAGGTCATGTTGGTGATGTTTTTGACGTATGACCAAATGAAGTAGTCCAGCAGGTTAAAGTCAGGAAAGGAGGTGGGCAGTGAGAAAAGAGTACAAAATTATAGCACTTCTTCTGAAGCCAAACTGGGGTCTCATTTGGACTCTTGGGTTGGCGCTGATTCATGCTGCCACACCCAGATTGCTCCCGGGGATCACCACACTCTTCAACACATCCAGGTACACTTTGGTGTTGACTTTCAAGCCGACTTTGAAGATGTCAGGTGGCATGAAGTGGCTCTCACTTGAAACCACACCAAAGACCATAACCATGGTCGGAAACTTTGTTTCCATTCCTCTGGACATGTCCCTGTTATTCCTGGCAATCCAGCGATGCATTTTGAGGGTGCTGGCAATGATCCTGTTGTCATAACTTGGATCAGTAGAGAGCATGAGTTGTACAGAGGCGCATCTCCAATCTCGCTTGTTGAGCATTGTGTCACTTTCAGACCTGATAAAATAATCCTATCGTTTTTGGGATTTATACACAACTGGCCAACTAGTAGACGTTTTATAAAAAAAATAAAACCAGTTTTCATCAAACGGAAATGAAATCATGACGTCTTTTCTAGGGCAACAATTTTATCATTCCACCCTGTACAATGTCCCCCGAAGGAGGCAGTAATAGCTGAAAGGAGGATATTATGACAACAGAATATATAGTACATTCCTCCCCCCCCCAGATAAGGAGAAGATAATCCTTAGATGATGATATCGTGAAGCACAGGCTGTGATTGTCTGCTCATTGTCAGTCTAAAGCTGTTTACTTTGTAGCATAGTGTGGACACACATATGCAAATGCAAGGGAAAAAATCTTTAAGAAGATCACATTAGAGACCAAAAAAGAACGTTCGAGATCATGTTGGAGGCGTGAGAAGACGATCATGTAATAACGAAGAAATAAATGTTGTTATAAATAAATAACGTAATGTTTGTGTGATCATCTTTGTAAACGAACCTAACACGAAACACCCTCCTCTTCAAAAGTGTTAACTGCCTGTCCCCCTTCTCAATAATATTAACTTAATCCCCTTCTTCAATAATGAATAAATATGAGCTGTGTGTAATATATTATAAACTAGTCTGGGTGCCTGGCGTTGCCCGGGTGTTTGAAGGTGTGTGTTGAACAACAAAAAAAAAGTGGTAGTAGGAAGACAGGCTCGAACCCGTACTGCAAAGGAGGAAAAGAACTTGGGGAAAAAAAACATGACGTCTTTGCCATTGCGTCCATCACAAAATCGGGAGTGACGAAGGTTTAAATTAATGCTAGTCAATCGAAAAGAGAGGATGACTTTCGAAAATATCGGCGAAAAAAGCGACCCCTCACTGTAGAAAAATGCCCAGTTGAGGGTGAAGGAATTAATATTTTTAGCCAATTTTTCGATATTTGTTGTCAGAAGGGTCGAGCTTCAAAACAATATCGACCTTGTGAAAATTCGTCGCCTCTCTCGAAAGTTTTAGGCAGGCATACATACATACATACATTTAAATAGACGGGTGAAATTTATATTATAGATGTCGTTATCTGTTCCCATTCTGGTTCCTGCTATATGCGTCATCCCTGATATACACCCCACCACACAACAAAAGAATTGTCGATTATGAACAAAATGAAATATTACCACTATGTAACCTGAAGATGAAAAAAGAACAGTGTGTGTGTGTATGTGTGTGTGTGTGTGTGTGTGTGTGTGTGTGTGTGTGTGCGTGCGTGCGTGCGTATATGTGTGTGTGGGGAGGAGAGTAAAAAGGGCTTTTTATTTATTTATCTCCTATATAATATTTTGATTGTAGAAATTTCCCTCTGAACCAAAATACCGTAGGTTTGCAACAACAGAAGCCACATACAAATTTATTACGTCTAGACTATTAACCAATACATTATGTAACTTTAGAACGCCATTTTTTTTTTACACATTTAGTCGTTTTAATAAAATCCTACATTTAATCCTAGGAGCAACATCATCACCATCGCAACCATCTTTAGAGGAAGTAGTTTCTATTTTTCCCTGTAAATAACAAGTCCTCCTACCGCTCCCAGTCATAAGCGGGAGGTATTCTGCACTTTGGACAGATATGGGTGTTTCACTCTTCTTAACTGAACCATAAACTTATTGACATAACATAATCTCTGCCTTTTTCTGTTACAAAAATAATAAAGTCACCTCAGACTAATTCCGCTCCTTCTGATTGGATGAGCTCTGGCCATTCCTATATTCCGGATTAACAGTATTAGCATACTAAACGAACGTCAATGTACAATTCAAACATGGCGTCGCAATGATACCTACTTTCGCCCTATGAGTAAATTGCTCGCGTGCTCGCTTTGTGCATTTGTTTCAGTAATTAATTGTATTTTTTTCAAACATAGTTATGCTTTTTTTTAGGTAATTCATTTATATATATTTTATTTAAACCTGCGCGATCAACTAGATTCTTTCGTTGTGTATATTCTTCCCAACTCTCTCTCTCTCTCTCTCTCTCTCTCTCTCTCTCTCTCGCTCTCTCCAAAGATAAAACAACAAACTTTTATTCCCTCTCTCGTCTGCTTTGTATCTCGCTGTATTTTTCCTATTTTAAAACTGTTAAACTATTTTTATACTTAAATATATTTTATGTTTATTTTTTTTCGCCACCTTTATAATAAAAATATATAAAAATACGTAAATTTTTTTGCCAATTGATTTTTTAGTCTTTTTTCGCATATATTTTCAATTAACTGTTAATTATTTAAGTTAATATTTTATATATTTCGTCAAACTGTTTATATATTTTCCATATCATACAGCTGCCAGTGTCCGTAATTGTTCAGGGACGGCAGTGGTCACCAACAACAACTGTAGTTTACTTTTTTTGCGGGGCGGGGAGGGGGGGGGTCTCCCAACGGGCAACACCGGTTAACGGGTCCTGCTAGTTTATTTTACTTTTTAAAATTGAACTGGCTTTGTAAGCTAATTTTTTGTTGATTTAAACAATTTATACCCGACCTCAATGGATGACTCAACGATTTTTGTATAGTATATTATAAATGCCCCTCAAAAGAAGAAGAAAAAGAACAGTGCGCGCGTGCGCGTGTGTGTGTGTGAGAGAGAGAGAGAGAGAGAGAGAGGGAGGGAGAGAGAGAGAGAGAGAGAGAGAGAGAGAGAGAGAGAGGGGGGGGCTTACTTTGAATTTTTTTGTTTGTTTTACTCTTTCATATCCAACCAGTTTTGTAAACTCATTTTTTCTTGAGTCAAACAATCTAACCCGTCCCTAATGGGTAACCCAACGACTCACATTTTTCCTAGTATGCTATATATATATATATATATAGCATACTAGGAAAAACTATTCGTTTTCTTTTTCTTCTTTTTACACACACACACACACACACACACACACACACACACACATATATATATATGTGTGTGTGTGTGTGTGTGTGTGTGTGTGTGTGTAAAAAGAAGAAAAAGAAAACGAACAGTTTGCGCGTATATGTATATGCGTGTGTGTATATGTGTGTGTGTGTATGTGTGTGTGTGTGTGTGCAAGAGAGAGAGAGAGAGAGAGAGAGAGAGAGAGGAGGGATTTTTACCTTTTTTTTTGTATATTTAACCAGTTTTGTAAACTTATTTCTTCTTGAGTTAAACAACCCGAGCGCAATGGGTGACCCAACGACGCATAATTTTTCTTGCATTCTATGTGCGTGTGTGTGTGTGTGTGTGTGTGTGTGTGTGTGTGTGTGTGTGTGTGTGTGCCTAAATTTGATATACAACCACTCATTTTCTTTCTCAATACAAATAAAAAAGGGGAAAATTTATGAATTTATGTGGTTATTATTTGTATGATTCACAAAATGATTCATAAAACGATTACTTATCCTGACGAGAATGACAAAAAGTAATTAGTCATCAGTTATGGAAGACTGCATCAGCTGCTGTGTTTAGATTGTGACCGGACGTTTTGGTGTGTGTGTGTGGGGGGGGGGATACAAATATGTTCAGTTGTATTGATGAACACGTATTAGTATCCAGAGACAGGGTGGTGGATGACCTAGACTTTTTCATCCATGTACTTTTGGCAGCTTCGTTAACTCTTCCCTTATTTTGTCCTTTAGTCCTTATATTCCATGAGCGATTTTTCTGACAAAGGGAGAAGAATTGCTGTTTTCTATGTTGGAAAACACCTATTGTTGTGACTAATTTTTTTTACTTTGACGTAGTATTTTTTCTTTTTCTTTAGCTCCTTACATCAAGTGGCTTTATGCCATGTCTGGAGCAATTTCCATTTTAACACTGGTGCTATCAGATCTGGCTGTTTGAAGATATTGGCTTCCTGAGACGAAATGCACCTAACATTGATGTTTTTTGTTTTTCTACTTCCTTTTGCAAAACTTAATTTTGTTCAGCAAAACCAAAAACAAAAACAACAACCCACCTTTTCCCCCCTTTTCCCGTTTCCCCTTTCTCTTTCTGACTGGTTTCCCAACTTAAAATGTACCAAACATAATTACTGTAACCCTTTTCCCTCTCTCATTGCAAAACTCATTCTTGTTCTGCCACTACAAAGCAACCAAACCAAACACTACAAACAAGCGATTGAAGATACAAAGAATTTGAAGAATAAAAACCTTCTACAAAATAACAGGATGCAACATGAATACTGTTTCCAAAATAACTGGATTCGGCATTAAATGACCGGAAAAGCCTGGATATGCCGTAAGACAAAACAACAAAACCACACACACACACACACACACACACACACACACACACACACACACACACACACACACACACACACACACACACACACACACACACACATTCTGTGCCTGTTCTACAAGTATTTTAAAGGAATATGCTCTGATGAACTCGTTGCACTTGTGCTCCCTCGATGTACATATTCCCAACAAACCTGTTTAGCAACAAAATTTAATCCTTTTCCTGTTGCGGTCCCTAATTAAACCAGACAACCACCCAAACAAAACCAATTTGCCCCCTCCCTTGGGGCGCACATTCACAAATATCCGTGGGCTTAGAAGTAATCTAGATGATGTTACCTCTTAGTAAACTCTCCAGATATCTTAGCATTAAGTGAAACAAACCTACCCTCCTCAATCCCCTCTAACTACTTTAACATGGCAGGATATCTCCCTCTCTGCCATAAAGATTCGGATAGATATATTTTCACGGGCATGGAGTCTATCCTCTTAACTAAAGAGCAACGCCTGGAATCGAATGACCAGCCCTTTATGTTTTTACACTAGCCTTTCATTACTACATTAGTTACTTATATTTTCTCGACCGTTCTCCCTCAAGCCAGAACTTTAATCGATCACGTCTCTGATAGAATAGACGCAGCACTTTTTTTTTTATAGTAATGCCCAAATACATGTGTTTGGTGACTTTATTGTCCACCATAAGAATTGGCTTGTTTTCTCAGGTTTCACAGAGGCAGTTGGACGCTCTACTTATAGATTCTCTATAGCCCATTCCCTCACACAGACAGTCATGTTTCCAAACCCAGATAGTGACCACCAGCAAGTTTCACTTCTAGACCTATTCCTTACCGCAGTACCTGAGGATTGTGTAACCAATAACCACAGTCCACTCGGAAATGCAGACCACCTAGTGGTATCAGTAAACATCACACTTAAATCCAAACCCCAAGGTGAGGAGCCATTGCTCAAAAAAGCAAGGTACTACAAAAGGGCTGACTGGAAAGCCATCAAAGATGCCCCACGGACCAATATTTTCTCTCTCTTCATGCCGAACAGTGTGCCAATGAGACAACTGAATGGTGCAAAGTGGACATTGTAGCACATGTCCCCACATGGAAGTATTACACTCACGCAACACTCACCCCCATGGTTCACTGCAGATTGTGCAGCTCCCATTGCAAGAAGACAGAATGCACTCCACTGGTTCGTACGTCATAAGTCAAATACAAATAGGCAAAAATTCATAAATGCTAGAAATCATTGTAAGAGAGAAATAGTGACAGCCAAAGGAAGGCATGCTGAAATAACCAGGGAACGCATAGAATCGTAAAAGATAGGAACTCGTGATTTCTAGAAAATTAATAATAGTGTAGTGAATAAAGGGAAATCAGTAATTCCTCCACTATCCAACAACCAGAAGGTTGCATGCACGGCAACCGAAAAGGCAGAAGTGCTTGCTCGGCAATTCGCCTCCAACTCCACCCTAGAGCCAACAAACAACTCCCTCCCAAATTTCCCTATACGAACGGAAACCACAATTGATGATATGAAAATCACCCCTTCTCATGTCCATCATGTCATAAAAAAGACGCCTCCAAGACGTGTAGGCCTGATCTCATTCCCGCTATACTAATTAAGAAATGTTCAGCTGAGTTAACCCCCATACTTTCCAAATTCTACAATAAATGCCTTGCTGACCCCTGCTTACCTAATAGCTGGAAAATGGTCTCTGCAGTACCAGTGTACAAGAATTCTGGTGAAACGACCGACCCTCTCAACTATTGTCTCCTCCCCTTCTTCTCTAAAATCTTTGAGACGCTAATCAATCAAGAATAGTCCACCACCTTGCAAAAGCTAATCTTTCTTACGGATTTATGTCGTTCTATTACAGATATTTTAGTTGTTATCTCTGAATGCATATACCATGCATTGGATAAGATGCGTGAAGCCCAGTCTGTAGCCCTCGACATATCCAAGACTTTTGAAGGGCATTAAGGGCTGCTAATGAAAATTTTAATCGTTTTAATCTTTTTTTTTTGTTCTTATTGATCTTCCCAAAACGAAAGTAATCAAAAGAATAACATTCAATAATCGTTCTTTATATATATACTTGCAAAAGTACCCGTCGTTGACTGGGTTCAAAAACAGCCTACAGAAAATTAACTCTGATTTATGAAAGTATGATAGTTTATGAAAAGGAAGGGTTGTAAAGAGATAGCTTCGAATTTGGGGGTATCAAAACCAAAGCAAAATATGAGGAAAGTAAAAATAAAATAGATAAACCTCATAATTTATTATACCATACCTGTTCACACTGAAACACTTATCACAATATTCTGTGGATCTATATTAAAAAACCTTGTTAAACTTTGTGACATATTTCCATTTTATGGAAGTCAGGTGCGAACGAACACCCCATAATTTTATTATACCATATTTCTTCAAACTGAAACATAATTATCAAAGTATACTTACGCAGATAGATATGAAAAGTCTTTATTAAAGTTTGTGCCTATTTCCATTCTATAGAGGCCAGGCGCGAACGCAGACCCCACAATTTTATTATACCATCCTTATTTAAGTTAAAACATACTTATCAAAGTATTATTATGTACATCTATATCAAAAACACTTGTAAATGTTTTTTTTTTAATTTTTAAATTTTTTATTTCCATACTTTGTAGATCAGGCGCGTATGCAGACCCCACAATTTTAATGAATCATCATTATGCCAGATCAAACATACCCATTCCTGTGTCTTGACACATCTTCTATCATTATATGTGATCAGTTTTCTATAATAGTCAACTATATAGGAACCTATTCGTGACCAGACACACACACAGACGTTCAGCTTTAGGTGTGTCAGAAATTTCGTGAAAAATATTGAATAATTCCACCCCGTCTTTCCAAGCTTATAACTCCTCGAAAAATGTAATTCAAGCCCTATTTTTTTCCAATTAAAGGAGCAAGGACCAAGGTTTCATTAAAAAAAAAACAAAAAAAGCAACGTATTTTTTTTTAAAAAAGGTTTTAAACTCGGATAGGTAATTTTTAAAAAACACTATTTTTTTTGTTTTAAATTTGAATATATTATTTATTGATCTTTTATCTTCAATGTGTGATATATAACACTTTGGTGAGTAAATTAATTATTTACTTTTCAATAGACATTTCAAAATAGGAGGCATGAATTAATTCGACCCCCTGTCTTTCCAAGCTTATAACTACTCGAAAATGTAATTCAAGCCCTAATTTTTTTTCAATTAAAGGAACAAGGACCAAGGTTTCATTTAAAAAGAAAACAAAAGAAAAAACAAACAACGTGTTTTTTTTTTGTTTTTTTTTTTAAGTTTTAAACTTCGGACTTTACAGGCAAATTTCTAAAAAAACACTACATTTTTTTGTTTTAAATTTGAATATATTATTTATTGATCTTTTATCTTAAATTTGTGATATATAAAACTTTGGTGAGTAAATTAATTATTTACTTTTTAATAGACACTTGAAAATGGGGGGGAGGGCGTGAATTAAAAAAAAACTTTTGTCTAAAATATTATATTCGGTTTATTGGAAAAAGTATAAAATTTCACATTGACCCTGAAAATATTGTAAAAATTGAATCAATAGAAAATTTTTTATAGATTTTTAAAGTTTAAAAATTGAAAAATACTGAACTCGTAAAATTCAATTAATTTCATTACTGTTTTTTTTTTTTTTAATATTTCTATTACTTTTTATACAACTTTAATAGTTTATTTTGGAAGTATAATCCATAAAGAAAATAAAAAACCCACTTTTAAGAGAGAAATTACGAATTTTTTTATATTTTATTCGCAGTTTTGTGTTAGGGGTGTCAAAAATTCCTACAAAAATTCTGATACACCTAGTTGAGCTTTATATTATAGATTTATATAAAAAAAAAAAAACGAAAGATTTTTTTTATTTAATAAAAATAAAATTTTATTAACAAAAAACGAAATAATTTAATTTGTTTAAAAATTAAATTATTTCGTTTTTTTTTGTTTTTTTTTTTTTACATAAGTCCGACTCGCCGTTCACATTTGAAATGTCGACTTGTATAGGTTTTCGGGTATGCATACAACAATATCCCCCATGTTAAGAACGGTTTTCGGAATAGACCCTCCCAACCTCTCCATGTTAAGAACGGCTTTCTGAATAGGCACCTCAGACCTTGCCAGCATATCCCAAAACCTATAAAAGTTGACATGTCGAATGTGAACAATGAGGTGGACGTTATGTAAAAATGTACCGAATTTAAAACGGAATGAAATTTAAATTTCCGTTCCATTTTTACAACAACCGTAAAACAGAGCATTCTCGGCAAGTTTTACCAAAAATCATTTTATTTTCAGTTATTCTGTACCTAGCAATTTAATAAACAAAAAGATGTTGTAAAACTGTAATTTAACGTGAAAATACTATTAAAAAAATAGCACGCTAATATATAATTGCGTTTGTGCTGTATTTCCGTTTTGTTCGAAAATGAATATATTTTCAAATGAATTAATAAATAATAATGTACATTATATATTTAAAAAATGTCAAGCAAATAAAGTGATAAAAATGTTAACATCATAAAACAGCGTTTTCGATAAGATTTTGTAATGACACCCCCCTCCGATTTATAAATGCTCGTACCGCGTTTCTATTGAGAATTTCGTTATGAAATTTGGAAGAGATGTAACTTTTGACCACTCATTTTTTGTTGTATTAAAAAAAAAAAAAGACTTCAACATGACCAGTATTGAATTTTTTTTTTTTTTAATTTTCTTCGGACATCCACTGTTAAATAAATAAATCCTTTTACTCTGATTATTCGTTAAAAGTGTGATTGTAACTTGTTTTCTCTTGTGGTAGCGAACAGTTCAAATTATGCTACCTGGAAATAAATAGTTCTATTTAAAAAAAAAAATAATAGCCTCGTACAAATCTATCTGCAGTTGCAGCAACAATACTATCAGCTATAGCATTATTGTAAACGAACGGCTTTTGCAATTTTTTTTTTTCCAGAACGAAATAAAAAATTTTTAAAAATGAAAATATGAATATATAAAAAATGTTCTTACATATTTAGTTGGAGCTATTTTGTTATCAGAACATAATTAGCTTAATTAGAGCTATTCGGTTATCAGAATATATAATTAAAGCAATCCCAACCAGTCCGACCTTATTTCTGGTCAAATTTTAAAAAATATTTATATGGTTGAAGAGATAAGAAAATAAGCTTTGTAAATATGTAACTTGCATGCATTTTATCCGTTACATTAGTTTTTAATGGTGAATTAAACTGTTTTATTTTGAAAATATGATTTTTTTTTTTAATCTTCACGTGTGCGAGCAGTAACTCCCCCTACCCACAATATTTTTTTCGTCTTGTCTACAATTTTTTTCACTGAATTATAATCGAATGGACACTAATCTACCCAATTATTTAAAAAAAAAATGCAAAATCAATAGTTAAATGTTTGTAGGGGGTGCTCAGTTTCTAGTTAAGTTCCTATTTACTTACCTCCCAACGAGGGCAGAGTTAGACACACGGTTGGTTTTTAATGTGAGGAAATCCAGCTTCCCCAAAAAGGGCAATCTGGATAAGAACAAAAATAAAAATTGTCTCTGTCATGAAGGATTTTTCTCCGCTGACAGAGGACAGAAAAGGCGAAGTGTAACATCAGATACTACACTTTGACCTTGGCCCGAAATCCAGGTCGAGAAATAAAAAACGTCTTAAACTGGAAAGTTTAACGAAATAATGTGTCACTCGGACAAAAAATGTAATTGAAAATAAAAACCAAATTTATCCAAAATTTGTGAATGATTTATCAGCTTTAGCAACAAGTGTTTTTCAATATTTAAATAGGTGGGCAAAAAATATTTAATAGTTTTCCAAACGTCACATTTTCTGTTAATGACGTCATTTGTTTTAAATAAAATATATTTTTATCTGTTTGTCGTAATTCTTGTAAAGTTTCACAGCCCTCATTTATATAAAAGTAATTTGATGTTCAAAATCTAAGGCATGACATTTTCAAAAGCCAATAATTATGAACCATTAACGGTAAATATGGGTGTCAAATATCCTCTTAACAAAACTCCCTTAATCCTACTCTAACCCTAGGTACGAGTGGCAAGCCTCCTCCTCCTCCTCCTCCTCCTCCTCCTCTTCCTAAAACCTTCTTCAGCCCTAACAATAACGTTGTCCAGATGGCAAGCTCCCCACCAAACAAAATTCCTCGGTAAGCTACTTATAAGCGTCTAAAAAAAAATCCTTCTTTAAAGAAAAGGGCACAATTTATCTCCCATAAAAAATAAATCGGTCAACTGTCCTAAAACGCTAGAATGGTCTCGGAATGGTGAACTATTTTACATTAGTTTTATGTGAAATCAAACCCCACTCTAAATTCTAAAATTGTTTTTGTTTTGTTTCTATCGAGTCTTCAGGATGTTTGCACATAATTTTTCTTAGCTCTATCATTAACCCAAAGTCAGAGTGACAATCTACCCACCCTCTCATAAATGCACAAGACCCTTTTAAAATCACACATAAGCGTCTTTAGAAAAAAAAAACAAAAAAACGCACAGGATTTATCACCTATAGAAAAAAAATAGTTAACTGCCCTAAAACGCTGGAATGGCTCATATCATCCTACATTAAATTCTAAAATAATATTTATTTATCTTTCATTAAAGTTTTTTAAGTTGTTCACACGTAATTGCCTACAAAGGTAAAATCACATATTTTGGAGAGGTGGTCGGAGGGGGGTAACAGAAGGTATTAATCTACAATAATACCAAAGAAATATTGCGATATATTCATTTTTAAACACTTCTAGATTTCGATTTAAGTTTCTTTTACATAAAATTCATTACAATTCAACTTTGCCTTCTCTAACCTCTTTTTTTTAATGGATATATGACATTTTTAAGGAATTGCAGTATATTTATGTGCGTTTACTGGTGATTATTTGGAAACCATTAATGTCTGGAGATTTTCAGTAGCATATTCTAATTCCTAGCACAAAAATACACTTATATGTTATATATTAAATTTTATTGCTTAATCTTCTGTTTTAACAAAGATATAGCATTTTTACTGAAAAAGTAGTGTAAAAAATATGACAAAACGTATATGGTCTTAAAGAGGGAAAAATATCCAAACGTGTGAGGCACAAAAATAGTCATAACTTCCTTAATTGTAATTGGATTTTAAAAAGTTAAAACGATTATTTCTTAGCTCATCAAGCTCTTTCTATAGATACCAATATTGAAATATTTTAAGCCATTTCAATTTTTTCATGTGTATTGCTACATTAATAATAATATAAATATAAAATAAATATAAAATATAATAATATAAACTAATATTATAGTATATAATAATATAAAATAATATAAAATATATTATATAATATAAAATATATTACATAATATATAATAATATAAAACTTTTACTATTAAAATACATTACATTGCAATCAGAAAATAAAAATATTCTTTTTAAGCGTTTCTGTAGAGTTTAAAAAATAGAACAAGAAAGTGTTGCTTTTCTGAGTGCTCCAGAAAGTTCCAAATTGTAGTGTTCCAGTTTAGAAATTCTAGAAAGTTCCATCCACAACGACAATAAATAGACGCTAACAGTGCCATAACTTCAGTTATTAAATCAGCTCTGATAATGAACTACTTTGGGGTGACCTTTGAATGCTGGCCTATTTTCCTTGGGATAAAATCCGGCCGTAGGAACTCTTGAAACCAATTACAAATACTGTCACAAAGAACTGGACTCTTGGTAAATATTGATTTTCTGATCTCATATTCTGATCAAAGTAATATATTATTATTTCTCAAACTCGATTATTATTTATACTTCGTAAAAGCTAGATTAACCTAAAATCGGATTTATTTGCTCACACCTTTTTATTGTAAATATTTGTTTTCTCTGTTTTTTTTTTTTAACTCTTTCTATAGTTTTTTTTAAATATATGTTGTGTATCTTTCCCTAGGCATTTTCTTGCACGTAACACACACGCACGCACGCACGCACGCGCGCGCGTACACACACAACTACTTAATAGTAGTATGATAGTATATTATGGCAAGTAAGCTATACAGAAAGGTCTGCTTTATCCCCATGTAAATTCATCAGGAGAATGTTATACTCTCAATAACACGGCACAATGATAGCAAATGAAAATTGTTTAGTCAGAAGTAAACGCACCCATATACGCACACCCACACATACACAAAGTTCGTGAATTCCAACATCACTTTTTATTTTGATGTCTCGCTAATAAGGCAGAACTTAATGTCTTTCCTTTTTCTAAAGTTGCTCTTAGTCTTGTCTAATCAGGTTTCTGTTGTCGATAATTTTCCAGACGGATTCGTCATGGAAATAAACGTGTCCATCATTTGACTTGCTCTCTTTCGCGGGTTCTTTTCCTTAATTGCTCCTTGCTTTTGCGGGTGTCACACCGAGGAAGTCGGTACTTGAACGAACGTGTATCCTTGATTGAAACCAACTAAGTCCTTGGACAACGACCAAGTTTTTTTTTTTTGTTCTGGGTGGTGGCGAGAGTCAGAGCAGACAGCGACAGCGTCATTCTTGGATAAATGAGAAACTTGCAGCAGATGAGAATAGTGAAAAGAAATTGTGAAAACGTTTGTTTGCTTGTCAATATTCATGAGCAGTAACATATTGACATCTCTCGGGAGGCGCAGGAGTCAATGCCGGTACGAGCTACAGCCCCCCCCCCACCTCCACCCTCCTTAAAACGCTGTAATATGCGTTCATCACATGAAGAATTTTCTTTGTAAGTAGACTGTTAGTCCATCATCATCATCATCATCATCATCATCATCATCATCATCATCATCATTTTTGTCATCATCATCATCGTTGTCATCATCATCATCATCATCTTTATCATCAGCATCACCATTGACGTCATCGTCGTCATCATCATAATCATCATTGTCGTCATCATCCTCGTTGTCATCAGCGTCGTCGTCATCATCATCATCATCATCGTAGTCGTCGTCATCATCATCATCATCATCGATTTAATCTCTGTTTTACATGCTGGTATGTGTTTGAAGGCTTATAGAAATTGACTTCCTAACTTTTATCTTTAGCTAGATTTTGAGCTTGGAGTGGTATTTTTATTTATTTATTTATTTTTTTAGCCTCTTATATCAAGTGGCTTCATACCTTGTCTGGAGTGGTTTCTATTAATAACAAAGTATATACTTTTTCTCTTACCAGCTCCCTTCCTCTCATGTTCACCCTTTCTCTCATGATTTCCTCGGCCTAATGAGTCACCATTCATCAAGATCAAAACCACTCGAGATGGATAGATTCTCAGTTGAATGATGATGAATATTATAAGAGGATTGAAAATGATGAATAGAATGAACAAAATTTGTTGACTTATGAAAACCGTTTATGAAAACTATTTGTTGACATTAGATTTGAAGACGACTAAGTCAACCATTTTATTTTATTTTTCGCAAAGTCAATAAATCGCGACGTGACTTTATTGTGAGAAAACAAAATTCTGTGTAACCACTAAAAATGTTTTGTTAAATATCATTACATGAGAAATCTTTTGGAGTTAAAATCTATTGAGGAATACACATTTTGTATTGAGAAATACACACTTTTAATATCTGTGCATTGAGTAATGAATAACACGTTTTCAGGCTTACGGCTTGTTGATGTAAAAAGCGAAACGCCATGATCTGAAACGGAAAACGAAACGAAGTGGCGTTTTTCTAGAATAATGAAGAAAGTGTTTCGTTTTCCGGTTCATTTTCGGATCGGCGCTTCGCTTTTTACATCAACAAACCGTAAGCTTGAAAACGTGTGATTCTTAAATATTTAAAGTGTGCATTTCTCCATAGAAAATAATGTCACGTTGCGATTTAGTGACTTTGTCTTTATTTTTTAAACTAGCAAACCGTCAGGCATTGCCTGATTGTAAAATACGCATGAATATTATATTTTAATTCATACAGAAACTAAGACATGTGCATGCGAGTATCATGTTTTTTTTTCTAAACAGGTAAGTAAAAGAAAGGTTGTAAGTAAAAAAAATATTCGAGCTGAGATCGAAACAAAACATAAAGACTGTGAGTTAAGTATGATAACCATTAGGCCAGCTTGACACAAACTCTAAACTGTGTTTTCAAATCTACTTATTCTTAACATAAGTAATCTTTCATGTGTATGATTCACGCATGCACATTCGTGAAACAGTTGACAAACATATAAAAATCCGACGACTCCTAGGTAGTCATTTTTTAATTCAGGCCTTTTAGCATTCTTTTATTTCTGGATGAAAAACGAATGAAAAGTTTTCCACAATTCTGAATACTCCATATACCAAATTTTAAGTCTGTAGATCAAAAATTGGTTCAGTATATAGGTTGAGAAGTGTCCTGTAACGCACGCACGCACACACACACACACACACACACATTCACACACATTCTCACTTTTATAGATATACTAGCATGGGTGCCCGACGTTGCCCGGGTATTTGGAGGTGTATGTTGAGCAAAAAAAAAAAAAAAAAGCGGTTAATTTTTTTTAACTTTGACCCCTATTATGACCTCTTAAAATTTATCGTTTTGGACTTAACTCAAGTTATTAAGTTAGATCCATGTCGAACGAACCTATATCTAAAATTTCAAGTGTGTAGCCCCAAAATTGTCGGAGGAGTTTGGTAGAGTTCTCAAAGGTCAAATCGTTGAATTTGGACCCCTTAATCGCCAAATTTCTGGCCAAAAACCGATCATATCGATTTTCCCAAATCTCAGTACCCTGTATATCAAATTTCGAGTATGTAGACTAAAAATTGACAGAGTTATTGTGTAGGGAAATGTACACACGCACGCGCACACATATACACACACACACGTTCACTTTTATAGATATATAGACTACCAGGCCGCCTGGTGTTGCCCGATCGTAAGACATGCATCAATATTATATTTCAGTTTATACAGAAACTGAGACATGTGCATACAAGTATTCACTTCTTGTAAGTCAAAAAAAAAAAAAAAAAATACTCAATTTGAGATTGAAACCAAAACCTAAAGACAGTGAGTCAAGTAAGATAACCATTAGGCCAGCTTGACACAATCTCTAAAATGTGTTTTCAAATCTACTTATTCTTAAGGAACCTTCTATGTGAACGATTCATGCATACACATTCATGAAACAGTTGACAAACAGATAAAAACCGATGACCGCCCCTCCCCCCACGCATACATGTACCAATTTTTCAATTTTGACCCATTAGCAGCCCTTTTTTTCCGGATGAAAGCCAATCAAAAAGTTTTCCACATGTCTGAAGACCCTATATACCAAACTTCAAATCTATAAATGAAAAATTCGTTGCGTATATAGGTTGAGAAGTGTCCTCACACACACACACTCTCACTTTTATAGATATAGAGATGTATAGATTGTAAATTAGCCCACCCCTCCTAAACAATCACACATCAGCAAACAAGTCAGCGAGTGTGTTCACCCCCAAGTAATTTATTTTTCTTTATTTTTTATCTTGGATTATAATTTTGAGTAAAAAAGGTTTTCTAGTTTGCTTTGGTTGATTTACTTCTAGGGGTTGCAATTCTATTTTTTTTTTTTTTTTTTTATCTAACCCAAACAATGCACATTGCTACTGAGGCATAGGAGGTTACTCTGAATTAAGTACCATGCCTACAGGGGCATTCTAAGTAAGCAGCAAAATATCTGTTCACATTACTTTAACTTCTGCATATTAGTATAGTCGAGGGAGCAGGATACAGGGAGGGAATTCCAAAGTTGACAGTTCGACGGAAGCCACTTTCGAGTGTAAATGGGATTTTCCTGCTTGTCGGTTTAGTTGGAGGCATTTACATCAAGAAGGCATCAGTGCTATGTGTTAATCTGAGTTAAGACTGTTGAGTTGTCTCTGCCTGTTTATAGATATAAGAAAGTCTGATAAGAGTTATCTCCCCATTGCTTGTTGTTGTTGTTGTTGTAGTTTTCTTTGACAAGATGGCGGTTTAGCTAAGACTGTGGAAGGAATAAATTAACACGAAAGAGTGGAACGATAAAAATGTCGCCCTAAAGAAAACAACACTACAGCTTTATTTTAAAACTTTTATTGAAACAATCAATTCAGCTAACTTGATTATGTAGTAGAGCTGACATCTATTCAATGTAGCCGCCTTCAGCCTCAATCACCACTTTAACACGGGTCCGGAATTGGGAGCATGCCTTTTCCACAAGCGCTGGTAGGAGCTCGGCGAATACTCAGGCAGATGGTGGCGATCAGACTGGTTTTGGTGTCATGGGACATCATATCAGTGATTTTCTCAATGTATGAACAAACAAAGTAGTTCATCTGGTTCAGGTCGGGAGAGGAGGGGTGCAGTGAGAGAAGAGTTCAAAGTCGTAGCACTCCTTCTGAAGTCAAGCCTGCGTCTCTTTGGACTTGAGAGCCGGCACCAAGTCCTGCTGCCACACCCAGGGTTTATCAGCGGCCACCTGATTGCACCAGTGGATCAACAAACTCTTCAGCACATCCAGGTACACTTTGGTGTTGACTTTCAAGCCGACTTTGAAGATGTGAGGTGGCATGATGTGGCCCCCACATGAAACCACACCAAAGACCATAATCATAGCCAGAAACGTTGTTTTCATCACCCTGGGCACATCCATGTTATTTGTGGCGATCCAACAATGCATTTTGAGGGTGCTGACAATGGTCCTGTTGTCATAACTTTAATCGGTAAAGAGCATGAATTGTAAAGCAGCGCATCTTTAATCGGGCTCGTTGAACATTGTTTCACTTTCAGACATGATAGAAGGCTCCTATCATTCTTGAGATTTGTAATCAACTGGCCAACTAGTAGATGATCTGCAACAACAAAAAAAAATAAAAATAAAAACGATTATCATCAAATGGAAATGGAATCATGGCGTCTTTTATAGGACGACAATTTTATCGTTCCACCCTGTACTTGTAGGGGTTGCAATTCTTTTTTTTTTTATTCATGTTCATCCCATGAAGTTGTTGGAATCAGTCTAGAAGACTATGGAGTTGCGCACCTGTAGAGATGGTTGAACACCATCTTCTGTGACTAAATAAGCCTATCTTTTTTCTACATTGTCAATTGTAGACGTCGCAGGTGAAGGTCGATGCGTCGTGTTGGTGGTCTTTTGAATTTTGTTGACTGGTCTTCCTAAATAATCTTTTGGTCTCCACCCATTCTGTGATGGACCTTTCGTTGGTAGTCAGGCCTTTGGCTGCTGTTGTCTCCTGATACAATTCTGAATTTCGATTTTTTTTTAAATTTCTAAACGTAGAGATTTTTTTACAGCAAAACCCATGTAATTATGTGCATATATTTTCACAAACGTAAAAATACACTTATGGAGATGTCCTGTAGATTTTAGTTTTGCTGGTAGCTTAAAAATCAATAAGTATATATTATTTCATTATTAATACGAACTGTGGAAAATTAAGTTTTAAACAAAAAGAAACAAATAAAGAAATTTTTTTTAAATCATGTCCAACATCGGAAAATAGCCACAAATTTTTTGCGATTCAGATTCTGACACCCAAAAATGTTCCAATTTTTTTTTATTTGAGCACTTTATGTTGAAATGGAAAAAGTTGGTAACTTAGCCCATGTGCACAAATCGTGATATTACCTAATTCATCTAGACCTACTTGAATGACATTTACGCTTCATAAATCTTAATTTCAACTATATTCTTGCCTCGGTTCATGCTGGCTGAGGGAGTTGTTCCTTGGTCAGAGATATTCTTATGGCCGGGTTCGAATCACTCAACCAGTGGTAATCGTGTCTCCTTGCACTGATGATTCCCAAAAGGATGAAACACTAGTGTCTGTAGATATTAAAAATAATTATATATATATATATATATATATATATATATATATATATATATATATAAAGCTGAACGTCTGCGTGTGTGTGTGTGTGTGTGTGTGTGTGTGTGTGTGTGTGTGTGTGTGCGTGTGGCCACGAATATGGTTGACTATTTTAAAAAACTGATTACATATAGTCTCTTAAATTGTTAACACAGAATGCTCAGGTGCCCCTACTTCAAATTGAAAACGGGGCTCTCCATTTCAAAGTCGCTGCCATTTTGATTTTTTTAAAACCGGTTTGTGAATTAAAAAAAATATATTTTTTACAAACTACTTAAAAATACAAACCAATGAACTTTTCTACCATAAAAGTAACTTTTATTGACTATGATAACATTTATTTATTGTATATTTATATTATTATATATATAACATTTTCTCTTTGTAAGGAAACATCATTTTGTTGGTCACTTTTGGCTACTAATAGAAACAAAGTTGATATAAAAAAATATATTTTCGTGAAAATTATCTTTACTTTCATCATATTTTGCTTAGGCAAAATTTTTGAGTATCAAAACCTATCTCTTTACAACCCTCTCCTTTTCATAACCTATCATACTTTCATCAATCACATTCCATTTTCTGTAAGTTGTTTTTGAACCTAGTCAACGACGGGTAGTTCTGCTAGTATATATATATATATATATATATATATATATATATATATATATATATATATATATATATATATAAAATATATATGGCGATTAAGCTACACTGAATATTCTGCGTTTCCTCCACTGTAGGATTCGTCAGGCTTATGCGCGAATTTTGTGGTTGCTTCTTGTTTTTATATATGTTGAGGATTTCTAGTTATATTAAATTTATGTAAGTAAATGAAGTAGTTATATATATATATATATATATATATATATATATATATATATATATATATATATATATATATATATATATAATTAACGGTTCTCATATTCTGTTAAATCCTATACTAGGTCTGCTTAGTATGCGATTATCGTCCAGCATATAGTAGTCTGAAGAATCCAAATAATACGAAAATAACATATTCCAACATTCAGGTAAAATATGTTTATGAAGAACATAGTGATCGTGGGTTTATGTGGCTGTAATTTATAATCAACACACACACAATCATGGGGCGGGGTTCCTGTAACGTTATATGCTACCAAGGCTGCTGCAAAGAAATTAGGCTTCCTCTACAGAGCTAGAAAAGTGTCACACCTACCAGCATCCTATATAACTTTTTAAAGCCATCATTTGCCAATGCGTGGAGCATTGTTGCCACATCTAGGATTGTACGCAAATAACTATTCTCTCACTCTTGGATAAGGTAATCTTATTCTTTGGACTGACAAAGGAGTGATCGCCCTTGGATGTAAAAGTAGGAGTTCGGCCATGATACTTTGATAACAAAACACACACTATTCCCAACAAGAGATTTATCATCATTGCATATCCAGTGGTTCAACTATTATAATCTCATTCGTAAGTTGTTGAATAAATTTGATAAACGCTCGTTCTTTTTTTTTTTTTTTTTTTACATGGAGATCACCACTTATCAAGGCCCGGAAGCCACTCGGAGACGAGGGTTATTGCGTGTACAGTAATCAATGGGATAGTATCGTAGTAATCATTAGTATTGGAGATTTGATAAAGTGTCTTATTTAAGGGGGCGGTGTGTCAGGAATTTGTTTATGTTGGACTTAAAGACATCCACATTGTAGTCCGGTGGGAAACAGGCAAACGGAAGAGAATTCACAGTCTTGCACTTCTAAGAAAGAAACTCTGCTCATGGAATCTACGTTTGTGTTTGTGTCCATATTGTCCTTTTCTGTCCATATTGTGTTAAATATACGCTGCTTCTTTGAGTCGTCTTACTTTCCACCGTTCTTCTGTGAGTATAATTTTTACTGGTTGTCATCCGGGCAATCTTCTTTGGACGTACAGTTTATTTCCCAATCCAATTAGACTCGGCTGTCCAATGTCTGCTGACAAGCAAGCATATAGCGAAAGGAACAATTGTCAATTTAGCCCATTTATACACTCAAGGGGGCGGAGACGTGTATTTAGTTGAGCCGTGCAAATCGGTCAAGCTGATTGGTCACTGATAAACTGTCGCGGGGGGGGGGAAGAAAACAAATTGGCCGTTCCTTTCCACTCAACCTGTTTCCTACTTTATTAAAAGAAAGGATGGAGGGAATGGAGGAGGCAGGGAGACCTGAATTTCCTGTAACTGATCATAATTCATAGCTGAATAACATATTAGGATGCAGCTACCATGGCAGCAAAAATGATAGGGGGGGGGGCGCAAGGCTGGGAATACAAACAGCTGCAATATCTAAACTGATGCTCATTTCTATTTCTCTTTTTGAAGAGTTCTTATTTTTTTGTTTTTCCCTCTGAGAAAGAAATATTGTTATCCTGGCCTTCAAATTTTGTCTACGTGTCGGATAGTAAACGATGGAGGAGGAGGGGGGAGGAGGAGGAGGGTTATTATGAGACTGTGATTGACAGACTAAGATCATATGTTAAGGAATATTTTGAATAGCCATTAAAAATAAATGACAACTATCTGAGAGTAAGGGAAGGGGGGATAAATACAAAGCTGTGATTGGTCAAGCCAATCAAGCCAATAAATATTTGCAAATCCAAAACAAGCTCAGGATCAAGCAGGAAGGACCACGCTAGCCGTTTTGGCGATTGTGTAGTTAACAAGAAAAAAAGGGGGATAAATAACTTTTATCAAATGCAAAAAAAAAAAATGTAATCTTTTATCGACTTGCATGGCTGTTCTGGTTTGACATTGTTTTAAAGTGTCGACTCAATTTACACCATTAACGATTACTACACTTCCACCTTACATTCATTAACACTTATCCTCAAGTGGCATTCAGGCCTTGATAAGTGGTGACTCCCAAGTAAAAATAAAAAAGTGATAAAATGAATACTATACTATATTATATACGGCATAATCACGTTGACACACCGATTCCCGTCAGATCACCGAAGTTAAGACACGTTGAGCCTGATCATTACTAAAATGGCTCACTAATTTGGGAAGTCCAGGTTCTGTATGTAGGAGGACGTCAACACCTCCCTGCAAGAGTTGCAAAAACCTAACGTCGTCATCTCCCCTAATGGGGCTATACATGCGAATGGGGATCGCTTGTGAGTTTCATACTCCCATGAAACTTCCTCCTTTGGAGGAAGCTGGTTAAAGCCAAATAAGGTTAGTGTCGTGTTACATACACACAAATGTATACTATTCTTTCTTTGTATACATCCTACCAGCCACAAAAAGGGCACCAAAGGGATGCCTGGCTCACGATAATCAGCTTTTTCCGGTGCTGTCCCGTTCATATGATCGAGAGCCTGTAACAGAGGGAACTGAGTATATAAAGTGGACGCTACCCTGTCATTCTGTTGACATTATCTATAGAATTGCAGAATTTGCTAACCCAATTCCAGCACCGCAGATCAGTTTGCCGACACTAGAAATAACAACAAATACATTTCACTAACTGTTTTCATTTTCCAGCCTATCTCTGTCGAAATGTTCTCCCAATACTTTATGTTGCATACAAGATGAAGAGGCTGTTTGGATGCTCCAATGCATGACCCTAGCTATCATCCAATGTAGTACCATGTTTATTATGACGTCATAAATTTTCTATGTGTACTTTTTGATCCACATAATGTTCAGATTATTGCATTTTTTATATTGATGATCGATTGTTTATTGTTTCAATTGTTTATTAAAATAACAATAAAAAAATTATATTCTGCATATATATATATATATATATATATATATATATATATATATATATATATATATATATATATATTTGAAGGCATATTAACCCTTTTCGGTCGTTTAATGATGAATTTTATAATTCTAATTTAGTTTTATTTCCACATATCAATCATTTTGTGATTATTGAATACCAAATTCAGTCATTTCGTTCATTCAAGGGTTAAGATTAGGGTTAACCCAGTTTTATTATCATACAACGGCCTATAGAGAAAAGCGATAGTAAAAAAATAGTTAAATAGTATAACTTTTTATGCAAGTAGATACCAGAAGTGACGTCACTAAAATGACAACAAATAAGTCAATTCAAGTGGTGTTCTACCTGGTACAGATATTGACAGCTATGACTCTCCATCTCTCTCTCTCTCTCTCTCTCTCTCTCTCTCTCTTTCTCTCTCTCTCTCTTTCTCTCTCCCTCCCTCAAGGCATTCATGAATTCATTGTTGCTCATCATTTTTGATGTTTCCCAAGTGTTCAGATTGTCAAGACATGTATCTCACTGTCATCCTCTGCTTCTTCTATCCACGATCTTTCCCGTCAAACTCTCAGTCAATTTTTGGTCTAAACATTTGATATTTTACATAGTGTATTCAGACAAAGGGCAAGCTTTTTAATCGGTTTTTGGCCGAAAATTTGGCTGCCAAGAGATCAAAGTTCAAAAGATTTGACCTTTGCAGTCTCTAGTAAACTATTCAGCCAATTTTTGGTCTAAACATTTGAAATTTTACATAAAGAGTATTCAGACGTGCAGCAAGCTTTTTAATCAGTTTTTAGGCGAAAATTTGGCTGCCAAGAGGTCAAAGTTGAAAGAGTTGACCTTTGCAGACTTTACCAAACTCCTCCGCCAATTTTGGGTCTAAACACTTGAAATTTTAGATGTAGGTAGGTTACCTGGACATAAGTCAAACTTTTAATATATATATATATATATATATATATATATATATATATATATATATATATATAGTTATGAACAGTACATAGGGCCCGGGCTGAACGGCTAGTTAATATATAGTGTCCAGCATTTTAGTTTGATTGCGTATTTTAAAACATATCAAATCTCTTGGGTTGTTTGATGTGAAATTTCATTAATTTTATTTATTCTGATCCTCATCTCAACAAAAAAGACCGACATGTATTTATTTGTATAATTTTATACAAATAAATATAATATAAACCTCACAAAGAAATCATTTCAAGTGGTAAAAAGAAGCAAGAAAGCAAATAGCAAGTCAAGCAACCCCCTACTGTCTAAAAAGAATTCAGAAAGAAATTGTTCGCTCTAAATAAAAATTCAAAGATAGGTGTTTTTTTGTTTTTGTTAATCCGTTAGAAATTATTGTAATTTATGTAATTTATAGAAGAAAAATTAAATTTTTTGAGTATTGGTGTGAACACTCACACCAGAGAGTATCCTATATCTTTAAAAATCCACCATTCGCCCATGCATGGAGTATTGCTGCCACATCTGGGATGACACATCTAACACTAGTGTCTCACTCTTAGACAGGGCCCCGAAAAAAGTCTGAAAACTAATAGGTCTCGCACTATCGACCCAGTTCCAACCTTTGTCCCATCGTCACAATGTTGCATCGTTGTGCTTGTTTTACAAGTACTTTAATGGAATATACTCTGATGAACTCATAGCACTTGTGCTCCCTCGGCGTAATACCCTCAACTAACTCGATAAGCTGCAAAATCCCACCTCTTTAATATTGCGGTTCCTAGATGCCGGCTACTCTAAGTTTTTTCTCTCAAACTGTTAGACTTTAGAATTCTCTCCCTATTTCCTGCTTCTCTGACTGTACTAACATGCAGAAGTTTAAATGTAATGTGAACAGACATCTCGCTGCTCAATTCCCCATAATCTTCTGTTAGACATGATCCTAAACAGTAAGCAATTTCGTCCAAGAGGCAATATGCCTTGTTTGGGGGTGAAAAGAGTAATAAAACAAAATCTAATGCCAAATTCAGTCTTTTGTTTTAGTTTAGCTGTTTTACGGCATATCAACCTTTTTTTTTTTTTTTAAATGTCAGTAATTTTGGTTTGTTTAATCTGTTTTAAGTTTTTTTTTTTTTTTTTTTCAGTTTTGCAAATAATTTATTGAAACTGTAAACGATTGTTGGTGAGTTTTCATGAAAAACATACAAAGGTGTGTCTTAATAACAAATGACACGTTTGTTGTAATTGGAGTGTCTCATACTTAACCTTTTTAATCTCAAATTCTCACTGTCATCCAACAAGTTCATGCTTTTCAATTACACCCACTGCATCATGGGATGGGTTTCCTCTCTGTCAACCTTTTTTTTTTTTTACTCTTTCCTTTTTTTGTAGAATTTACAATAATTTTCAGTGGGGGGGGGGCCTTTTCTCTTCCCTGCAACCTCTTTCCCACAGAAGAGACGTTGCGAGTCTGTCTCTGCTTTATCGTTATTTTCATAGCAAGTGCTCGTCTGAGCTCCAATCTATGGTCTTCCCTCGCCTAACTTTCACGAAAAACACTTCTAGCTGAAACCACTGTAAAAAATTTCCCCCCATTCTTTATCTGTGCCTAAACCTAAACGTAGATTCCATGAACAAAGCTTCTTTCTTAGAACTGCATACCTGTGGATGTCTGTCCCGTTTTCCTGCTTTCCTACTGACTAAAATATGGCCGTCTTTAAGTCCAATATAAACAAGTTCTTGATGAGCCATTCCCTTAAATAATTCAATTTACCAAATTTCCACTACTAACGATTCCTATGACATTTTCCCATTGACTACTGTACATTCATTAACTCTTATCCTCGAGTGGTCTCTGGCCCTTGATAAGCAGTGACTCCTTTGTAAAAAAAAAATCATTAAAAGCAGATCACAGAAATTCGGTTCCTTCTCTCTCTCTCTCTCTCTCTCTCTCTCTCTCTCTCTCTCTAATATATATATATATACATATATATATATATATATATATATACGTTTTGTTTTTATTACTGTATCTTTCTGTTAAGTTACATTATTGTTTCAGCTACCCAGCCGTTTTTTTTTGGCCGTTTGTAGCTTCCTCAGACTTTTACAGAAATGTTCGTTGTTATGGGATGAAAGAGTGAAAGAGTGAACAGGGGAGGGGTGCGAGAAGAGCGGGGGGGGGGGGGAAGGAAGGGAATAAGGGGAAAGGTGGGAGGGGGTGCTTGGTATGTCGGTAATGTTCTAGTTTTGGAGTTTAAGGAACTTGTGGGGGAGGGTCTGGGAAGTTAATTTCTGTTGTGGCTGAGGGCATAGGGATACATGGAGGGGGAAGGGGAATATGTGGGGGCAGGAGGACGGGGGGGTTACTTTAAAATTTCGAGTCTTAATGTTAAAGTTTTTGGCGTCTCATTGGTGAGATGATTTCTTGATAAGTATGTCTTGACCTGTTGGGTGTTCGCTTAAGTTCGGAGCCGGGGGGGGGGGGGCTATTATTCGGTTTATTTATTTACTTTTTATTTGTTGTTAATTGTTTGGAGAGGGTTAGCTAGCGGCCATGCGCGCCACGAGCACACACATGCGCACGTACACACATATATACTTAAAGAAACGTTCACATGTACACATACATCTCCACCCTGGCGTGCAAATATATGCACATATGTGCACATGCATGCATAGACACCCGCATCGCTCCCGCTTACGTCAAAATTTCCTTAAGGTGCTAAAATTGGGTACGTGTGCGCAAGCAAGGATGCGCTCATACACAGATACATACGCACATCGACGCCCCTACCCCCACATATACACAGCTGCACGCTCTCACACACATATGTGGACAACAGGTAGCGGGCACATATACTCTCACATCCACACACGTATACATAGGCATGTGTACATATACAGCAGTACCCCCATGTACACACGGACGCACACGTGGACGCACACGTGCGCATACACACACACATACACACCCAGTTATACAAACAGTTATTGGTATAGACATATTCGTCTACATAGATTTAAATCTAAGTTCATTTGTGGATACATGGGTGCAATACTTTCGTTCGATGCAGACATGATTATACATAGATATGAGCATAAACTCATTCCCAGGGTCAGATACATAATATTTTCATTTTCATTTGTGGGTTTTATATATATATATATATATATATATATATATATATATATATAACTACTTCATTTACTCACATAAAATTAATATACGAAAGTATGAATTTATGAGTAAACTTTAAGTATTTACTTTAAAAGTGCTCAATACGTAGGTAGAGCTAGTTAGTAAGTTATAAAATATATATGGCGATTAAGCTACACTGAATATTCCACGTTTCATCCATTCTAGGACTCTTCAGGCTTATGCGCATAAGCCTGAAGAGTCCTAGAGTGGATGAAACGCAGAATATTCAGTGTAGCTTAATCGCCATATATATTTTATAACTTACTATATATATATATATATATATATATATATATATATATATATATATAAACTCAGGAAATTAACCAATTTTAATGAAATTTTCCATATTTATCAAATAATAATCACGGAATACAATGAACCCATTAATTTTATTTGAATCTTGGTGGAAATGTATTATTTTGTTTAAACAAAAACATCTTTACTAAAGTTATGGTTATCAATAGTAAAAAAAAAAATTAATTAATTTATTTTTGCTTTTTTATTAAAATAAAGCATTATAAATTGTAACAATACAGAAAAAAAGTTTAATTTTTTCAAGTACATTATGAAAAAAGACCCTAAAATCTGTATTAATGAAATAGCTATAACTCGAAGAAAAATTAATTTATCAAACTAACGATATTATCATTGTTTATTTAATATTTTTACACAAAAAATTATAATTGCAAAAAATATCTCCTCGTTTTTTTTTTTTTTAAATTACATTTCTAGCATAATTTTTACATGTAAGATTCTACTATTTTCCTTGAAAAATCTTGAAAAACCAAAAAAAAATTTTAATTTAAAGGCAGGAATGCACAAAAATAATTAAATTTTAAAAAAATGAAAAAAATTATACAAACGTTCACGATAGGAATGTATAGATGCACGGCTGAAAAAAAAAAAGAGAAAACCAGTCGATTTTGCACGTCCTAACTTCCTCCAACAACTAAACGTCATTTTCAGATAGCCTTTTGACTTTCTAACATTTTAGGCTTCTGTAGAACACATGGACAACAACTTTTTTTTCTTTTATTGTGTAAAGCCAAAATCTCTCGCTTTTGGGAGCTAATTAAGCCTTTTTTTTTGTACAAACAAGATGTTTGTTTTTTTTAATTTAATTCAATATCTTAGGACTATATTAATTATCTTTGAAATAGTTCCAGAAAACTAATATTTATCTTTCAAGGGATTTTTACAATGAATTTATTTAACTTCAAAATTTATCTGAACTTGTCAGTTTCCCAATGCCACAATGAAAACATTTTTCATTATATATTTTTTTTCACGTATAAAAATATTTTACTCCTTTTGGAAATTAATAATCTTTCAAATACAATAAAAAAGTAATCGGATACCTACAAAAGAATTATGATAAACCGGCTTTCAAAACTATGCCCCCCTCACTTTTCCACCATTAAAGCACATACCTAGTATATAGATCATCATAAGGATATTAAACATAAGGATGATAGTATCACATTCTATAGAACATTACTTTTCTCAAACTTTGTATATTTCAAATTTGTCCTAACCAACAAAATCATAGCTAAGCTATATATAAGTTATTTTGTTAACTGTTTTTTCTTTTGAGGAAAAGAGTCATTCTTTGAAACTGCATGGAGCAAGGAAATAATTACTTGTAGTTTTTATCCCTTGTTGGTATTAATATTTATATATCCATTCAAGTCCAATGTTAACAAATTCCTAATGAACTGCCCCCTTAAGTAAACACTTCATCAACTCTCCACACTAACGTAATGTACTTGCAATAACCCTTATCCCTGAGTGGCTTCCGGGCCTTGATAACTGGTGATCACTGTGTAAAAAAAAAAAAATTTGAAGATTTTAAAATTTAATCTGAAAATTATGATATATATATATATATATATATATATATATGTATATATATATATATATCTTAACTTTCAGATAAAATTTTAAAATCTTCAAATGGATATATATATATATATATATATATACCCTCATAAACTCCAAACAAGGCATATTGCCACTTGGACATAAGGGACTATTATTTGGGTACATGGCTAACAGAAGACTATGGAGAGTTGAGTTTGTTCACATTGCTTTTAAAATTCTGCAGTCATGGAAGCAGGAAACAGGGAGGAAATTCCAAACTCTTGCAGTTTGAGTCAAGAAACTATTAAGTTTAAATTGAATAAAAAATTACCTTGGATTCCCCCACTAACCAACAATCACAAGGTTCTTTGCTCAGCAACCGAGAAGGCTAACATGCTTGCCAGTCGGTTTGCCTCAAACTCCATACTGGAGCCTCTAAACCACCCCCTACCTCAATTTCCTATGCGGACAGACGCCACGCTAGACGATCTGAAAATCACCCCTGCTCAGGTGCATGCTATCATAAAAAACCTTGACACTTCCAAAGCATGTGGACCCGACCTCATCCCAGCTGTGCTATTAAAAAAGTGCTCAGCCGAAGTAGTTCCAGTTCTCTCCAAACTCTACAACAAATGCCTTAATGAATCTTGCTTTCCGAGCTGTTGGAAAACTGCTTCTGTAGTACCAGTATTCAAGAATTCTGGCGAAAGAACTGACCCATTAAATTATCGCCCTATTAGCCTCCTCCCACTTTTTGCCAAAATATTTGAGACCTTAATTAACCATGCTCTAGTCCAGCACCTTACAGATGCTAAACTTCTGACTGACCATCAATATGGATTTAGACAAGCCCGTTCCACGGCAGACATCCTCACTGTAATCTCTGAACGCATATACCATTCACTGGACAAAGCGGGAGAGGGCAGAGCGGTAGCTCTAGATATATCGAAGGCTTTTGACAGGGTATGGCATGAGGGTCTCCTCAGGAAGATTAGCTCTTACGGTATCACTGGTAGAATACTTAACATAATTAAATCCTTCTTAGATAAGAGAAAAATCCAGGTTGTCCTCGACGGTCGTACATCTAAACAATATGATATAAATGCGGGAGTGCCCCAGGGATCTATCCTTGGACCTCTGCTGTTCCTGATATTCATAAATGACCTCCCCGACAAGATTGCCTCTGAGATGGGTATATATGCTGATGACACCACACTCTATAGCAGGCACGACAGGAAAACAAATGAACATATATCTAAAGTAATGGCAGAAACACTAGAGGATGACCTCCAATCAGTAGTGGAATGGGAACAAAAATGGATGGTAACGTTCAATGCCACCAAGACAAAACTGGTTTCATTCAATAATTACAAGAAACCTTCTCTACCACCTATAGCAATGGCCAACGACTCTTTATCTGAGAGTACGTCTCTCAAGCTCCTTGGCCTAACGTTCACAGGAAACATGAGTTGGAACAATTACATCGAGGGCATTGCCAGGGCCGCTGCAAGGAAGGTGGGCTCTCTCTACTGTGCTAGAAAACTTTTAACACCCGAAAGTATCCTGTACCTCTATAAGGCCACTATTCGCCCATGTATGGAGTATTGCTGTCATATTTGGGACGGTGCATCGGCTACTAGTCTCTCGCTCCTTGACAGGGTTCAAAAGAGAGTCGCAAATCTGATAGGCCCTAAACTGGCATCTAAACTTCAGCCTCTGTCCCATCGTCGAAAAGTTGCATCCCTCTGCCTGTTCTACAAGTATTATAATGGTGAATGCTCTGAAGAACTGCAAGCACTTGTGCCCCCACGACGTGAACACCCTCGACAGACCCGACAAGCTGCAAAATCCCACCCCCACACTGTAGAGATCCCTAGATGTAAAAGATCTTTCTACTCCAGTAGTTTCTTCCCCAGAACTGCTAGACTTTGGAATTCCATTCCAGGTCACTGCTTCCCCAACTGTACTGACATGCATAAGTTCAAGTGCAACGTGAACCAACATCTCGCTGCCCTCCCTACATAGTACCCCAGTAGATGTTTCCCCTGATAGTAGCCCCCTACACCAAAGTGGCAATGTGCCTTGTTTGGGGTGAAAATGTAATAAAAAAAATAAAAAATAAAAAAAATAATTTATTTTATGTAATATACATTCTGTTGCCCTTAAAAAAAATAATTGAAAATTTTATATCTATATCGTTAATTGCTAGATGAAAGTTAATATTTTTAAATTGCAACAAAATGTACATTACATAAAAAATAAATCCAAGGTAATTTTTTGATTCAATTTAAATTAAATTTTTATACTTTACTTTGTAAAATTTATAAAAGTGCACTTTGAAGATAAATAAATTTCAAATTGAATCTTTATTTTTAAAGCCTATAGTAAAAAACATTTTGTTTAACAATTTTCATGCCTTGGATGAAATGCTTTTCTAACTTGTATCTTATCTTTTTAAGATTATATTTTAAAACTCTCCTTTTCTCTATTTCAGTTTGTATTTCTCCTCACACTACAACTCATCTTTACAACCCCCTCTTTGTAATGCAGGTCTGAATAATGAGAAAATCTGAATTTTTTTAACAAAAACTTTAAAATAACTTTTTTAGATTAAATTCTTAAAACTTCTTTCAGAATAGAAATTTTTTAAAATTTAATAAGGAACATATTTCATATAGGTTTCATTAACAAATATTCAGTACATAATGAGAAAAATAGAGATGAAAATTTCAAAAGGACTGTATAACTGGTTACGGTCAATAGTAGTCCTCGCCAGCGAAAGTCTTTGCTATTGTTATTCTATTATTATTATTATTATTATTATTATTATTATTATTATTTAAAACATTTGTGTCCTGCTCTTTCTTCGCGCAAGGACTAATATATATATATATATATATATATATATATATATATATATATATATATATATATATATATATATATATATATATAAATCCAAAACTATATTAGCAATGTATAAAATGTATTTTTAATTACATATGATAAAATAAAAAAAAATGTATATATGTAAAAATATTTTTAACCTTTATATATCTAATTTTAAATAAATAAGAATGTAAATATACTAAATACTAATCATAGTGGGGGTGATAAGTAGTTAAATGGATTAATCCGTAATCTTATAAATACAAGACTGATAAATTAAAAAATATATCCATTTTAAATGTGGAAATTGATGAATCACACAGGTAAGAAATTCATTTTTAAAGTATGAAAAGGTTAGTAACTGCAATTAAGAATAGGAAATTGGATCAAATGTTTGTAACATGTCTTCTTCCTAAGATTAAGGGTGGTTGTGTTTGATCAACACTGCTGAGGAGCCATGATGTAATATACTGTTTTGCTTTTAAATCCCCGAAATGGTGTTTCATGGTAAACAACTGATGATCCCTTTAAAAATAAATTATTGGTACTATAGTAAATTCAAAATAAAAAAAAAAAACAGAGAAGAGAGTTCTTTTTAACCCTAACCCAAGATACCTCTCTCGCGACTCCTCATCAGGGGTAAACGATGGCATTATGATTTTTAAAAAAAGAAAGTAAGGGGAAGAAATTAAAAATAAGGTGAAAATGAGAAAGACATATATACATTTAATGTAAAATGAATATGTACAGGGAGGAAGGAAGGGGAGAGGAGAAAAAAAAGGGATTATTATTAAGGTGGGGGTGGGGGGCTCGTATAATAATATGAGTGAGGAATGATATATCCCGCATATTAATAATAAAGGGGATCGTGTGTGATCGTCTAGTTGTTCTTTCTATTAAATGATACGTTCATATGCTTTTGTGTGTGAATGTGTATGTGGTGCATGTATTATTTGGACATACCTTCCTGCGTCGTCGATGTTGGTCTATCTGGATTCATCTCATGTCTTGGAGGGAAACTGGTACCTGTTTGGATGAAGATTCAATTAGTCCAAAACGGGGGGGGGGAAACAAACAAAAAAAAAGAAACGGGGAGCATTTGTATATCTCACAAAGAAAATAAACACAAGAGAGGGAGTACGGTATTTATACATATACATATATAGATATGCATATCTATCTATAGTATCTTTCTACAAATCCCCTAAAAGGTCCAGCATATTAACGAACCTCTTCTGCCTGCAGAGAGAGGGCTTGAGTTGTGCAATAGAGACAGATTCGAGAGTTTTCAGATGACTCTTCAATAGGCCTCGAAATAGAATTGAAAAAAAAAACGTCCTTATATGCCAACTCACATTCTGGATTATCCAATAAATGATCTGAATAACAGCAAGGGGAGACTTTCCAAATATTTCTCATATGTTATATCTCCCCCTCTTTTTGGAAATTATGAATATCTCCAGCATCAAATAAGCCTTATACACTGTGAAATGTACTTTATGTATAAAAACCAAAGAGGGGAGATACAAAATAGGGAGCATCATAGTCAGCCACATAGAGTACTGTTTCGCTGTTTCACGGCTCATCGGTGTGGCTAGACAAACAACTACTTCAAATTACTAATCAAAATGAAAACTGTAGATTGGATTAAATACAAAATTTTTAAATCATTTTTTTTTTAATACATGAGTCAGTATTTGCCCTATCTTACTCACTGAACAGATTGTTATATCTAGCTTTTGGTTAGAAAGTTATACCCGCCAACGTTGCAGGGGGAAATTTCTATTTACTTTATGTATAAAAAATATAAATATAAATAATAAAAAAAGAAGATAACATAAAGACACACAGAGAAGCAGAAAAGAAAGTCTACAAATGAATTGATGTAATTAAACCGGAAGTAAATTAACTTAGAGCAACAGATGTTGTGACTGCAAGAAAATTAGATACAAATTGCGGAACTGGAGAAGAGAAATGCGGATTATGAATAATAGAACAGATGCAGGTGCACGTAACCGTGTCACTCTGTGGTGGTGGTGGCGCAACACGGCAGAATAACGATAACTTTTTCAGTTATTGATCAATGTCTTTGGACTGCTTACAAGAGTCACACCTGTTGCATACAGATAATAATCAATGAAGATATCTATCTTTTTTTTTACTTGGAAGTCACCACTTATCCAGACCCGAAAGCCACTCGAGGATAAGGGTTAATGAATGTAAGGGGGTACTGTAGTGATCATTAATGGTGTAAATTGGGTAAAATTTTTATTATTTATGGGGACGGCTCAACAAGAATTTGTTTATATTGGACTTGGAGCCTACCATGTTGTATTCAACTGAGAAACACACCATTGGAACAGTGTTCCAAAGACAGGCAATTTTAGGAAAGAAGCTCTGTTCATGGAATCTGTGTTTAGATTTAGGTACAGATAGAGAATGGAGGAAATTATATATAGTGGTTGTAGCTAGTCGAGTTTGTTTTGGCAGGGGTGGGGTAATAGATTGAAATTCAGTTGAGCAATTTTCATGAAAATAGCGATAGAGCAGAGACAGGTTTGCAATGTATCTTCTGTGGGAAAAAGGTTGCAGGGAAAAGAAAAAGGGTATCACCTACCAGGTTTTGAAGCAGGTTTTGAACTCTATTAAGGCTGGATAGGGTGCGCCGAGCAGTTCCTGTCCAGATGTGGCAACAGTACTCCATTTTAGGATGTACCTGGCTTTTTTTTTACAGATAGCGGATTGCATCGGCAGTGAGATACCTACTGGAGATTTAGATTATTCAGACTAGTGTTCTCATCTTGAGTGTCATTTGAAGTCGATGTAACTACCGATCTTCTTCAGGTGTATCTTGTCGAACTCATGAACCTGCACGAAAAGGATCCCAAATTTCTTTCTGGCATCGAAGATTTTAGGTCACGTGATATAAGATGACCGGTGTAACATCAAATGACATAGCTTCCTCCTTTTTTTTTTTTTTTTATCCCTGCGGTCTTTCGATCACTTCCCCAACGAAAAGATTCAATTTTTATTTATTTTAGAAACAAAACTAAACTTTTCTTTCTGTTTTTTTTTTTTTTTTTAAATTGGTTGCTTTTATCTTTTTATGAATTTGTGATTTTGTTACAGAAATAAAAGTAAACTAAAAATGGAAAAAGAGACAGTTCAAAGAATTTTCTTTTTCAGCGAACAACGAAAAGAATATCTATATAAATAAAACAGTAGATTTATGTATGTGTGTGTCTGTGTGTAAATATTTAACCGATAAACTCTTAAGCTACGAGTCACATAACACTAAAAGCAAAAGGAAATAGTAATCGTACACCGGTGATGGTTTATAATGAGTAAAATCTTTGTTTGGATGGATGAATAACACAAACAGAAATTTATCGGCAAGTTGAAATGAAAAATGTTCATTTCAACTTGCCTAAATATTTCTATTAGTTTTGCGCATGCGCAAATTCATTTAAATCTTGGAGTGGTTTAATTTTAAGTATTTCTTAGCTATCTGTCTATAGCTCAAATAGTAGAAAATGTGATTGGAGCGCTAAATGTTTAGGTTTCGATTCTAGCTGATGTCACCCAAGTCATTTATTTTTTAAATCTTTTGAAAACACTACTAAATATTGCTAGAGAATTGACTCTGTAATAGTAAATACGAATTCTGCATGAATTAAAATATATTTAAGCATATCTTACGACCGGATAAGTCTGAGCACCCCCACCGCTAGCTTTTAATAAAAAAAAACAATGCAGTTTGGTTTTTTTGTTTAATTCGGCACACATGTTGACTAAAAATATAACAGTTGAATGAGAGTCTGTAGTAGCAACTTTAATCCTTCCCAAAAACTTCAACGTTTGATGGAAATGATCCCTCCTTTACGTGAAGGGCATCTCCAACAATGTGTATTGCCTTTTTTGGAGATCCGTTTCAATTTCGTCATTTCTAATTGGCAAATAGAACACAGGAGAATTTTGCTTCTGGGTATATTTTTCCCATATATTTATGCATTAATCTTTGTTTTCACCCCCATGCTCACTTGATGATGTCATCATTTTGTGAAGCCATTAAAGTGCACGTTTTATGCCATCATCAATATAACTGGATATCCATGCATAGCGGATGATGCTATAAAAAAAGTAATGACGTCATCCGTCAAATCAAAAAGTGACCCTTTATCAAGTTGACTTGTGCTCTAAAGGGTCACGAGTTTTCTACTACGTGAACATCTAGACGCCTGGGGGTCTAGTATGCTACTAATGTTGGATATTTGGCAGGTGACCCCGGCAAGAGAGGCATTCGATAAGATGCACACACACACAGGTTAACTCCATTTTAAGAATGCAAGGCTTTCCACCATTGTCTATTAGAATGCATAATTTGATCAGAAATATGTGAGCGGATATCGGTCGAAATAATAGACAATGGAAAATATTAAACATTCCAGGATGAAAGCGAGAAGTGTTGGTCAAAGAGCGAGGACAAGCTAACACATTTTCTTCACTGCCAAAATATTCGCACCACACTCCCGCCACGCGCCTTCACTGATGTCAACTGTTGGAAAACTGTTGTCAGTGTGGAATAAACAAAGTATTTTTATAAATCAGCTGTGTTTTGTTTTATTCATTGTCAGATGAATATATCGTAGATCAGTGACAAAAGTCGATTTAGAAATTATATAGACTGAAAAGCATATTGAAAGCAGCGAATATATAACACTAAATCGATGATGTTTTGTTTTTCGTTTGTACATAAATTCTTTAGATGGTGGGAGGAAAGAGTAGTGATGAGAGGATTAAATGATATAAATAATTAAAAGAGAGAGAGAGAGAATGAGAAAAAAAGTGGAAATAGAAGAAGAGGAAAATAAGTGTGGAGAGAGAGAGAGACAGAGAGAGAGAGACAGAGAGAGAAAGCAAGAGAGATAGAGGTGAAAGTAGGAGGGTGTCTATTATGACATCACAATGTATTCTAACTTTGTGAAATCCTTTGACTTTGTAATTCTTGTAAAAGCATGATTACCAACCAATCTCAAAGTTAAGAAATTATATATTTAGTAATATATGCCATAAATACTGGCCCAATGGGTCACAGGTGGTATAGTAGGCTAATAAAAGTAAGGTAAACTTATCAAAATCAATAAATTTATTAATACTTAAGTGTCACAGACCTTTCAGAAGATCTGAGAACAGAGAGGATGTTCTTGAACGTATTATATTTTAAATTCCATTTTAAATATACAAAAAAAACCCAAAAAAACAATCCACCCATTTTTCAAATTCCTTGAAAATACCACAATTTCTGGCGGACCTGAACGAGAACCCCACGTCCCTGCACCCCTAAAAACGGCTTTCGAAATAAACACTCCCAACCTCCCCATATTATGAAGGTTTTTTTTTTTTTTTTTTTAAATATTTTTACAGTGGATTATCATTGATGGACACTTTTATATATAGGGAGGTAGTGATTCGCATTCAGGTCCGCCCAATTTTTTTCTTGCTTGCACAGTTAGCGTTTGCTTTTTTTTTTTTTTTTTTTAGAAATTGACATTGGAACAGGATTTGTTGTTGCACAAATTGTCGTTTTTTTCTAATCTTTTCTCTTGTGAAACATATTTTAATTCGTCAGATCATAAAATATAGTAAAATATAGGGAGTAAAAAAAGGATTTGTTTAACAATGAATTTCTCTTTAAATAAAGGAGCAAGTTTATGTATGAACTTAGAAATTGTTTTTTTTTTATCGAACTGAACTGAATTTCGAACCGAACCTTTATTTAATCTGTTCAAGTTGAACCCGTGTTTTCCCAAGTTCGAAAAGAAGCACCGAGGACACCAGGTACATTTACCAGACATTCTGCTTTCGATAATGAAATTAGCTATATTGAAATTAAAATAAAACATTGTGTTTCTGAATTTTTTAGATGAGGATTGATAATTCGTATTATTTAGATTACTAGCATTTCAACCCGGCATTGCCCGGGTGTTTGGAGGTGTATATTGAGCGAAAAAAAAAAAAAAAAAAAAAAAAAAACGCGATCAATTTTTTCAACTTTGTCCCCTATTCTGACCCCTTAAAATTTATTGCTTAGGCTCAAATCAAGTTATTAAGTTAGATCCATGTCCAAGAAACATATATCTGAAATTTCAAGTGTTTAGACCCAAAATTGTCGGAGGAGTTTGGTAGAGTTCTCAAAGGTTAAATCGTTGAACTTTGACCTCTTAACAGCCAAATTTCTGGTCGAAAATGGATTACAAAGATTTTCCCAAATCTCAGTACCCTGTATATCAATGTACACACACAGACACACAGACACGTTCACTTTTATAGATATACCAGCATGTGTGCCCGGCGTTGCCCGGCGTTGCCCGGGTGTTTGGGTGTGTATATTGAGCAAAAAAAAAAAGTGGTAGTAGGAAGGCAGGCTCAAACCCGTACCGTGAAGGAGGAAAAGAACGGGGAAAAAACCCTGACGTCTTTGCGGTTACGACCACCGCCAAACCTGAAGTGACTTATGTTTACATTAAGGCTAAACAATCAAAAGGAGATGATATCTTTAAAAAATATCGGCGAAAAAACCGACCCCCTCTTCTTGTATAAAAGTGCCTAGTTGTAGGTGAAGATAATAATGTTTTTAGCCAATTTTTCGATATTGTCGTATGAAAGGTCGAACTTTAAAATGATACTGATCTTGGTAAAATCTGTCGCCACAGTCGAAAGTTTTAGGCAGACATGCAAACAGACATATATACATACATTTATATATTGGTAACTAAAAATTTTCGATCCAAATCGATAAAAAAGCTTGCCCTATCTCTGAATATTCTTTATGTAAAATTTCAAATGTTTAGACTAAAAATTGTCTGAGTAATTTAGGTAGAGACCGCAGAGGTCAATTTTTTTTTAACTTTGACCCTTATTATGACCCCTTAAAATTTATTGTTTCTGGCTCAAATCAAGTTATTTAGATCCATGTCCAAGGAACCTATATCTAAAATTTCAAGTGTTTAGACCCAAAATTGTCGGAGGGGTTTGGTAGAGTTCTCAAAAGTCAAATCCTTGAACTTTGACCCCTTAACAGCCAAATTTCTGGCCGAAAAGTGATCACAAAGATTTTCCCAAATCTCAGTACCCTGTATATCAAATTTCGAGTCTGTAGACTTAAAATCGACAAAGTTATTGCGTAGGGAAATGTACACAGACAGACACACAGACACTTCACTTTTATAGATATATAGATAGATTTGGACTCATCTTAAGTGCTATTCGCACAATGTTTCTGTGAGATGGGAGCTGAAGAATCGTGGCAGAGATGTGGAAGCTGTGGTTAGCAGGAAAAGGATCAAAGCAAACGTTCTGTGTCCGTCCAATGAAGTTCATTAATAGACTGCAAAGAAAAATGTGCAGTTAAACTAAAACAAAACAACGTGGACCTTGGAGAGAGAGTCAAAAGATCCATCTACTCACCGGCAAGAGAACCATTTTTTGAAACTCCTTAACAAGGTTAAACACCGAGTCGAATAGCGGATTTGCTCTGGTTCTTTTCAGTACTAGTTGTGTGATACTATAAAGTGGCCCTGAGGTGAATTTGAGCCACTAAGTGCTGAGAGGGGGGGGGGGTAGACAAAGGAAGAGGAAATAGCTTAGAATAAACAAAGAAATTGGAAATATCCTACAATCAACAATAGATAGGAAATAGCTTAGAATAAACAAAGAAATCGGAAATATCCTACAATCAACAATAGATAGGAAATAGCTTAGAATAAACAAAGAAATTGGAAATATCCTACAATCAACAATAGATAGGAAATAGCTTAGAATAAACAAAGAAATCGGAAATATCCTACAATCAACAATAGATAGGAAATAGCTTAAAATAAACAAAGAAATCGGAAATATCCTACAATCAACAATAGATAGGAAATAGCTTAAAATAAACAAAGAAATCGGAAATATCCTAAAATCAACAATAGATAGGAAATAGCTTAGAATAAACAAAGAAATCGGAAATATCCTACAATAAACAATAGATAGGAAATAGCTTAAGATAAACAAAGAAATCGGAAATATCCTACAATCAACAATAGATAGGAAATAGCTTAAAATAAACAAAGAAATCGGAAATATCTTACAATCAACAATAGATAGGAAATAGCAAACAATAACAATAGAAACCTACTGATAAAACAGGGAAGGGCAGCTTCCGGTAGCCAGGGTGGGGTGGGCGACTTGAGAGATCAAGACACAGGAGACAGGCAGTTGAAATCTAGATACCCTTGACGTCGGATGGGAGTTGATAATGACTACAGTTGAACAGTTATAGAGTTGACTGTGAAATAGAGACGTGGACAATTTTAGAGTTGACTGTGAAACAGAGATAGACGAATGTAACATCAATAGGACGGGGAGAAGACACACCCACGCTCATAAGTCCAACAGTCAATTTATTGGCGTTTGTGTTTTTCCTTTCTTTGTTCATATTTCTATTTTGTGAACTGCGTGTGTTCTCATCGACAGTCGCCAACGGGAAAAGAACAATCCGGCCATAAGAGTGATAGAGGAATAGTAGAAAGAAAAATCCACGGTACATTGGGAGTCGGCGATCTGACGAGGGAGCCACACGTTTGGGGTTACAGTTGCCCAACATGCAGAACAACAGCTTGTTAACCTACATTCCATACGAAGCCCTACACATCATGAAAACTAAGTCCCCTAAAACTCTTATGGTCATGTCATTCACCCCATATGTTTGACAAAGGTCTCAGACTCAATTCAGATATCTATACTGAGTTGCTATTCATTGTTGTCAAGTGTTAGTTGGAGAAGGTAGCTACGAAAAGCCATACATGTAACGGTGGAATTCATCTTGATGTTATAAGAAAACTTAGAAATGACTTTCTTCTTACTTTTTTTCACCCCAAACAAGGAACATAACAGGATCGTGTTTAACAAAGGACTTTGTGGAGTTGAGCAGCGAGATGTCTATTCATATTGCATTTAAACTTCTGCAGGTTAGTATAGTCAGGGAAACAGGAAGGGAATTCCAAAGTACAGCAATTTGAAGGAAGAAACTATTAGAGTAGGAGGCTGCCCGAGAACTTCCAAGACTCCAGCAGTCCCAACATCTATTTCCTCCTAATTAGCTTAATTACAACGCTATGAACTATTATGTATGGAGTTCAGCTGAAGATGGACACCAAAAGTATTGTCTGTAATATCAAGGATGAGCTGTTTGTTAAGATCTAACTGGTTTTCGAGCATCTTTCGAAAGACACAATGAAGGTTCCATCTTTGAGTAAGTGGAAACAAAACCTTTGAATTTAAAGAATAAATCAATTATTAGTCGAGATATGACATCTTTTCTTTTCTTTTTATAAACTGTCAAATTTGCCTCAAACACCCAATAGATGCTAGTCTACTTGTATATATTTATTACAAGAGAAAAATGCGAGCATTAAAAGTAATATGGTTAAGCTTAAACATGGAAAAGTAAAGGACTAGTAGTTAAAACTGTAAAAGAAAAGGACAAGATATTCTAGTAAAAAAATAAATTTATAACTTAAAATATTGCAGCATTAAGAATTGCTTATGTTATAAATTGAATTTTAAAAAAATTCTTAATGCAGCAATATTTTAATTTATAAATTTATATTTTTTACAAGAATATCTTGTCCTTTTCTTTTCTAATTCTAACAACTAGCCATTTACTTTTCCATGTTTAAACTTAAACATATTACTTTTCATGCTTGCATTTTTCTATTGTAACCCATGATTTTTCCAGGCTGCCAATAAATTCATTTGTTCTTTGTTTAATTTCAGTCTTATTTTTTTCCACTCATGAACACACATGTAATAACAATGTATGGCACTCGTCTGCTTTCGATAAAATCCCCACAATTATTTCCCTTTCATGCTTTCAATATCTCACTTGTTACTTCCCTTTCCGTGACAGCAGTGAATTGGTAGCAATGGTAGTCGCTGAAGCGACGTGGTTGCTATGGAAACCAGTCATAAAAAAACATATTTTATGAAAAAAATTCATCATGACTTTTGTTTTACTGAACGAAAATTGATTTTTTTTTCACAATATAGCTAAGAAGGTGATTTATAAACTGTAATAATTGTTTGAAATTTGATCGGAAAAGAAGTGAGTGGTGAAGCTTTAAAGCAGTCCTAAATGACTAAAACTGCCATATCGTTCAAACACGGTGGTGTTTGAACGATATGCACAGTGTTCAAGTGGTTAACGACATGGATTGGCGCCATGAGTATCACAAGTTCAAATACAGTGTGTTCAACAAAATTATTTTTACTTTGGATGTTGGCAACCTTGACATGGTCCTTCTCGTAAGTATCCAATGTCTTTCTAGGAAGAATTCCGGCTAGAAAAACCAAAAATTAAAAAACCATTACTGGTAGAAAGCCATACAATAAATGTTAGCATGACATTTATATACTTGCTGTTTTTTTACAACTTTTTCACTTTGTTGTCTATAATAAAATATTGCCCAATAATATTTTAATTTATTGATATCAATAATATTGTGAGAACCATCTAGGCTCGGAGGGTCTAATCTGCTAATACAATACTCATCGTGTCTATTTTAAAAATTCTGTTTTTTGTCCGCAACAGCAAGCGATATGATAATAATACCCACTGTAAATTTGTATGAGTAAAACTATTGTTCTCAGTTGAACCACTCATCGCCATTTCCATATTCATCCTGTTTTTCTTTTGTTTTTTTTTTCATAGGCATCACCACTTATCAAGGCCAAGAGGCCAGTCGAGGATAAGGGTTAAAGAGTGTACAGTAGAAATTGGACAATATAGTAATTGTTAGTAACGGAAATTCGGTAAATTTGTTAACAAGTGGAACGGCTCATCAAGAACTTGTTTACGTTAGACTTGAAGACAACCATATTGTAGTCAGCTGGAAAGCAGGAAAACGGAAGACAATTCCATAGGCGTGCAGTTCTAAGAAAGAAGCTTTGTTCATGGAATCTACGTTTAGGTTTAGGCACAGATAACGAGTGGGGGAAATTATTGATAGTGTTTTCAGCTAGATGGGTGTTTCTTGTGAAAGTTTGGCGAGGGGGGACCATAGACTGAAGCTCATTCGAACACTTTCTATGAAAATAACGATACATCAGAGACAAACTCGCAACATCTCTTCTGTTACATTTGTTTTTAAACAACTTTTTGCAGTTGTTAATTGTGAAGTCGATAATAATTGAATTCATGCATTCACACACACATGTATATAATATATTTTCAAAAAATATGGCAATTAAGCTACACAGAATTTTTTGCGTTTCATCACCATGAGTATTTTTCAGTCTATTGCATGGAGTTGGTGTTATCTTGTGTTTTTATATATTTCCATGGCACTGTGTTAGGTAGTCAGCTAATCAGATTCTTTGTTATTTACACACCCATTTATCGTAGCCAATAGGCGTACAAGGGTTTGCTTGACCTCTAATTGACCGCTTTCTGTGGTCGTTTTGGTGGGGAGGAGTTTCTTTTTTTTTTGTATTAAGAAATGACTTATTTCAATCGGGATGTTTTATGCTTGCGTTTTATTCTATATTAGTTTATTTATTTGTTTATTTATTATTTATTATAATTATCATTTTTGTTATTGTTATTATTATTTATTATTTTTTTATTTTATTTATTCATTTTATTTTTGTGTGTGTGTTGTTATCTTAACATAAGGCATAAATTTGTGCATACATTTACCATTTCACTTCCAAAGTTTAATAAATTTTTGTGTTCTTTAAAATTTAGGATAGCTTATTTCTCATTCAAACAAAGTTGCTACCTGTACTGGCTTGCTGTATTATTTTACACTCGACTATCAGTGATTTTCCACTTTTCTTGAGCCTCTAGTAGTAATTGAACGTTTTTTGTTTTTGAATGTACTTTTGTCGTTGTAATATAGGCTTTAAAAATCTAAAGATAGCATTCTTATTTGAAATTAATAAAGCGTGTCAAAATGCAGACGTTGCCATAGTTGGGGTGAAAGGGGTTACATGTAAGTGTTGCCAGGAGGCTTTTTTTTGGCTGCAATGTTAACATACGTCTAGTTGATTGGATCCTAACATACGTCCTATATATCCTATATAGCTATAATATAAAGCTGAACGTCTGTGTGTGTGTTTGGTCACGAATAGGCTCCTATATGGGTGACTATTATAGAAAACTGATCACATATAACGATAGAAGATGCATCGAGACACAGGAATGGGTATGTTTGATCTGGCATAATAACGATTCATTAAAATTGTGGGGTCTGCGTATGTGCCTGGTCTACAAAGTATGGAAATAAAAAAATTAAATATAAAAAAAAATATTTACAAGTTTTTTTTTATATAAATGTACATAAGAATACTTTTATAAGTATGTTTTAACTTAAATAGGGATGGTATAATAAAATTGTGGGGTCTGCGTTCGCAACTGGCCTCCATAGAAAGGAAACAGGCACAAATTTTAATAAAGATTTATCATATCTATCTGCATAAGTATACTTTGATAATTATGTTTCAGTTTGAAGAAATATGGTATAATAAAATGATGGGGTGTTCGTTCGCACCTGACCCCCATAGAATGGAAATATGTCACAAAGTTTAACAAGGTTTTTTAATATAGATCCACAGAATATTGTGATAAGTGTTTCAGTGTGAACAGGTATGGTATAATAAATTATGGGGTTTATCTATTTTATTTTTACTTTTTATATTTTGCTTTGGTTTTGAGACCCCCAAATTCGAAGCTATCTCTTTACAGCCCTTCCTTTTCATAACCTATCATACTTTAATAAATCAGAGTCCATTTTCTGTGGGCTGTTTTTGACTCAGTCAACGACGGGTACTTTTTTTTGTGTGTGTGTGTGTATATATATATATATATATATATATATATATATATATATATATATATATATATATATATATATATATATATATGTATATCCCCTAGATATGTTGAGTGGGAAAGCATTTATATTGCAAATAGTTAGCATACGTCCAGTTACATTTAATATACGTCCTATCTACTTTATTATAAAATGATTGCAGAAATTCCTCTCTGAACCAAAATACTGTAGGTTTTCAGCAACGTATGCAATGTACAAATTTATTTTGTCTAGATTAATAGCTAATAATCTAGACATAATGTTTTTAGCCACTATCTTATGTAATTTTAGAACGGCATAATCACGTTGACACACCGGTTCCCACTGGATTACCGAAGTTAAGCAATGTTGAACCTGGTCATTATTAAATGGGTGACCATTTGGGACTTTTATGCTGTATGTGCTCTCCGCTTATCTGGGGATTATTTTCAGTCGTCTTGAACTTCTCCTTGCCACTGGACTCAAACAGTGCCGATTCAGGAGAGGTGTGGTTGGGATTGCGCAACCCTTGCCTCGCAATTACACATGCAGCTGCCTCTCCTTTGTCTTTCGAGACTCAATGGAGGCATCATCTTATGTAACTTTAGAATGCCATTTTAGACACATTTAGTCGTTATAATAAAATCCTGCATTACATCCTAGGAGCAACATCATCACAATCGCAACATCTTTTGATGAGGTAGTTCCTATTTTTCCCTCTAAATCTGCAGTTCTCTTACTGTCTTCACTTATCACCGGGACTATATTACACACTTTATAAATATTTTCCCTGGCACCCTTCATAACTGGTTCATACACTCATATGCATAGAAATTTCCGCCTATTTCATTGGCTGACAACTGACAGATCCATTATTAGGGAATAAACAACTTATTCAAATAACGAACGCATCAGACCTCCACAAACATGGCGTCTTGCTCTATGCAAAACAATCATTTTATAAACATTAAACCAACTACAAAAAATATTAACTGCTCCTACTCATAATTTTAGAGATAGTACCCTTACCGTTACCTACAGAGACATTGTCACCATGAAACTAACCCTCTTAAAAAACATCCCTGATACAAACGTAATTAACATTTACAGTTAGAATTGGGTTTTTTTTCTTCGATTCTCCGTAGCAAACAGTCAACGATGCTAATTTATTGTTTCTTTTTTTGTTTTTTTTTACTTTGTTTTGTAACGGGTCGTTCACTGTTCCGTTTTTTTTTTTTAATTTTTTACTTTGAATTCTAACCCTAACCCTAACCCACCCTAAAAAATACACTACCTGAAAAAAACAAAACATTTATGGTTAGCATTGTTTTTTTTTCCCTACTTCGCTTCTCCTTACCAGACACTGAACAATGCAATTTTCTTTGTTTTTTTTCTTTACACAGTTAACTATATTGCTTGACTTTAACATTTAATCATAACAGTAAATTGACATTTTAAAGTGTGATTTTAAAGCCTTTAAACTGTCTACTCCATATTGTTTTCGAAGCATGTGCGTGTGTGTGGGTGGGTGTGTGTGGGTGCGTGTATGTGGGTGCATGTGGGTGTGTGTGTGTGACTTTGTTTGTGCATATGTGCATAAGTTTGGTTGTGCGTGTGCATGTGTATGTCTATGTGTTTCTGCGTGTGGGTGTGTATGTTTGTGTTTATTTTGTGTGTGCGCATGTGTGTGTGTTTTTTCCATGTCTGTCTGAGTTTGTTTGTGTCCGTCCATGTGTTTGTGTGTATGTGTGTGTTTGTGTGCATGTGTGTGCATGTGTGTGTTTTTGCACGCGTGTGTGTCATGCATGTGCGTTTCTGTGCGCGTGTTTTTTTTTGCATGTATGTGTGTGCGTCTGTGTGTGTGTGTGTGCGTGTTTTTGTTTTTATGTCTGCATGTGTGTTTTTTTGTGCGTGTGTGTGTATTGTTTAGTGTGTGCTTCCGCGTGTGTTTGCATTTGTGTTTGTGTGTGTGTCTGTTTCTTTTTGTGTGCGCTTTCTTGTGTGTGCATGTGTGTCTTCTTTCCCGTGTGTGTTTTTTTGGGTTTATGCTTCCATGTGTTTGCATATGTGAGTGTACGTGTGTGCATATGTTTTTGTGCCTGTGTGTGTGTGTGTGTGTGTATGTGTGTGTGTGTTTCTGAGATACAAGTCAATCTAATACTTGCATTAACCAGACTCAAGCACAGCAATGCGTGGCAGGGCAGGTACAGCTAGTTATCTATATTGGGTTTACGGCAATTGCGAGATTTGAGTAAAAGTTAAAAATAGTTAAAAAAAAACAAAAAAAACAAAAACAAAGGGTTAATAATTAGAAGGGGAAAATATTTGGGGCTTCAAAAATTTTTTAAATCTTATTGGGTGAGTATTAAATGTGAAAGGGAGTGTTTAAATAATTAATTGGCTTAAATTTATATAAATAAAGACTAAAGAAAAAAGAAGTTGCCTGAGAACTTCCAGGACTTGACCAGTCCCAACATTTACTTCCTTCCTAACTAGCTTCATTATAATCAATCATCTATATGAATGCTTTAGCTTGTCTGCCAATGCAATACTCATCGCGTGTCTATTTAAAAAATTCTTCTTTTTTGTCCATGACAATGGACAACATGCTAGCACCTACACCGTAAATTTGTATAAGTAAAACCGTTGTTCTCAGTGGACCACTCATCGCGATTTCCATATTCGTCTTGTTGCGCTTGTTTTTAAACAACTTTTTGAAGTTGTTAATTTGTGACGTTGATTGTCTCATCGCTATCTCTGCATCGTTGGCATTTCCGATTCTCCTGTGTCGCATTCATTTTGCTCTCCGCATAATTTGATAGCATTTTTGACTACCATCAATTACCGTCGACTTTATCTGTTTCAATCTTGCATTTGCAACGATGTCCGCCATGTTGTCCTTATCTGCAATCGCCGCCGCCGCCGCCGCCGCCGCTGCCACTTATGTTAGAACGTCTTCTACTTCCTCTCATTACCACGGCGACCACCATTACGCCTCTTCGATTAGCGGCTACGGAAATAAACAATATGAATAATTCATCTCATTTATTTGCTAATAAGAAAAGATAAAGTTCAACAAAGCATTGTAAAAAAATAATAAATAAATAAATAAATAAATAAATAAAATAAAAAATAAAAAATTAAAAAAAATTATAGATCAAACAAGCAAAATTTCCTAAAAGTTTTATCCATTTTCTCGGGTAGTTTTTAATATTTGCATACATCTATACCCGATTTACACTCGAAAGCAAAGATGTTAAATACTAGCAGGCCGCCCGGTTTTGCCCGGTCGTAAAATACCCTTAAATAAAATATTATAATTGATGCAGATTTTGTATACTTTATTGATTATTATATTGTACCCAATATATATAGTGATGATTTCAAAGGTAAAAAAAAATATGCATGACTTCGGTGTCATCAACTAGAATCAGAACTAAAACATTCAGCGCTTGGCCTTCGGGTCAAGATCAAAGTGTAGTATCTGTTCTTTAGAGGCTGAACTTCAATTTCTTGTTCTCTGTCAGTGGAGGAGGGTCCTTCACGACTGAGACAATTTTTATTTTTGTTCCTTTTCTCCACATTAAAAAAACGACCCTGGTGTCTAACTCTGTCCCGGGTGGCGGGGGAGACATTGTAAATAGGAACGTTCCACGCTTTAGCCTTTCTCGTTACTGACTTAGTTATCTCCAGTCTGTTTTTAGATATTTGAATGCATTCATAGCCGACTTATGCCCGGTAACAAATATGATAACTGTAAATGAAATTATATATATATATATATATATATATATATATATATATATATATATATATATATATATATATATATATATATATACTATCAGGACTCGTGTCCCAGCGTGCCCTAGTGGAATATAAAATAAAAAAATATGTAACGTTGTCGTTTGAGTGGAACCCCAGTGCCTCACTGGTGTAGCTAACCCCTGAAGATTCAACCCTATGCCAAGCGGGGTGCTACTGAAACTATCCCCATTGCTATAATACCTATGGGCCCTGATCACATTAGCTATACATCAGCTAGTAAATATCAGGGTGGATGTATATGATTTGGTTGAACAATAGATTGAGCGCAACGAACATGTGAAAATGGATTGAACAATTAATTGTTTTCGTTAAGATTGATTTCCGAGCGAAGAGGAAATGTTAATTCGCTTTAAAATTTCGATGGATGATAAAAAAAAAAATGTCAATCTAGAGGTTGACCTGTTTGACCTTGGCTAAAAACCTGGACGTTAGTCACACTTGTCTTTGAGAAGTCTGGTTACGGGCAACCAGACTGGCATAGACGGTTGACCAATCATCTTCCAGCAAGAATCGATGTGGCAAGCGTTAAATGATGGATGGAAGGAAATTACATTCCTTTAACCCTAACCCAACCCTTAGTTTAAATTGCACAATCGTTTTTGTCAGTCAGGCAGTCAAACAGTAAGCAAGAGAGAGTTGGGTTAGTCAGTTAAGTTAAAAGTTGAGTGGAGTTGCAGTGGAAGAACCTTAGCGATTAAGGCTTTCAGGCGTAAAGCAGATCAGCTCCCCAAAAATGCACAGATGAAAGAATCTTCAAGATATTGCGGAAACCCGTGAAACCTCTCTGAGAAATAGCAACTCAGAAATCCAGGAGAGAAATCCTTGTAACTAACTCATAAACAGCAAAACATATCCCCCCCTCAACATTGAAAAAGAACATTAGAAAGCTTGAATGCATCGATCTGGCCGAAAGCAATCCAGAAAAGCAAAGATAAAACTTTATTTCTTAATAATGTATGAAAGTGAATCCCCCCCTACTGACTCTGTTTCCAACAGTAACGATTGCTATAGACGAAGATATAAATAGCAGAGGAAGGGAGAAAACGAGAGAGAGAGAGAGAGAAAGAGAGAGAGAGAGAGAAAGAGAGAGAGAGAGAGAGAGAAAGACAGACAGACAGACAGACAGGAGAGAGAGACAGACAGACAGAAAGTAATGGCCTCCGCCATTAAGCTTGTTAGTCGAAAACGTTGATACATCCATTTTGTTTCTCTTTTTTTTTTTTAAACTATTTTTTCTTTATGATTTATTGTTGTTTTGTTTACTGGCCTAAACTGCATGTGATTGACATTGTTCTTAAATGTATATATTTGAAAACTAAACAACGGCTCGTGTCATCCATTTTACATATATCGCTGCTGACACGAGCGCCACTTTTATTTTGCCTCGTCTTTCCTTTTCTTTATCCTCTCGCCGAGAATAGTGACATATCAATCCATTGGACGAGAACCTCCCATGCTAAACTATACATCAGCCCGTTGGATGAGAACCTTCCACGAATAATGACACGTACACGCATTAAGCCAGGAACTTCTATGGATAATTGTACGTACAATGATACTATTGTATTTACACATCGTGGAGTCGGCAAGGACACTAGAGCTTTTATAATCAACATGTTAGAACAGTTATACGACACAATCGAGGCTATGTGTTGTAACTGTTGAAACTTTTTTTATGACTCAGCATGGCTGGCTATCCGTTTGATTGCATGGCCCGTTTCTTGCAGTAGCATACCAGGACTTGTCACGCACCGCTCGTGTTATAACTGGTGACTGTGACCAGGAAGTATAATTGAAAAAGTAGAAAGAAGAGAGAGAGAGAAAGAGAGAGAGAGAGAGAGAGAGAGATGTTTACAGAGCAGCTGAGAGTGGCTGGTTCAGCAGTTCTAGCAGAGCTAGATATAGGAGGAACAAATCGATGAAGATATGCAAATATGGAGGGTATCAGAAGTCTTTACAACGCTCTTAGGAGGTATGACCTATCTTAGTTTTAGCGGGAGGTCTAGAGAGTTAGATTACGTTATACTCCCTAGAAGAGAGAGAAATAGAGAGAGAGAGCGGGGGGATGTCAACGAAGCAACTGGATATGTCTGCTTACGTTGCCAGTTAAAGAATAATTACATAAACATATAGATAGATATACAGGTCGATAGATCGATAGCATATTTAACCCCGCTATTATCTAACACTTCAATCTGGCTATAAAAAAGAAAGCTAACCACAGTAATTAAATCCCTCATAACAACCACATCAAAGCAAAGACCGACAAGACATAAGAAAACAGTAAATGTAGACTCTATGTGCAAAGAGACGAATCAATAAAAAACATAATAAGCGAATTATGTTCGACTTTCAAATGTACATATTATTACAATACAGATTCTCTATTTAATCATGCGGGCGCGAGTAAGAACACAATAAGTGTAAAATATAAAAAATAATACATATACATTGTATTAATAAAGGTGAATCTGCATAGCTTATTCCACTGTTTTATATATATATATATATATATATATATATATATATATATATATATATATATATATATATATATATATATATATATATGATTAGTTTTTTTTGGAAAAAGAATTCCAGCAGAGTGCTCAATTAAAAGGAAAATCCAAATTTTAAGAGCGTACTTATATTTTGTGTACAGAAAGTTGTTAGTTGAGACAGGTCATTGGTACCGTCGGTTTCAAGCCCGATAATAAGGCCCGTTTAAGGTATCCTTATCAAGCTCTCTTCAGCCAATATTCGTCGACGAATATTGGCTGAAGAGAGCTTGATAAGGATACCTTAAACGGGCCTTATTATCGGGCTTGAAACCGACGGTACCAATGACCTGTCTCAACTAACAACTTTCTGTACACAAAATATAAATATATATATATATATATATATATATATATATATATATATATATATATATATATATATATATATATTTCGAACGATATCAAAACATCGTTAAACTCACTACTCGTTCAAGCAGCCGCCAATAGCGTAATGGTTAGGAGCCTTGACTGCCGTACAAACGGTCGGGTTTCAATCCTGGCTTGAGGTAGTTGCCTGTCTAGCCGCACTGATGAGCTGTGAAACAGCGAAACAGTACTGTATGTGGATGACTATATATATATATATATATATATATATATATATATATATAGCTACTATCATTTACTCACATAAAATTAATATACGAAAGTATAGATTTATGTGTAAACTTTAAGTATTTACTTCAAAAGTGCTCAATACGTAGGTAGAGCTAGTTAGTAATTTATAAAATATATATGGCAATTAAGCATATATATATATATATATATATATATATATATATAACCCCGAAACAGTGTTTCATGGTAAACAACTGATGATCCCTTAAAAATAAATTATTATTGGTACTATAGTGAATTCGAGAGACCTAGTTGATGCAGTGATTGCAGGTGATTGAATGACTTACTGACTAAATAGTTTTCTAACGAATAATAAAAAATATTTTTTTGTATAGTTTTAACGGTTAAAAAGACTATATATATACATATATATCTATATATATATATAAATGTAACTCTTGGTTCGTTCGCAATTAATAGTCTAAAAAAACACTGAACGGATGGCTTCCACGTTTTGGTATAATATGTTTACTATATCCATGTGTGTTTTTATATATTTCTTTTTAATTATAACATTATACTTAATTTTTCTATGCTAAATAGGTGGTTTTCTTTGTACTGGTAGGCCATTTTTTTTAAATTTAGGGACAATTACTTATTACCGCTTCCTGTCATGTGACCAGTGTGTCCAATTTAGCGGTTTTCCTGCTAGATCTGGAGATTTCGTTTGCAATCTAGCGGGGAATTCTAGAAAATCTGGAGATATTTCGCACCCACACACCCGCAATGTTAGATTAAAAAATAAAGAAAAGCGCTTGAAAATACTTTAAAACATAAAATAAACTCATTCATGTAAGTAAAAGAAAGTAGCATTTATTTATTGCCGTTGGTATTATTTTATGTATTGATACTTTTATTTATTGATTATTTGTTTGTTTTTTTTTCACCTTTTTTCTGCTAACCATTATTAAATCTAGCTATAAAATCGATTTTTCCAATTACATTTTAGGTGGGGACGACATTCCAACCTCCGAAGTTTAGTTTAAAATACGATCTAAGCAATCCCGCTTAATTTAGAAGTATTTAGTCGAAAATTGTAAAAAGCAAGAAACAACAGCAAAAAAATATATATATATATATCAATACAGTAGAATTTAATTATCTACCAACCTAAATACTTTTAACATGTTAAAACAAAGTTTTTTTAGTTTTTTAGTTTTTTTGTTTTCTTATTTCAAAATATGTTGCACCATTATTGTGATGTTTAATTTGCAGTATATTTCAATTTAACTTTTATTATAAAAAGTTTGAGTTTATGATTTGTTTCTTGAAAAAAAAAAAAAAGAAAATACCCTCTCTGAAAAAAAAACAGGTAAAACTAGCTGATAAAAGTTGTAAGCCTTCTGAGGAGCTACCCGCTTCAATATAATTTCAGAAACATATAGTGAGAAACCACGAAACATTTTATATATTGAATATACTATATTTATAATTTTTTTTATTGTAGGAAGTTAAAATATGGAGTTTTGGGGGGGGGATTAGCGATTTTTGAAAATTTCAGATGATAAAAGTTAAAAATCTAGCGATTTTCTGGACATTTCTTTCTCCTGATCTCGCAGGTTTTTTAAATCTCAGAAAAGGATATTTTGGTTTCACAGGCTTAATGTAAACATAAGGTGTTTACAATATCGGTAAATTTTCAAGGGTTTAATCACATGATTATTGATAATGTAACCATGTGATTGAAATTGGAGTTAAATTAACCACACGTGGTCGCTTTGCTATCAAATATTCATCGAAAAATGGTAGGGACAGACAATGAATGCCGTCGCTCAAAGTGTATAAACATTTTGACCCTTCCCTTTACTTAAAAATTCACCAAAAATCAGGAAATTAACCAATTTTAATGAAAATTGCAGTATTTATCAAATAATGATCGCAGAATATAATGAACTAATTATTTTTACTTAACTCTCAGTGAAAATGTTTTATTTTGTTTAAACAAAAAATACCTTTACTAAAGTTATGGTTTTCAGTAGTAAATAAAAAACGCAAGAATTTATTTTTTGCTTTTTTTATATAAATAAAGCATCGTAATTTGTAACAATAAAAAATAATTTTTACAGGAACATTCCGAAAAAAGCCCCTAAAGCCCGTATTAATGAATTCGATATAACTTTCTTTTTTTTTTATTACATTTTCACCCCAAACAAGGCACATTACCACTTTGGTGTAGGGGGCTACTATCAGGGGAAACATCTACTGGGGTACTATGTAGGGATTTGGGCAGCGAGATGTTGGTTCACGTTGCACTTGAACTTGTGCACGTCAGTACAGTTGGGGAAGCAGTGACCTGGAATGGAATTCCAAAGTCTAGCAGTTGTGGGGAAGAAACTACTAGAGTAGAAAGATCTTTTACATCTAGGGATCTCTACAGTGTGGGGGTGGGATTTTGCAGCTTGTCGGGTCTGTCGAGGGTGTTTACGTCGTGGGGGCACAAGTGCTTGCAGTTCATCAGAGCATTCACCATTATAATACTTGTAGAACAGGCAGAGGGATGCAACATTTCAACGATGGGACAGAGGCTGAAGCTTAGATGCCAGTTTAGGGCCTATCAGATTTGCGACTCTCTTTTGAACCTTGTCAAGGAGCGAGAGACTAGTAGCCGATGCACCAGCCCAAATATGACAGCAATACTCCATACATGGGCGAATAGTGGCCTTGTAGAGGTACAGGATACTTTCGGGTGTTAGAAGTTTTCTAGCACGGTAGAGAGAGCCCACTTTCCTCACAGCGGCCCTGGCAATGTCTCGATGTAATTGTTCCAACTCATGTTTCCTGTGAACGTTAGGCCAAGGAGCTTGAGAGATGTACTCTCAGATAAAGAGTCGTTGGCCATTGCTATAGGTGGTAGAGAAGGTTTCTTGTAATTACTAAATGAAACCAGTTTTGTCTTGGCGGCATTGAACGTGACCATCCATTTTTGTCCACATTCCACTACTGATTGGAGGTCATCCTCTAGTGTTTCTGCCATTACTTTAGATATATGTTCATTTGTTTTCCTGTCGTGCCTGCTATAGAGTGTGGTGTCATCAGCATATATACCCATCTCAGAGGCAATTTTGTCGGGGAGGTCATTTATGAATATCAGGAACAGCAGAGGTCCAAGGATAGATCCCTGGGGCACTCCCGCATTTATATCATATTGTTTAGATGTACGACTGTCGAGGACAACCTGGATTTTTCTCTTATCTAAGAAGGATTTAATTATGTTAAGTATTCTACCAGTGATGAGACCCTCATGCCATACCCTGTCAAAAGCCTTCGATATATCTAGAGCTACCGCTCTGCCCTCTCCCGCTTTGTCCAGTGAATGGTATATGCGTTCAGAGATTACAGTGAGGATGTCTGCCGTGGAACGGGCTTGTCTAAATCCATATTGTTGGTGAGTCAGAAGTTTAGCATCTGTAATGTTCAGCTGCAAATGGACGCTTATTTTGCTTTTCAGCACAATTATTTAAAATAGTTTTTTGCGTGGTTGTGGATAATTATATGGAAAAAATTTCTGAATTCTATCAGTGTCTTATCTCGCTTATATATATATATATATATATATATATATATATATATATATATATATATGATGATTGCAACGTCTTGTCAGACGAGTGCCACTCCATCAGACACTTAAAGTCCATGAGCCCAAAAATGACTTCCATCACCACAGGACCATTTTTATAGACAAATGCCTGAGGGAGTATCTATACACAGATGATGTTACAGAGTCTTTGCTTTGTACGACAGCTAAGTCTTTCTCTCGGTTCAAAATGTTGAGATCCAGCAACAAGCAAGAGAAAGATAGCCAGCAACAAGTTAAACTGCAAACCAGCTTAATGCGGGTACTGGTCTCCGGCTTTATGGTTTTTTAAATCAGCGATTTGCTTCTCCTAGAAAGGTTGCCTTCATTACGGCTTATGGGATCCCTCTCCACCCCATATATATATATATATATATATATATATATATATATATATATATATATATACTAGCAAAAAAACAGCCTAGAGAAAATGGACTCTGATTTATGAAAATATGATAGGTTATGAAAAGGAAGGGTTGTAAAGAGATAGCTTCGAATTTGGGGTATCAAAACCAAAGCAAAATATGATGGAAGTAAAAATAAAATAGATAAACTCCATAATTTATTATAACATACCTGTTCAAACTGAAACACTTATTACAATATTCTGTGGATCTATATTAAAAAACCTTGTTAAACTTTGTGACATATTCCCATTCTATGGAGGTCAGGTGCGAACGAACACCCCATAATTTTATTATACCATATTTCTTCAAACTGAAACATAATTATCAAAGTATACTTACGTAGATAGATATGAAAAGTCTTTATTAAAGTTTGTGCCTATTTCCATTCTATGGAGGCCAGGCGCGAACGCAGACCCCCATAATTTTATTATACCATCCCTATTTAAGTTAAAACATACTTATCAAAATATTATTATGTACATCTATATCAAAATACTTCTAAACGATTTTTTTAAATATTTAATGTTTTTATTTCCATACTTTGTAGACCAGGCGTGTACGCAGATCCCACAATTTTAATGAATCATCATTATGCCAGATCAAACATACTCATTCCTGTGTCTCGATACATCTATCATTATATGTGATCACTTTTCTATAATAGTCAACTATATAGGAGCCTATTCGTGCCCACATTATATTATTTCACACGGTTAATGGTAGCTGAAGAGATGGCTCGTGTTGCCAAGTTCGAATCTGTCAACTGGTGTTAATCGTGACATCCTGCACTGAAGATTCCCGAAAGGATGAAACACTAGTGTTGGTATTTAATTATTATAGTAAAAAATGATTATATATATATATATATATATATATATATATATATATATATATATATATATATATATATATATATATAAACCACATTCTTATTGAAAAGACAAACACGTATAACTATTTCTTACTGAGATATAAAATTGATCTGTTGCGCATTTTTTAGATACCCGCATTTTTTTGGTTTTTTTTTTTTTGTTTTTGTTTTAGCAAATTAAACGTTTCTGCCAAGTCAGCATTTTACCGTCAATAAATGATTCTTTGCCAAATTTATTTCGATTCAGTTTATGTTAAATTTTATAAAAATACTAGACAACCTGCTTAATTTTAACATTGGTTTCTAATCATGCTTTCTACAAGAAAGTATTTAATTGAAAATGGATGACATCCTAAAAAATGAAACTTTTGGCAATCGTTGAAAAAGTAAAACTGTTTTTGCAACGTCATACATTTTCAAGTAAATCTACATGTATAGCTTTTTCTGGCACAACTTGAATAAGTTATATTCATGTCAGTCGAGGATACGTCTTCGACAATCAGCCTGACAAAGTCGGAATCATTTTGGAGTAGGGAATGACGTTGCATCTGTTGGACTAAAGTGTGGTTCTGGGCAGTTCTAGGAGGATAACACTCCCTGGCTTTATTTTCTCTCTTTTACAGAGAATTAGTTTATTGATAATCACCAGGTGAATGTTCATGGTGTTTCTCAGGCATTTTTGTGAGCCAGAGTGCACGTTCTCTTGTGTGCTGTCTTTCTAAGCCCCACCTTCTTAATCTTGTGTCACATCTTTCTGCGGTGGAAATGAGGTAAGCACCACCTATGGTTAATCTGAGGTATGATTTTGTCCAGCCCTCACAGATCCACTTTCTGAGGCTTTACCTTCCCTTGAGAATAGGTTAGTTTATTGCTAATCGCCTGCCTCCCCAACCACGGAATGTCAACAGGGCTGCTCGGGTATTTTTTGTAAACAGAGTGCACTTATTGTAGTGCACTGGCTTTTCAAAACTACACTTGACCTTGTGTCTAACCTTCTGGAGACGGAGTAAATATAAACTCTTCCTCTTTCTCCTCCCTTTCACTTCCCCTCTCTCTCTCTCTCTCTCTCCTCCTCCTCCTCCTCCTGCTCTTTCCTACTTTGTTTCTTTCCCCTTTATTCTGTTTATTTTTGTCATCGTGTTTCCTCTCACTAATTCTTTCATCAATCGCTTCTTATTTATCCGACCTTCTTCCAACCATCTAAAACATTCATGTACAGCTGAAATTGTGCATGGTCACAAGCAAGCAAAACCATCAGAGTTTTAGTAGCATAGCAATATAATATATTTGGTAACCCATTATCGTCATGGCTGGCGGGACGAGAGCATGCGTTGAAATTACGTGCAGATTCCCAAGCTCAACAGAAAGATTCCTGTGTTCAAGAGAAAGATCCCCAAGTCTGACAAAGTACACTCGAAGAAGGTCGAAGGTTACATCGGCTGAAACGTTTTGAAAATAATACTCAAGATGAGAATATTAGTTCAAATAATCTGAATAATTTATTATCCACAGTTTTAGGACCATATTTCTGCAACATTTGTATTTTTCAGAGATATCTATAGTTAACCATGAAGATTGGAGTGTCTTTCAAATATCACACCTACCATCTGATGTATATGTATGTTATATGCTTCATGGTCAAACCATGAGACCAAGCAAACCATGTGCGATAAGTGCTTTTGTCGTTAGAAGCGTTAGTAGCAATATTTATCAGATTCAGGTTTAAAGTCACCTTGGATAAAACATTAAAATAGTTTATGGATGCACACATTTTCTTAATGTCATTTTACATGACTTGTTGCACTTTGCTATTTTTTGCCAATAAATTTGAATTTTAATTTCAATATTGGCAGCACTGATATCTCAGTTTTCAGTGAACTGTAAAAAATATAGAATAGAGGTATTCAATATATTTCGTCTTTAATTCAATCCAAAAGTTTTTTTATGAGAAATCCTTATAATCAACGCATATTTATATATATATATATATATATATATATATATATATATATATATATATATATATATATATATATATATATATATACAGGGTGAACAGAAAGTCCTTGGACCAATTCTAAAGTGGTTTATTAATAGAAAATTACAAAAATATAAATTAAACATGAATGAAAATTATAAATGTGATTCTCTGTCTGAAGTTACCAACCGAGGCACGCATCGTTTCCTGAGGTATTTTAGCCCTTTCACTCAGAAGAGATGTCTTCAAAGCGTCAACACTTGGATGAGAAACAGAACAGACCTTTGCCTCCAACAAAGACCACACTGAAAAATCCATGGGATTCAAATTAGGCGATGCGGGAGGCCACATCTTCTTACTCCAGAATCTTGGAAAATGACGTTGGCACCAGTCCTGAGTTTTTCTGGAGGTGTGGGATGGTGCTCCATCTTGTTGGAAGGTGAAAGGCTGATCTTTGAAGTGTTTCTTCATCTCTTCAAATGCTGGAACCAAAATATCGTTAATGTAGCGATCTGTGTTGATCTTAACCCCCTGCTCCACGAAAATCAGAGGCGACTTCCAAGATTTGGAGACTGCAGCCCACACCATGAGGGAAGACGGCTTTTGTCGACGGAAAACTATTCTCATGGAGTCATCAATGTCTGCTGAAGATTTTGCGTAAACTCTGTCGTTCTGATTGTTAACAGTCGCTTCAATTGTGAAGAGTTTTTCATCAGAAAAAACGATCTCTCGCTTTGCCGTGCCAGCCTTCAGTTCTCCAAGAAGAAGCTTTGCTCTTTCAAGTCTCTTGTGCTTTTGGGCAGGCGTGAGGTACTGTCTCTTTCTCATCTTGTAGGGAGACAACTGGAGATCGTTTTTTACGATGATTCTCATCGAGGTCACGCTCACATTCATGTCTTTAGCCATTTGTCTTGCAGATCTCTTCGGGTTCCTCCTTACACTCTCTCGGACATCTTTAATCACCTTCTTTGTTCGAGCAGTGCGAGGTCTTCCACTCCTAGGACGGTCTTTAGATGTACCAAGTTCCTTAAATCTGTTCACAACATGGTACACGGTGGATTTAGCCACTTTCAAGAGCTTAATAATCTCTGAGTTTGTCCTTCCCGCGTAATGAAGCTGAATTATGGCCTCTCGTTTGCTCATTTTTCTGAAAGTTTAAACAAAATTATTTTAATATTTTTGTTGAAAATAATTAGATCAATAGTTAGACTAAATACTCACTTTATTTGAAAAGTGAAAAAGTGATTTTAACAATATTTAATTTTAAAACTAAAAATGGTCCAAGGACTTTCTGTTCACCCTGTATATATATATATATATATATATATATATATATATATATATATATATATATATATATATATATTTGTGTGTGTGTGTGTGTGTGTATGTGTGTGTATGTGTATATATATATATGTGTGTGTATATATGTATATATATGTGTATGTATATATATGTGTGTGTGTATATATATGTATACATATATGTGTGTGTGTGCATATATATATATATATATATATATATATATATGGGTTGATTATAAGGATTTCTCATCAAAAATTTTTATATATATGTATATATATGTGTGTTTATATATATATGTGTGCATATAGATATGTGTGTGTAATATATATATATATGAATATATATATATATATATATATATATATATATATATAATTTAAAGGAGATTAGAACAATAGTCTAAAGAGCTGAGTGTATTTTAATGTAACAGTGAAATTACTAGTTTAATTAAAATACCGGAAATAGAAAGTGCTCGTTGTAATTTAGATATATAATAAGCTCGATAGTTAAATGTCCTAGAGCTAATTCAATATTAAGTAATGTGATTTATAATTTAAAATTTAAAAATCAAATTTTAATTAAATTAAAAATCCGTTTCATAAGAATATATATATATATATATATATATATATATATATATATATATATATATATATATATATATATATATAAAGAGTTAATAAAACGTTAAAAAACACTTTAACAAAAGTTAAAAACATATTTAATTTCCAAAAAGGAAACACAAAGAAGTGGATTGTATTTAAGTAAATTAATTAAACTGCAACTGTGCTATAGGGAGTACTTGCTAAAAGTTAAAAAAAAAATAGAGAAGCAAAGGGAATAAGGAAAAAATGAAAAATGATTTCACGTGTATGGATGTTTGGTTAAAGAGTGGAAGATCCAAGGACAGTAAAATCCAAAAATGTTCCTAAAATTGGAGTATCCAGATATAAAGAATCCAAAGGCATCCGGTTACTGGGAGACATTTTGAGGTCAAGCAAAAAGACAAAATTCCGTGAAATAATTCACAAATGGATATAAGAAAAATTTTTTTAGTTCAATATATTATTATAAAAAGAAAATTGTACAGAGAATGGATACATGGAGGGTTTTCACCACGCTACTGCCGAGGCTAATTAGAAATGAAGATTTAACAGAGACTGAGCTATTTTTAGAACAGAAAAGGCAATGTCACAATGACCCAGACAAAATGATATTGTAATGGTGCAAGAATTAAGGCAGAAAAAGGGGGCCAAGTTAAACTAGTCAAGTAATAATGAAATTATCAACAGGTGTCACAGGATCAATTGTGGAAGATAAATTGAAGATTGCTTCTAAGTTATTTAATCGATAGAAAAGGGTACTTAAAGTTGTGATATATTATTAAAAAAATTAAAGAGGGATGAAACGACAGATAGGGGGAAGAATTAGCCGGCATCCAACAGGCTTCGCTATAACGCATAAAATATAAAACTGCAACATATACATACGCATATATACATGTACATAAAACATAATCAAACATGCATTCAAAAATGTAAAAATATAAATGTATAGGCAAATAGATATATAAACTATATGTGCATGCATACACTCAAGCAGAGACTGTAGGTATTAAACAGGCCAAACAAAAAGGTAAGAAGAAATTACATTAAAAAAATTCTATAATTTTGTTAGAGCTATGTAATTTGAGATTTGCCATATTTAAATTTGGTCTTATGTTTGCAATGAGAGATTAGTTCGTTTTTAAAGTATATTATATTGTTATTTTGGAGGAAAGTAATTATTTTTATAGCTTCGGCTGTGTAGAGGTAACATGACTTAGAGCCTGGAGTGTAAGACTTAACCTTTTTTAGGATAGTCCATTTAATTGAGAAGAGTGTTTTGTTAGACTTAATTTTTTTTAAACTAAAGTGGTTAGAGAAGTTTATTATTATTAAAATTTAATTTGTTAAAAGAAGATGCATGTGGCTAGACATTCTTGCCTTTATTAAAGTTGAATAGTGCTTATATTAATTTGTTGATTTGTACTGGGATTTAATATGAGCAGAGAGTTTAAATTTTGTTCATTGTTAGTGTCGGGGCAATGGGTGTTAGGATAGTGTTTTGAAGGGGATCATGAGTTATATTATTCTTGGGATGATTGTTAGGAGAAATATTATTATTATTGTTATTACCAGTTGTAGGACTGTTAATTGAAGAGCTGCTTAATTGGTTTATTGGATCAGTGATTCTATCAGATGGTTGATGGGAAGGGAGAAAGCTTAATGGCAGAATATTAGTGTCTGTTATGGAAGGGTTACGGGGGAGCTCTGTAATCGTGCATGAATATATAAAATCTCTATGGATGCAATCATTATTGAGTGGGCAAATTTGTTTGTTATTACAATTGCAGTTATTTTGGGGTTTAATTGGGAAAGGGCAGATTTAATTTTTTGTTATTGGATGTTAAAATCCTTTGTGTTAAAGTAGGTATCGGTGAATAAGAAATCCTGATTGTGTTTTTTATTAAAAATAGAACTATATCTATGTGGGTACTTGAAAGAGTTTTGTACAATTCTTTAGGTATATTGGTTTTGACATTCGTGCTAAATGGAGGATTAAACCAAATATTTTTCTTTCTCTTGAGGCGGTTGCGCAGGTTAGAGGAGTTACGATTAATATGTTGGTTCGGACTATAGTGGTTGTGTAGGTCATTGTTATTGATAGTGGTAGATCTTTTTATTTAAACTGGCTTGTTGCGCATCATATTGTGTGTGATTTAAGATGGCTAACGGGGGAGGTATAATGGTTGTATTTAATATTTTCATTGTATCCTGAATTTTTAAGGCATTGTTGAAGAAGATAGTATTTTGATTAAATATTTTCGTCAGCAGAAAGAATATAAATTCTTCTCAAGACGGATGGTACTATAGAATTTATAATTGAATTGGGATGGGTAGAAGACTTATGAATGCATAAAGTGTCAGGTTGGGTTTATGGTAGGGGCTATATGTCTCGGTGTTAAGGTTTAGTGTGACGTCTAAAACATTTGAAGTTTTTTGTTTGGTTCGATAATTATAGAAAGGCTAAAGTTATTAAAAAAATTATGTCATTTTTAATTGTTTTGTTGTACTCCCTTGGCCTTGCTGCTGTAGTGAATAGGCCATCGTCTTTATAATGGCCCCCTTGCATATGTTTAAATTGGTATTTAAGTTCTATCAGTAAGAGGAGCCCCATTAAATCTATAACCTCTGCAGAGTCAGAAGGTCCATTAAAATATCAAAGTTATTAGGGGTCTCTTTTCTAGTCCAATACTTATTGTTAAATTATATTAGGGATTTTCTGGATAGCTGAATTAATTTAATTTCTAAATTAGTTAAGTTTAAGTCAGAATTTCTTTTAGTGAAAATTAAAACCTTATTTAAGAGGATTGGAGAAATTAATTTATAATAGTTGTTAATGTCAAAAGTTATCAAGTTAAGGAGGTGTTTATTTTTTAGGGAAAGAAACCAATTAATTATGGAATTTGAATTTTGCCAAAGAGGGAAGTGAACTTTTTTCTTATTGGGAGGATAATTCTATCTAGGATATTTTTGCTCCCTGCACCTAAGTCAGAGCTAGATGGGTTGTCATAAAAATTATGTTTATGGTCCTTGAGGGTGAATCTTGGAATACGCGGAGAGAATATTTCAGGGAAGTTATGAATGTTCATTAAAGTAAGTAAGATTTAGCTTCAGAATTTATAGAATCTAACGAGAGACTATTTTGTAAGATTATTGAGCTCTTTATAGATGAGATTTTTATATGTAGGATAGTCAAGTTTATAGTAAGTTTTAGTTTTGTCAGCAGGGACGAATATATGTTTATTCTTTTTAACTCACCTGGCAAAGTTGTTAATTTTTTGGATGACTGGACTATAATGGTGTTTTTGATTTTTAAATTTAATTTCCTTGACTAATTTTAACATTGAATTCTCGAACTCGCCGAGATAAGGATTATATTTGGGGTGAGTGGTGGCTTTTAATTCGTAAAATTTGGCAGCAGATCTTTCAATTTTTTTTTGTTCTCTTTGAGAGTTGATAAGGAGTTCATTTATTAAGAGTTTTGGGTGAGGTTGACCTTCAGCAGCAATAGGTGCTTTCAATTTTTGTTAATGTTCAAATCATAGTGATAAATTAGATCACAGATTAATTAATGTGGTTTCAAGTCTTACAAAATATTTTTGGGAGGTAATATTTTTATAAAAGACAATCCCAGCCAAACAAGAGTTGCTCAGTATAGTAGATATATTATATTGTGGTTTTATTGTGATAACGAATTATATATTTGTTGTTGCATGTTTGTCTTAGACTGTTCATATTAGTGATATAGAGACAGAGCCGAGAACATGTAATACCTTTGAGAGGGGGATAGATATATATAGAAGAGAGATTGACATCTATACAGTTCTGACAGTCTGGGAGTGTTTCTGTAAACATTATCTTTCTTTAACACATATATTTTTAAGATGATGATTCTCAGTTCTTTTTTTTTTTTTTGATCACCACTTATCAAGGCCCGGAAGCCACTCGGGGATAAGGGTTATTGCAAGTGCATTACGTTAGTGTGGAGATTTGATGAAGTGTTTAATTAAGGGGGCGGTTCATTAGGAATTTGTTAACATTGGACTTGAAGACATCCAAGTTGTAGTTCGGAGGGAAGCAGGCAGACGGAACAGAGTTCCACAGGCGTGCAGTTCTAATAAAGAAGCTTTGTTCATGGAATCTGCGTTTTGATTTAGGCACAGATATAGAGTGGGGGAAATTTTTCACAGTGGATTCAGCTAGACGGGTGTTTTTCGTGAAAGATTGGCGAGGGGGGACCAGAGATTGGAGTTCAGACGAGCACCTGCCATGGAAATAACGATAAAACAAGGATAGGCTCGCAACGTCTCTTCTGTGGGAGAGGGGTTGCAGGGTAGAGAAAAGGGCATCCCCCACTAAACCACGAAGTCTATTTTGTACTCTGTCAAGGCATGATAGGCTGTTTTTGGCAGCTCCTGCCCAGATATGGCAGCAGTATTCCATCCTTGAACGTACTTGGCTTTTATATAGATAGAGAATTGCATCAGTAGTGAGATATCTTCTGGAGCGGTAGAAGGATCCCACCATCTTTCCAGCGACCTTGGCAACAGACTTGATGTACGTGTTCCATTTCAGATCAGGAGTAAAGGTAAAACCCAGAAGCTTGTCAAAACACGGGGACTCACCCAGACAAGAGCCATCCATCACAATTGATGCCAGCTGGGGATCAGAGCGTTGATGATGTAAGGATAGGAGTTTGGTTTTGGATGCATTAAAGGTAACCAGCCACATTTTCCCCCACTGAACCACGCGCTCGAGATCAGAGGAGAGAGAATCCGAGAGAACTTTGTCATTTACAGCCTTTGATGTGTTGCCATAGATGGTCCTGTCATCAGCATAGATGTCAATGAATGATTTAAGTATGTGTTTAGAGAGGTCATTGATGTAGATCAGGAAGAGAGTTGGGCCCAGGATTGACCCCTGAGGGACTCCAGCATTTATATTGCAGGCCTCCGATTTTTGTCCATCTACCACTACTCTTATGAGCCTATCGGAGAGAAATGATTTAATGATTGAGAAAACATTTCCAGTCATACCGTAGCTGGAAATCTTGTGAAGTAGACCCTTATGCCATACCTTGTCGAAGGCCTTTGATATGTCAAGATCAATTGCCCTAGAAATGAAGCCTTTGTCAAGAGATTCACTAATCCTATGGGATATAACTTTTATCATAAAGAAGGAACCAGTCATTACTTAATACTGAGAGGGAGACGCATTCTTAAGATGATAGAGACATAATCTTAGATGAGTTTATACACAAGTTCTTATAAATACAAATTCACAATACCTTGTTTGTAGAATAACATAACACAAGACAGCTGTTACAAAATGATGATGACGTTCCTTTTATTTCTTGACCGGTCAATGGTTTCGCATCAAGGAATTCAAAGTTTCTACATTATTTCAACTTCCAACCTTTCGCCTCCAAAGGTGGATGTCAGCTCTGTCTGTCCGACCATGTCCCGGCACTGACTTCTCTCTCTCTCTCTCTCTCTCTCTCTCTCTCTCTCTGACTGACCCTTTGTCTCCTAAAGCTCTAACTATATTGACAACTCCTCTCTTCCATGACGTCATTGCATGACCAAAGAACGTGCATATCGGTCCCGTGGCCTGACATGCTTCACGTGTCTAAACATGTACTGTTCCTTACATGTTTACAACAAGAGTTCTCTAACCTATTTTTCGACTAACCTATTTTACAATAATGTTTAACATTTTCTATTATTCGGATCTAGATAACCTCAATTTAATTTCATTTCATTTTCATAAACAGAATTGCATCATCAAATTCCTTTTTCACATAAACACATATCTAAATTATTTTATGTGAAACTAAACAATAGGTAATTCTACATTCCATTTTCAATAACATATCTGTATTATTTATTTTAAACTCATGATCGGAATTCTCCTGAATCTTAATTCAGAACCTATTTCTAAATCTAGATTACCAGGTTCAATTCTCGATCTATCCTATCTCATTTTTACTTACTTACAAGAACAGGCGACTTGTTCTTGTAACACTAGCAGGGAAACTCGATGTTGTCCAGGAATGAATGAGAATTAAAGCATGACACTCAAAATACAATAGTGAAATACTGAAGACTTCTACTCAGTCATGAACGAGAGCATATTACCCTCATGGTTTAATTTGAAATTTTGTGCAGATAATAGAAAGATTCCCGAGTTCGGCAAGACACGTATACGAATAAGGTCGCAGTTTACATTGACTCAAGATGAGAACAGTCGGAGGAGGAATACAAATAATATGAATAATCCAAAAATTCAGAAACAAGATTTGATTAAGATAAGAAATGGGAAAAGAACTTTTAAACACAAAATATCTGACGTCATAAATTTTGAAATGAATGAAATTTTGAAGAATATCATTTAAAATGCTGACTTGGCAGAAACGTTCAATGTGTAAAAATAAATGGAATTATCTGCAAAATGGAAAGAAACAATGCACATTAAATCAATTTTATACCGCAGTAAGAAATAGTTATTATACATGTTAATGTTTTAAATGACAATGTGATTTATATATATATATATATATGTCCAAGACTGAAGGAGCCTGCTATATATATATATATATATATATATATATATATATATATATAGCAGGCTCCTTCAGTCTTGGACAGACTATGGATACCCATGAAGGGTTGCTTGCATGTTAAATTTTTGTGACAGGGGGTGCGCAATCTCCCACCACACCTCTCCTAAGACGACATTGTTAAACACCAATGATAAGTGAAGTACAGGACAACTGAAAACAAATGCCGAAATAAGCGGAGAGCACACACAGTGCCTAGGATGGAATACTGTTGCCATATCTAGGCAGGAGCTGCTAAAAACAGCCTATCCTGCCTTGACAGAGTACAAAATAGACTTCGTGGCTTAGTGGGGCATGCCCTTTTCTCTACCCTGCAACCTCTCTCCCACAGAAGAGACGTTGCGAGCCTATCCTTGTTTTATCGTTATTTCCATGGCAGGTGCTCGTCTGAACTCCAATCTCTGGTCCCCCCTCGCCAATCTTTCACGAAAAACACCCGTCTAGCTGAATCCACTGTGAAAAATTTCCCCCACTCTTTATCTGTGCCTAAATCAAAACGTGGATTCCATGAACAAAGCTTCTTTCTTAGAACTGCACGCCTGTGGAACTCTGTTCCGTCTGCCTGCTTCCCACCGGACTATAACTTGGATGTCTTCAAGTCCAATGTTAACAAATTCCTAATGAACCGCCCCCTTAAGTAAACACTTCATGAAATCTCCACACTAACCTAATATACTTGCAATAACCCTTATCCCTGAGTGGCTTCCGGGCCTTAATAAGTGGTGATCACTGTGTAAAAAAAAAAACAAAAAAAAAAACAAGTCAATCTCTGTGTTATTCCACTTCTAAGAATTTACGCCTATCTCGTCGGGATCATCATTCGTTTAAAACTGTTTCATAGCGATCATAAAATTTTACATGAATGGAGTAAAAATAAATTTCATTGACGCATAATATGCTTACTCGACAGAAACGTTTAGTCTGTAAAAAGAAAAATATGTGTATTTGCAAAATGTACAACCAATCAATTTCATATCACAATAAGAATTAGTTATACATGTTTGACTTTCAAATGAGAATTTTACCTCATTTGTGGAGAGTAGAATGTTGATCTTGGGTTTAATTTCGGTTTTATAACTCTCACTTTTGTCCTTTTGTCCTCATATTCCATCAGGGATGTTTCTAACATGAGGAAAGAATTCATTTTTTTGGGTGGGAGGGTCAATTATTTTCCCTTATCTTGGAGTGTTGCTTATTCTTGATAACTGGTGTCTCGTTTTATATATATATATATGATTGTTGAGCTGGATTAAATCCGACGATATGAAATAAAATGGAGGTGGAAGGACCTGGATACTCAACGTTTCGCCCGATCTATGCGGGCTTCTTCAAGAGGGATGGTCATTGACGAGAGAGTCGGAGGATTGGGGCTATATATAATGATGGGGGAGAGCAGCGTGTTTTCCTTATGTAAATTAGATGTCATATATACATGTATATACATTTTATGAGAGAAGAACTAATTAGAGTAAACTAGTGTAGTGGATTACGTCTAAAAGATAAAATATCGTAGAGATTAAAAATTGTGTTTGGAAATATAGCGGTGATAGATTAAATAAATAAAATGACACGAGATTACGAAAGAATTTTTTTTTTTTTTTTTTTTTTTAAATTAGAAATAATTGAATTGGGATAAAATAGCGCAGTAACTTAAAAGATGGTATCTAAAAATAAGAATAGGAGGTGATAAAATGGAGTCTAAAAATAGATAATGATAAAATACAGTAAATAAGTAAAATAAAAATAAAATTAAGTGAAATTACGAATTTTTTTTTTTTTTTTTTTTTTTTTTTTTTTCGCGTTTAACCGGTGTCTAAGTTGTTTCCTTTGATAATTATTTTCGACAGAAAGGGAGCAACGTGGAAAAAACCTTTTCTTTGCTTAATTAAATTGCTGGAATGGGAGATTATAGCTGACTCAATTAAACGTCGTGTGGATCTGTTATGTATGTGTTTAAGGAAAGTTGCTTTGTTAAAATCAAAATGGTGGTCGTTTTCCATGATGTGACAAAATATGGCGTTGAGTGTATTGTTGTTTTTTACATCTCTTTTGTGTTCATATATTCTTTTATTTAAATTACGTTGAGTTTCTCCTACGTATATTTTTCCACAATCAAGGCAGGGTATGGAATATATTCCGGCTTTGGTGTTAATGTTGGTGTTAGTTATAATTTTACGTGTTAGATCCCTAATTGTTAAAGAGTTTAGTTTTGTTATTTGAATGCCTGTCTTATTTAGGTTCTTATATATTGTGTCGTTGTTTTTATTAGTTGGTAATGTTAATTGTCTGTTGTGTATCTGGCTATTTAAGGAATGGTCTCGGTTTCGGTTATGGTAAATTTTTAGTGCTTTTCTTTTTGTATTTGCCAAAAAATGTTGAGGGTATTGCAAGTTCATGAATGTACGTTCGATATACTCAAATTCTTCCACGATGTATTCTTCACTACATATTCTCAGGGCCCTAAGAAAAAATCCTATGAGAATACCTCTTTTTACTTTATCATCGTGATGAGAGTAAAAGTGTATGTAATCATTTTTATTCGTGACTTTCCGATGGACTTTAAAACTTAGATGATCATTGTTATTTATGATGTTGATGTCCAGAAAAGGTATGGAGTTGTTATTTTCTCTTTCATACGTATAATTAATAGTGGGTTCAATCTTGTTTAATTTATCAGTGATATTCTCTATTTTGGAAGATATAGGGAGAAAAATTAAAATATCATCAATATATCTATAGTAGGAGGTACCCTTGGGCAATTTATATTTCATGGGTCCGGTTTCGATGAATTCTAAAAATAGACATGCCAAAACCCCACTTAGAGGGTTACCCATGGGCAGTCCAAATTTTTGTTTGTAGCAGAGTCCATCGAATGTGAAATATGTCATGTCAATGCATATACTTATAATTTTAATTATATTATCTATCGGCAAAGGTAATTTAATTTTTATTTTATTTAAGTGTTTTGAAAGAAGGTTGAGACATTTCTTGGTAGGGATATTGGTGTATAAAGATTCTATATCGAGACTATTCATGGTTTTATTTTTCATATCTATGTTTTTTATCTTATTAAGAAGGTCGCCAGAGTTTCTTATATGGGAATTGCTAATTGTGCCCAATAATGGCGTTAGGAGTTTTGTGATCGCTCTTGCTATCTTATGGGTGGCACTGCCAATGCCAGAGATGATTGGGCGTATTGGATTATTATTTTTATGTGTTTTGGGTAAACCATATAAGGTCGGGATTTTAGGATGGTATTCTATATAGGTAGTCCATATTTTATCATTATGTATTAATTTCTTGTAAGATTTGTTAAATTTGTCAATTTCTTTATGTATTATTTCGGAGGTAGTTTTTTCATATGTGTGTTTATCTTGTAATAGTTGAAGTATTTTATTTTTGTATTCAGTTGTTTCCATTATTACAATCCCCCCACCTTTGTCAGCAGGTGAGACGATAATATTATGGTCGTTAGCCATGTGTGATAATGCATTTATGTATCGTTTTGGTAGGGTAATATCCCTGGTTTGGGCGGTGGTCGTGGATATTATACCCTGGATGAAACCTTTCATAAAGTCGGTATCTTCGTGTTTATAGTTTCGAGCGATTGTGTTGGGGTTTTATTGGACGACCAAAAACTCATACAAAATCTTACAAACCGGCCACTATCAAACACCGAGACAGAAGCCCTCAGCCTTGGTTTAAAATTTGCAACGGGAATCTATCCAAAGATAACAACCAACACAATCGCTCGAAACTATAAACACGAAGATACCGACTTTATGAAAGGTTTCATCCAGGGTATAATATCCACGACCACCGCCCAAACCAGGGATATTACCCTACCAAAACGATACATAAATGCATTATCACACATGGCTAACGACCATAATATTATCGTCTCACCTGCTGACAAAGGTGGGGGGATTGTAATAATGGAAACAACTGAATACAAAAATAAAATACTTCAACTATTACAAGATAAACACACATATGAAAAAACTACCTCCGAAATAATACATAAAGAAATTGACAAATTTAACAAATCTTACAAGAAATTAATACATAATGATAAAATATGGACTACCTATATAGAATACCATCCTAAAATCCCGACCTTATATGGTTTACCCAAAACACATAAAAATAATAATCCAATACGCCCAATCATCTCTGGCATTGGCAGTGCCACCCATAAGATAGCAAGAGCGATCACAAAACTCCTAACGCCATTATTGGGCACAATTAGCAATTCCCATATAAGAAACTCTGGCGACCTTCTTAATAAGATAAAAAACATAGATATGAAAAATAAAACCATGAATAGTCTCGATATAGAATCTTTATACACCAATATCCCTACCAAGAAATGTCTCAACCTTCTTTCAAAACACTTAAATAAAATAAAAATTAAATTACCTTTGCCGATAGATAATATAATTAAAATTATAAGTATATGCATTGACATGACATATTTCACATTCGATGGACTCTGCTACAAACAAAAATTTGGACTGCCCATGGGTAACCCTCTAAGTGGGGTTTTGGCATGTCTATTTTTAGAATTCATCGAAACCGGACCCATGAAATATAAATTGCCCAAGGGTACCTCCTACTATAGATATATTGATGATATTTTAATTTTTCTCCCTATATCTTCCAAAATAGAGAATATCACTGATAAATTAAACAAGATTGAACCCACTATTAATTATACGTATGAAAGAGAAAATAACAACTCCATACCTTTTCTGGACATCAACATCATAAATAACAATGATCATCTAAGTTTTAAAGTCCATCGGAAAGTCACGAATAAAAATGATTACATACACTTTTACTCTCATCACGATGATAAAGTAAAAAGAGGTATTCTCATAGGATTTTTTCTTAGGGCCCTGAGAATATGTAGTGAAGAATACATCGTGGAAGAATTTGAGTATATCGAACGTACATTCATGAACTTGCAATACCCTCAACATTTTTTGGCAAATACAAAAAGAAAAGCACTAAAAATTTACCATAACCGAAACCGAGACCATTCCTTAAATAGCCAGATACACAACAGACAATTAACATTACCAACTAATAAAAACAACGACACAATATATAAGAACCTAAATAAGACAGGCATTCAAATAACAAAACTAAACTCTTTAACAATTAGGGATCTAACACGTAAAATTATAACTAACACCAACATTAACACCAAAGCCGGAATATATTCCATACCCTGCCTTGATTGTGGAAAAATATACGTAGGAGAAACTCAACGTAATTTAAATAAAAGAATATATGAACACAAAAGAGATGTAAAAAACAACAATACACTCAACGCCATATTTTGTCACATCATGGAAAATGACCACCATTTTGATTTTAACAAAGCAACTTTCCTTAAACACATACATAACAGATCCACACGACGTTTAATTGAGTCAGCTATAATCTCCCATTCCAGCAATATAATTAAGCAAAGAAAAGGTTTTTTCCACGTTGCTCCCTTTCTGTCGAAAATAATTATCAAAGAAAACAACTTAGACACCGGTTAAACGCGAAAAAAAAAAAAAAAAAAAAAAAAATTCGTAATTTCACTTAATTTTATTTTTATTTTACTTATTTACTGTATTTTATCATTATCTATTTTTAGACTCCATTTTATCACCTCCTATTCTTATTTTTAGATACCATCTTTTAAGTTACTGCGCTATTTTATCCCAATTCAATTATTTCTAATTTAAAAAAAAAAAAAAAAAAAAAAAAATTCTTTCGTAATCTCGTGTCATTTTATTTATTTAATCTATCACCGCTATATTTCCAAACACAATTTTTAATCTCTACGATATTTTATCTTTTAGACGTAATCCACTACACTAGTTTACTCTAATTAGTTCTTCTCTCATAAAATGTATATACATGTATATATGACATCTAATTTACATAAGGAAAACACGCTGCTCTCCCCCATCATTATATATAGCCCCAATCCTCCGACTCTCTCATCAATGACCATCCCTCTTGAAGAAGCCCGCATAGATCGGGCGAAACGTTGAGTATCCAGGTCCTTCCACCTCCATTTTATTTCATATATATATATATATATATATATATATATATATATATATATATATATATATATATATATATATAAATATATATAGTAATTTATAAAATATATATGGCGATTAAGCTACACTGAATATTCTGCGTTTCATCCAACTATAGGATTCGTCAGGCTTATGCGCGAATTCTGTGGTTGCTTCTTGTTTTTATATATATAAAAACAAGAAGCAACCACAGAATTCGCGCATAAGCCTGACGAATCCTATAGTTGGATGAAACGCAGAATATTCAGTGTAGCTTAATCGCCATATATATTTTATAAATTACTAACTAGCTCTACCTACGTATTGAGCACTTTTGAAGTAAATATTTGAAGTTTATGCATAAATCTATACTTTCGTATATTAAATTTATGTGAATAAATGAAGTAGTTATATATATATATATATATATATATATATATATATATACATATATATATATTATGACAGCCCCTTTAAGAAATTCGTTTCTTATCGTTGAGCACTTTCAGTTGAATTAAAAGTCAGTCAACTTAGCTCTTATGCATAGATCATCGTATAACGATTAGATCACTCTCTGACTGACGTAAATGAACATTTAAAATTAAAATGTTTAAATTCGACGTTATTTCACGCGGTTAATGGTAGCCAAATGGATTAGGTCTTTCGCTAAACCGAGCCAGAGATGTCTCGTGATGCGGGGTTCGAATCGTTTGACTGGTATTAATCGTGACACCCTGCACTGAAGATTCCCGAAAGGATGAAACACTAGTGTCTGTAGGTATTTAATAATTATTATAGTAAAAAAATAATTATATATATATATATATATATATATATATATATATATATATATATATATATATAGTGGAGATGGTAATTAATAAAAACTGAAGATAGTGCTCAATACTGTTGTAGAGCAAATATGCGTTTTAATCAACATCTTGGCCTTCGGGACAAGATCAAAGTGTAGTATCTGTTCTTCAGATGCTGCACTTCTATTTCTTGTTCTCTTTCAGTGGAGGAGAAATCCTTCACGACTGAAACAATTTTTATTTTTGTACCTTTTCTCCACATTAAAAAAACGACCCTGGTGTCTAACTCTGTCCCGTGGGGAGGCATAGTAAATAGGTACATTATTGTTTCCGCTACGCGGCTGTTTTTTTTTGGCCGTCTGTAGCGTCCTCAGACTTTTACAGAAATGTTCGCTATTTTGGGATGAAAGAGTGGAAGAGTGAATGAGGTCAGGGGGGGTTGCGAGGAGGACGGAAGAGGAAGAGAGGAAGGAAACAAGGAGGGAAGGTGGGGGGGCGTTTGGTATGACCGCTCGCTGGCCCTCTCCAAACAATTAACAACAAAATAAAAACTAAAAATGAATAAACCGAATCATATCCCCCCCCCGCCTCCAAACATAAGCGAACACCCAACAGCTCAAGACATACTTACCAAGAAATCACCTCACCAACGAGGCACTAAAAACTTTAGCACTAAGACTCGAATTTTAAAGTAACCTCCCCTCCTCCCACCCCCACATATTCCCCTTCCCCTCATGTATCCCTATGCCTTCAGCAACACCAGAAATTAACCTCCCAGACCCTCCCCCACAAGTTCCTTAAACCCCAAAACTAAAACATTATCGACATACCAAACGCCCCCCCTTCCCTCCCTGTTCTCTTCCTCTCTTCCTCTTCTGCCCTCCTCACAAACCCCCCTGACCTCATTCACTCTTCCAATCTTTCATCCCAAAATAGTGAACATTTCTGTAAAAGTCCGAGGATGCTACAGACGGCCCCCAAAAAAAAAAAACGGCCGTGTAGCCGAAACAATAATGTAACTTAACAGAAAGATACGATAATAAAAAATAAAACGTGTATATATATATATATATAATCGGTAATTGTGACACCTTGCACTGATGATTCCCAAAAGGATGAAACACGAATATCTGTAAGTATTTAAAAATTATTATAGTAATAATTATACATATATATATATATATATATATATATATATATATATATATATATATGTATAACTACTTCATTTATTCACATAAATTTAATATACGAAAGTATAGATTTATGCGTAAACTTTAAGTATCTACTTCAAAAGTGCTCAATACGTAGGTAGAGCTAGTTAGTAATTCATAAAATATATATGGCGATTAAGCTACACTGAATATTCTGCGTTTCATCCAACTATAGGATTCGTCAGGCTTATGCGCGAATTCTGTCGTTGCTTCTTGTTTTTATATATGTTGAGGATTTTCGAATAGGAGCAACGCTGTCGACCAGCAATAAACTGACTTTATTGCTAAAATTAAAATATCTGAGATGATATGTTGAGATTTTGCAAGAAGCAAGCTGTAGTATCTGTTCTGATCGCACTTCATCTTTTCCATCCTTGATTTTTGAAGGAGAAATCCTTTGAGATTAAGGCAATTTTTATTTTTGCCTCAATCCAGAGCCCCCTTTCTTTCAAGTAGAGCTATATAGCAATAACATTTTTTTTATTAGGTCGGTGCAAATTTTTTACTGATTATAAATTTCATCTTAAAAATGAAAAAATGTGGTTTTAAAAATCTTTATTCATAACAACCTTTGCTCTCTATAGCTTTATCCGCTTGTAAAATTCTTTAGTTTTTTATATGGAATATCAAATATATATATATATATATATATATATATATATATATATATATATATATCAAATATAAAATATGGAATATCAATCTCCTCTTGTGATGCTAACTTAGCCAAACCAAATAGTTTTGAAATCCTCAAGGTAAGTGATATTCCGAGGGAGCTAGGTAAGGAGAATATGCAAGATGTGATGAGATTTCACAATCAAATTCTTCTAGGAGATCTTTGGTCAGTAATGTTGTCTGAGGACAATACACGGCATATTCACGTTGACACACTGGTTCCCGCTGGATCACCAAAGTTAAGCAACGTTGAACCTGGTCAGTTCTAAAATGGGTGACCATTTGAGACTTCCAGGTGCTGTATGTGTTCTCCGCTTATCTCGGCATTGTTTCCAGTCGTTTTGGACTTCTCCTTGCCACTGGACTCAAACAGTGCCGGTTCAGGAGTGGTGTGGTTGGAGATTACGCAACCCTTGCCTTGCAATTACACGCGCTACTGCCCCATACAGGGGATATCCTTTGTCTTTCAAGACTGAACGGAAGCATGGATGGGAGGACAAGCATTATAAGGAACTGCCAAAGTAAATAGAAGCCGCTGAGATTACATTTATTAGAAGGACGTAAAATGTGCCTTCAATAAGTTTCCAGATTTCTTTGCACAAGCATTTAAAATTAGCGTAGACTTTTGAAAATCCAGTATGTTATTCCTATATATCTTCTGAGATGATTGACCAATTTTTATAATTTCAGGTTCAAATGATTAGCTATAGCAGGAATTGGAATACACCCTACTAAAGCATGATCGTCAAAGCTGGTGAATTTCAAAAATGCAATCTGAACGTGAGGATACTTTAGAAGAACGATAGGCAATAAAATTCTGTTTTAAATTTGGAAAAAATGCCACAGGAATGTATGAAATGCTTCAGACTGCTTTTGGATTATCTTGCATGAATCGAGCATCAGTTTTTGAGTGGCATAAGAGATTCAAGGAAGGCATGGAGATTGTGATGGATGATGAGAGGTGTGGGAGGAGTAAGGAAGTCAGAACAGCAGAGTTGATTGGCCAAATAAAGAATTTCATAGATAAGGACCGTCGTGTGTCTATAGTGACAATAAGTGTAGTTTGATGTCAGTGTGGGAACTGTACACACAATTATTCGAGCTCACACAAGAGGATTTCCATGGGGCCTTCCAGAAGTTGTTGGAACAATAAACTGAAGGAGATTACTTTGAAGGGATTAGAGTTTTTTGCATGTATTATCAATAAAAGTTTTTTGCGTGTATTATCAATAAAAGTTTTTTGCATGTATTATCAATAAAAGTTTTTTGCATGTATTATCAATAAAAGTTTTTTGCATGTATTATCAATAAAAGTTTTTTGCATGTATTATCAATAAAAGTTTTTTGCATGTATTATCAATAAAAGTTTTTTGCATGTATTATCAATAAAAGTTTTTTGCGTGTATTATCAATAAAAGTTTTTTGCGTGTATTATCAATAAAAGTTTTTTGCGTGTATTATCAATAAAAGTTTTTTGCGTGTATTATCAATAAAAGTTTTTTGCGTGTATTATCAATAAAAGTTTTTTGCATGTATTATCAATAAAAGTTTTTTGCATGTATTATCAATAAAAGTTTTTTGCATGTATTATCAATAAAAGTTTTTTGCGTGTATTATCAATAAAAGTTTTTTGCATGTATTATCAATAAAAGTTTTTTGTGTGTATTATCAATAAAAGTTTTTTGCATGTATTATCAATAAAAGTTTTTTGCATGTATTATCAATAAAAGTTTTTTGCATGTATTATCAATAAAAGTTTTTTGCATGTATTATCAATAAAAGTGTCATACAAAAAAAGTCTGAAAACTTATTTAAGGCACTTTGCAGTTTACCAGAAGAATGACGATGATGATGATGAGCAAAAAGTCACACTTCTGTACAGAATCCACAAAGTTTGTGCCCATAATTGTCTGGTCTGCATGAAGTCTCGCTTGTTGGCCGTAGTTATTCATTATACCTTCAAGATTGGAGGGTTTTACTTCCGACATTAACAGCAGCAACGACTAATGGCTGAATATGAAGTTGTGAAGGGTTTGGCCAAAAACAGAAAGATGTCGGTTCTTCAGCATAGAGCTTTTCTTGAAATATAAAAATGTAGTTGTCCTAAGCGAAAAAAAAAATACAAAAAAGAAAATGGCAGCATCAATCTAATCAGAGAAACTTTTCCAAGTAATGAATTCATCCAGTCAGGATCTGCAGAACGTTTATTAGACAGGCAGTGGTGGTGGTGGTGGTGGTGGTGGTGGTGGTGGTGGTGATGATGATGATGATGATGATGACCACCACCAACAGCAAATCCACAAACATAGTACCCTATGAAGTCCCATTTAATGGTTGTAGCTTTTTTTTTTACTAAGAAGGTGGAGGAATCACTGCTTATTAAGGCATCAAAGCCCATTGAGTATCAGATAAAAAGAGAGACAACATTATGATGATCAGTAATGGTGGAACTTGGGGAGGGTTTGATCATTTATGAGGACAGTTCAACAAGAACTTATTTACACTAAACTTGAAAACCACCATGTCATAGTCAGCTAGGAAGCATCCCGGCATTATTGTGTTCCACAGACAGGCAGTTATAGGAAAGAAAAGTATAGATTATATCTGCAAGATTCGAGGTTTTTACCTCGGACACAAAGAACAGCAAAGACCAACGGCTGAATACGAAGCCGTGAAGGGATTGGCCAAGAACAGTTGCAGCCTATTATTATTCTTACTCTGTATGAAATAAATTACAATGGTTTAGAATACTCTTTCCACAAATCGGCAAAAACTTTTGCACTCACCTGATAAATAATTCACATATTTATTAAATATATTTATCATATTAAATCGATATAAATAAAAATTAAAAAAAACAATTTGTTTTTGTTGTTGTTTTTTTTTTGGGGGGGGGTTGTCAAAGAGCATTGTAGTATTTATTGTGTAAGACGAAACCGTGAAGAAGAATTATTGTTTTTGAGTTTTTTTTGAGATGGGGATTGATTATTCATATTATTTGGGTTCTTCGGACTAGTATTCTCATACTCAAGGACCCATGGCGTAATGATTACAGTACTTGGTAAAATTCAGTTGTAAAAGTAAACACCCTCTTCTGGGGGTTGAAGATTCAATCCTCAGTATGGGTGATGCTGAAAAATTACTTAGGGCTTCTACACAGTCATAGCTGAAACAACGAGAGCATGCTATCCTCGTGGATTAAATAAAGGGTTCTGTTTGAAATTCTGTGCGAAATCCCCTGTCTAATAAAAAGATTTTCGAGTTTGACAAAAAGATTCCAGAGTTCAACAAAAAGATTCCAGAGTTTGACCAAAAGATTCCAGAGTTTCACAAAAAGATTCCAGAGTTCTACAAAAAGATTCAACAAAAAGATTCACGAGTTCACAAAAAGATTCCAGAGTTTGTCAAAAAGATTCCAGAGTTTGATAAAAAGATTCCAGAGTTGACAAAAAGATTCCAGAGTTGACAAAAAGATTCCCGAGTTTGACAAAAAGATTCCAGAGTTTCACAAAAAGATTCTAGAGTTTCACAAAAAGATTCCCGAGTTCAGCAAAAAGATTCCAGAGTTCAACAAAAAGATTCCAGTGTTCGACAAGATGCACTCGAAGAATGTTGGAAGTTACATTGACTGAAACGTTGTGAAAATAACACCCAAGATGAGAACAAAGTCCGAAGAATTCAAATAATACTAATAATTAATTAGCGTATCAAAAAAATGTCATCTGATGAAAAACGCCATGAATAATTAAATTGATTGATAACTGCATGGCAAGATATTGAAATGCTGTCAGGGTTATTATTTTAATGGATGTATCGTTTGTGAACATGCGATCCGAGGTGATACCAATCAATATCCGATGCGCAACATTTCATCGGCATAAACTTTGTTGGATTAGCGTTAGAAATATTTTCACAGGAAAATCTACCGACAGAAGTTGTACGGATAAGAATGCGGACAGCAGATGCAAATCACGCCAATCTCTTTTTGATAGTAACTATTCTTGAATTTATTATGTCTCCAGAAATCATTTATTCAACTTTTTCTGAAGAAAAAATCAGATATTTATCAATTGGCTTCAAATCATGCTTCCCAACTGAACCATGATGTAGCCTGTAGTCAATAAGTCCCTGGTCTGACATATAGATGGCTCCACTAATACAGTTCCATACGATTTTTATTAAGTACTAACCTTCAAATTGAATGTGTCAACATTTGAGCCCAATTTGATAATTAGTTTATAAATAACAGTTATTTAAGTGAAGCTACTCTTGAAAATTTTCGAAACAATAGAAAAAATCTGAATTTTTTGTGTTAATAAAAGCATTGCTTTCTGATGGAAAAAAATACTGTTTAAGCAAAGCATTGGCTTCATGAATTTTATTCAAACTCTGCACTGTCAAAAGCAATGGTTAAGAGGTGGCATGCTGACTTTAAAATGTCATCTTATAGACACAAATGATGCTGAAATATTGGTCCAGAAAACATTAAAATCTATATATATAAATGATGTTGTGTGTGTGTGTGTGTGTGTGTGTGTGTGTGTGTGTGTGTGCATCTACCAAACTACTCAGTCAATTTTTGGTCTACAGATTTGAAACTTGATATATAGGGGATTCAGACCTATGGAACGAATTTGATTTGTTTCTTTTAAACCAGTAAAAATAGCTACTAATTGGTCAAAATTAAAAAAATTGGAACTCAACAGGCATAAATCGACTTAAAGTGCTTCTTGACGCATGCGCAAATATACATTTATACGTTTAACTGTGTTAATTTTTAAAGTTTTTATATTCATCTGTCCTAAGATCATACGATAGTGAATACTACAGGAAAGTTAAATGTTTTTGGTTCCGATTCTAGCTGATGGCACCCAGGTTATATTTTTTTTTAACTTTTGAAATCACTACTATATATTGGGCACAATATAATAATTAGTAGAGAATTAGTTCTATAATAATAAATAGGAAATGTGCAAAGATCAAAATATCATATTGAGGTGTATTTTATGACCGGGCAATGCCAGGCGGCCTGCTAGTAGTCAAGAAACTCATTTTGGTCGAACGTAAATTGAAGTTGTGTGGGATAGCAGAGAAGTGGAAGATATCAAAAGGCAGCATATTCACATTTTGCCGATGCTCATTTGTCGATGAGAAAGTGGAAGCTGCGTTTTAGTCAATCAAAAACAACAATTCGTCGACAATGCAGGGTGTATTTTGCAAGTGCGTGTTGGTGCATCTCTATCACATTTAAAGCTTTTTGATAAAATGCAGAAACGTATCTGTAGTTCGATTAAAATCCTACCATTTCTTGTTTACTGCAGACGATGTTGCAACAAACGTGTTGTTGCTAGTCTCAGTCTTCTTTATAAATATTATTATAGCATGTGTTCTTCAGGATTGTCTGATCTATTCCCTGCTTCATTTGTTCCAGCTCGTTTGACTTGTTGGTCTGTTGGTCTTCATCAATTCGCTGTTTTAATGGGTCATCATTGTAAAACAATTCCAGTAGCTTCTTTTCAAGAACTTCAATTTTTTGGAACTCCTATCCTGCTCACTGTTTTTTTCTCCTACCTTTTTGCCTTAGTTTTTTTATTCAAGATTAAGGCCAATAGGTATCTCTTGTCTTTGCCATAGTCATCTTTTCTTCTTGTCGGCTTCTTACATCAAGTGGCTTCATATCTTGTCTTGAGTGATTTCCTTTAAAAAAAAAAGGGAGTTTTTGCATCAATATGTGACAATGGATGAAACCTGGATCGACTACTTCACCCCAAAGGTAAATTGGCAGTCAGCTGATTCGATATGTCATTCATCCTGGGTGGTTTGAACTGACTTCCTCTGTAAAAGGAAGTTTTATGGGAATATCAAGTTCACAAGCAGTCCCCAATCACATCGATATCTCGGCTAAGGGAGATGACAACGTTAGGTTTTTGCAGTTATCAACGTTCTCCTACATACAGCACCTGTTATTCCCAAATGGTCACCCATCTTATACTGATCAGATTCAACGTCATTTGTGAGATCATTAATCCTTATCCTCGAGTGGCTTATTGGCCTGGATAAGTGGTGACTCACTAATAAACAAATCCTGTCAGCTCGACAAATGATTTCATTGGATTCCAGCAATTTTATTTAAACCTCCTATTCAGACCAAGAGAAACTGGTTGGAAGTATCGGCCAGAATTGAAGTAGGTGCTAAAATTGGGTTTAACATTGTCGATCTCTAAAAGGTTGGGGGGGAGGTGAAAGTATACGTCTTCTAACACCACCATTGCTGCCGCCACCAGCACCAACAACAGCAATGCTTTCCTCTTTTAACATTTGTTAAAGTTGTCTTGGAGTAAGTTTCCTATTCAGACCGACAGAAATTAGTTTATTGCTCTGTGTTGGTGGTTTTAACACTTACTTTGTGGAAGATATTTCATTCAGAGTTTGTCTGTTTGCAATGTTTTCTAGAAAGAACAAAATTTTTTTTTCGTATTTATTTGGATTCTTCGGACTACTGTTCCCATCTTGAATATTATTTTCACAACGTTTTGGTTGATGTAACTTCTAACCTTCTTCAGACATATCTTGTCAAACCCAGGAATCTTTCTGTCAAACTCAGGAATCAGCATGGAATTTCGAACTGAATTTAATCGTTCCGTCAAGTAGTCCTAAATAATTTGCAATTGTATTTTGAGTGTCACCCACACTGACGATTGAACCTTTCAACAAAAAGTGTAAACCTTTAAAACTGAATTTTATTAAGTACTTTATCCACTACGCCATGGGTCCTTGCATTCAATTCTTAGTGCAGACGACACTCAAAATACAATTGTGAATTACTTAGGACTTCTAACCAGTCATGACTGATGGAACAAGAACATGCTACCCCTGTAGATCAAAGAGAGGGTTCCATTCAAAATTCCATGCAAATTCCCAAGTTCGATAAAAAGATTCCCGAGTTCAACAAACAGATTCCTGAGTTCAACAAGAGATACCTGAAGAAGGTCGAAGGTTACATCAACCAAAACGTTGTGAAGATAACACTCAAGATGAGAACAGTATTCCAAAGAATTAAAATAAAACAAATCATCAATTCTCATCTCAAAAATGCAAAAACACAAGACAAGAATATCATTCCGAATAAGTTTCACGTTTCGGTCAATGTAACCTCCGACCTTCTTCAGGCGTATTTTGTTGAACTCAGAAATCTTTCTGTTGAACTCGGAAACCTGCATGGAATTTTTGAACAGAAACCACTTATTTAATCTATGGGAAGTAGCGTGCTGTCATTTCGTCAGTCACGACCAGGTAGATGTCCTCAGTAATTCACAATTATTTTTAAGCATCACCCAAACTGAGGATTGAACCTGCAACCATTAGAAGAGTGAGAATAACGCTCACGCTGTGAACAGTAACCCGAACAATCCAAATATGATGAATAAACTAACAAATTGCGCACAAAAATTCTTTCCAAAAATCAGATAATCTAGGCAGTTGTTTTTTATTTAATGTTTTCATATATATTTGCTTAAAGTTTTTTTTAACTTTAGATATTTTTTTTTTACTAACTATACGTACTTGGCGTTGTTCAGGATTATTTTTATTTTCATTTTCATTTTTCTTTTTTCTTTTTTTGTTTCAAAATTATTATTAAACTTTCTCTTTTTTCTTTTTTTGTTTCAAAATTATTATTAAACTTTCTCTTTTTTCTTTTTTTGTTTCAAAATTATTATTATTAAACTTTTTTCTTTTTTTGTTTCAAAATTATTATTATTAAACTTTTTCTTTTTTTCTTTTTTTGTTTCAAAATTATTATTATTAAACTTTTTTCTTTTTTCTTTTTTTGTTTCAAAATTATTATTATTAAACTTTTTTCTTTTTTCTTTTTTTGTTTCAAAATTATTATTATTAAACTTTTTTCTTTTTTCTTTTTTGTTTCAAAATTATTATTATTAAACTTTTTTCTTTTTTCTTTTTTTGTTTCAAAATTATTATTATTAAACTTTTTCTTTTTTCTTTTTTTGTTTCAAAATTATTATTATTAAACTTTTTTCTTTTTTCTTTTTTGTTTCAAAATTATTATTATTAAACTTTTTTCTTTTTTCTTTTTTTGTTTCAAAATTATTATTATTAAACTTTTTTCTTTTTTCTTTTTTTGTTTCAAAATTATTATTATTAAACTTTTTTCTTTTTTCTTTTTTTGTTTCAAAATTATTATTATTAAACTTTTTTCTTTTTTTGTTTCAAAATTATTATTATTAAACTTTTTTCTTTTTTCTTTTTTTGTTTCAAAATTATTATTATTAAACTTTTTTCTTTTTTCTTTTTTTGTTTCAAAATTATTATTATTAAACTTTTTTCTTTTTTCTTTTTTTGTTTCAAAATTATTATTATTAAACTTTTTTCTTTTTTCTTTTTTTGTTTCAAAATTATTATTATTAAACTTTTTTCTTTTTTCTTTTTTTGTTTCAAAATTATTATTATTAAACTTTTTTCTTTTTTCTTTTTTTGTTTCAAAATTATTATTATTAAACTTTTAAGGAAAGTAAAAAGTAGACATTGGTTTTACTTTTGCCACCTCATAATTCTCGTTTCCCTTACTTTGTCCTTTAGTCCTCACATTCCATGAGTGATGTTTCTGGCAAAAGGTGACGAATTGCTTTTTTTAGGTCGCAATCTACCCATATAACATTTATCATTGACTGTTTTTTTTTGTTTTTTTTTTCTTAAAATACTATTTTTTTAGCTCCTTACATCAAGTGGCTCCATGCTTTATCTGGAGCGATTTCCATAAAAATAAAATACCAGACAGAAATAAAGTAGGTGGTAAAACTGGGTTTAATATTGTCGCTCTTAAAATGGTAGGGGTGGAAGTGGAAGCGAAATTCTTATAATGCCAGCATTACTGCTGCCACTGCCAATAACAGCAACCCATCGACCTTTTAACATATGTTTGTTTTATTACTGCACCCCCCCCCAACCCGTTAAGGTTCTCTTGGAATAAGTGTCGATCTTTAAACGGTAAATGGTGGAAGTGGTAGTGGACTTCGTCCATCGCCACTACCATCACTACTGCCGTCACTAACATCAATCCCTTGATCTTTAAACACATGTTTGCTTTATTACTACCTCCTCCCCCAAACATCCCATTCAGTCATTAAGGTTCTCTTTTGGAGGATGTGGTAATTAGTCTGCTTCCAAAGATGCAGGGGGTTATTTCGGGTTAGCAGAGATCTATATTGCGAACATCCTTTCTAAAGGTGATCTGATTATGCCCCGCTTTTAATCAGCATGTCCTCCCGCCAGGAGGTAACATTTCTTGAAAGCATTTTGATTGGAGGAACGCTAGGGAAATTATGCAAGCGCTGACTTTTCTTCGTGACCCAGATTTCCCTAAGGAAGAATTTCCAGCATCAGTTTTCCCCATCCCTCAAAGAAACAAAAACAAAAAAAAACTTGTTTAATTGAAATTTTCGAATTGGAGATGTTTCTTTTTCTTTTTTGTAACCCCCACCCCCACCCTCACCCCGACACACTCTGTCTGTGGTGGAATGAGAATTCTAACAGACTTATCTCCCTCCCATTGAAGGCGGTAAGTTGGGTCAACAATAAAGTCCATGGAAACGGTTTTGTCTGTCAGCATTTTTTTTTTTTTTTTTTTTTTTTTTTTGCTTATGTTAAAGGTTTTATATCTTACTAGCATGTGGTGAGGGGGTACAACAATTCTAATGGATAGTTTCTCCCTCCCCGCTTTCTAAACAAATACAGTTTCTCCCTTCCTCCCATCTTTTTAAACATAAAGAGGTGGCTGTTATGAAATGGACATTGATGTGGAGTGACAATCTGGACATACCAAGTTCGAATCCTGCCGGTTCCACTCCCAATCTTCTTCTTGGTAGTCCATTGTTATCCGATGATGATAATCTTCGTCTTGTGAGTCTGATGATGTTTTAATAGTCCAATTCTGCACCCACAGGTACGGTCACAGATCAGTCATGTGGAGGAAGTGCTGGGTGGAGCAGAGATGGTCTGGCGAGCATGCCTCTTTGCACGCTTCATTGATGTAGTCAATTCTCCTCAATACAGTCCACTCACTGTGAGCGGAGGGAGCGACAGAGATCTCAGCAGGGAGCAATGGATGTTGGCAACCTTCATATGATTCCCCTTGTAAGTACCTGATTCTAGAAAGAATTGTGGAAACCAATGCCAAAAACAGAATCAGGAAGGTGATGGTGGTTCAGTGGTTAACAACACGTGTGAACCAAGTTCGAATCCAATTCATTCCACAGAAATACTTTCATTTAGGGATGTTGGCAACCTTCACATGGTCTCTCCCGTAAGTACCTGATATCTTTCTAGAAAAAATTCTTAATAGAAAGATGTCAGGGAAACGAATGCCACCAAAAATATCAGGAACGATATTCAATAACAGAAAATTAATCCGGTCAACTTCATTTTTCACAATCTTGCACATCTGCAAATAATCACCTCTCTCGCTGTCTCTAGACCCATAAATTAAATTGAATAAATATAAAATAATAAATATAACGATCACTTTACTTTAAATATCATTAAAATATAAATTGAATAATAAAATTTACATTTATAAAAGTTTTAATCAAATAAAAACAGTTAAACGATAAATCTCTACGTATTAGTTATAATGGCTATTAAACAGTACACCTGGGTTTTCATTTTTTTTTTTTTTTTGTAAATATAATCTCTATCTATCTAGCTACCTATAAGGGTGGTCAAAATCGGACTGTTCCTCCTTCAGTTGGGATTTTTTTATACTTATCAGAGGAATTCCGATACAAAATCTATCTAAGAACACTCCCAGACACATAAAGTACATTTGTGGGAAATTCTTTTTAAAAATCGGCCCAGCCGTTCTGGTATCCATAAGGAACAAACTCATACACATACGCACAGAATGGCTTATATAAGTAGATAGTTAGCTATCTAAGGCATTCTGTGCATGTGTGTGTGTGTGAGTTCGTTCCTATGAACTCCGAAACGACTGGGCCAATTTTAAAAAAAATTCCCACAAATGTACTTTATGTGTCTAGGAGTATTCTTAGATAGGTTTTGTATGGTAATTCCTCTGATAAGTATTAAAAACTCTGATTGAAAAAGGAAGAGTTTGATTTTGAATAAAGTTAACATGCTTATACAGCCTAAAATCACAAGTATATAATAGTAATTTTATCACCGCACAGGCAGAAGGGTCTGGCGTATAAAATCAACAGTAGGTTCTTTGATAAGGCAGTAGCTCATTCGAAATGAATTTTTCTTTTTAGAACACAATTGAGCTATGATACTTGAGTTTTGCATTTTAAACTTTAATTGAAGCCATTATATAAAAATGATTTTATAAAATCAACAGTAGATTCTCTACAGTGCAATGTAGACTACAATTTCTTATGAAGTAAGTCGCTTGCAAAGCTTCTTCCCGGTGCACCGCGATGGATCCCTGACTAGTGCTGCCAATCAATCGATTTGATTGAAAAATTGGCCAATTTCACCGATTTCGATGACAATAAAATATTGGAAGTGTAGAACATTCGTTAATCCTCATTCAAACCCGGGCAACATCAGGTCTCCCTGCTAGTTAAAATACAAATGAATGGATGCAATTGAATAACAAACCTTACATCCAGTAAATGTTTAATATCTGTAGTAGTAGTAGTAGTAGTAGTAGTAGTAGTAGTTATGGATGGCCCAACAGTTCACGTTTTTATTATTATTACTAGCGGTAGGGAGGGGGGGGGGCTTTTCCACTCATAAAATACGCTTAAATGTATTTTAATTCACTCAGCTTTAGTATTTATTATTACAGAGCCAATTCTCTGTTGAATATTATATTGTACCTAATATATAGTAGTGATTTCAGAAGATTTAAAAAAATGACTTGGGTGCCATCAGCTAAAATCGAAACCTAAACAATTAGTGCTCCAGCCGTGTTTCTTATCATTAAGCTATCGACAGATCGATAAGAAAGATTAAAAATTAAGCCACTTCAAAGTATGAATGAATTTGCACATGCGCAACACTAATAGAAATATGACAGAAAGTTGAGATGAATATTGTTGCATTTTAACTTGGCGACATATTTCTGTACGCGTTATTCATTCATCCAAACAAAGATTTGATTCGTTATAAACCATTCTTGGTGTATGATTACTGTTTTCTAATAATTTTTGTGTTATGTGACCAGTAGTTTATTATCGGTTAAATATTTTCACACAGACACACACGCATACATATATCTACTGTTTTATTCATATAGATTAGTAGCAGGTCGCCTGACATTGCCCGGTCGTAAAATACGCTTAAATATGATATTTTGATTAATGCAGATTTCGTATTTATTATTATACTAGCATGGATGCCCGGCGTTGCCCGGGTGTTTGGAAGCGTGTGTTGAGCAAAAAAAAAAAAAAAAAGTGGTAGTAGGAAGGCAGGCTCGAACCTGTACCGCAAAAAAGGAAAAGAATGGGGGAAAAAACGTGACGTCTTTGCTGTTATGACCACCGCCAAACCGGAAGTGACATAAGTTTAAATTAAGGCTAGACAATCGAAAAGAGGAGAGGACTTTTGAAAATATCGGTGAAAAAAGCGACCTCTCCCGGTAGAAAAGTGCTCAGTTGAGGGTGAAGAAATTAATGTTTTTACACAATTTTTCAATATTTGTCGTCTGAAGGGTCGAACTTCAAAACGATACTGATCTTGTGAAAATCCGTCGCCTCTGTTGAAGGTTTTAGGCAGGCATGCAAACATACATGCATACATTTATATATTGGTAGCTCAAATTTTTGACCCAAACCGATTGAAAAGCTTGCCCTATCTCTGAATACCCTTTATGTAAAATTTTAAATGTTTAGACCAAAAATTGTCTGAGTAATTTGGTAGAGACCACAGAGGTCAATTTTCTTTTAAATTTGACCCCTATTATAACCCATTAACATTTATTGTTTTGGGCTCAAATCAAGTTATTAAGTTAGATCTATGTCCCCAAGGAACCTATATCTAAAATTTCAATTGTTTATACCCAAAATTAGCGGAGGAGTTTGGTAGAGTTCTTAAAGGTCAAATCGTTGAACTTTGACCCTTTAACAGACAAATTTCTGGCCGAAAACGGATTACAAAGATTTTCCCAAATCTCAGTACCCTGTATGTCAAATTTCGAGTCTGTAGACTGAAAATTGACAGATTTATTGCGTAGGGAAATGTACACAGACACTCAGACAGACATGTTCATTTTTAAAGATTTACTAGCATTTCAGCCCGGCGTTGTCCGGGTATTTAGAGGTGTATGCTGAGAAAAAAAAAAAAGGAAAAAAAAAGACAGTCAATTTTTTAAAAATTTGACCCCTATTATAACCCCTTAACATTTATTGCTTTGGGCTCAAATCAAGTTATTAAGTTAGATCCATGTCCAAGGAACCTATATCTAAAATTTCAAGTGTTTAGACCCCAACTTGTCGGAGGAGTTTGGTAGAGTTCTCAATGGTCAAATCGTTAAACTTTGACCCTTTAACAGCCAAATTTCTGGCCGAAAACCGATCACATAGATTTTCCCAAATCTTAGTACCCTGACTAAGACTTTAGACTGAAAATTGACAGAGTTATTGCGTAGGGAAATGTAAACAGACAGACAGACACACAGACACATTCACTTTTATAGATAGATAGATAGATAGATAGATAGATAGATAGATAGATAGATAGATAGATAGATAGATAAGTAAAAAAAGGGTTATTAATGTGATTATCAATATACACACACAAAAAAATATAGAGATTATCACTGATGCTTATAACTCTTAGTTTAGTGAGTCCTGGAATTTATAGATTTGATTATGATGAATCCCATGAAAATTTTATGAGTCCCACATATGATTTCCTTCAAGCTTTATAGACAAAATTATTTGAAAAGTATATTTAAAATGGCAAAGAATTGAAAACAATATTCAAAGGGAAAAAAGAAAGAGAAAGAAAAAGTGTGTAAGAAAAAAAAAAAAGACAGAGAAAAAAAAAAAAAAAGAAAGGAAGATAAAGAGAAAGAAAAGGAAAACGGGGAGAGAGAATGTGAATGGAAGAATGGAAGAGAGAAACGGGGAAAGGATAGATGGGAAGGAGAGAAAGAAACGGGAGAAAAAAGGGAGAAATGAAAGAGAAACGAAGCCAATTTCTGGTCCCCCCCCATCGCCAATCTTTCACGATAAACACCCATCTAGCTGAAACCATTGTCAATAATTTCCCCCACTCTTTATCTGTGCCTAAATCAAAACGTAGATTCTACGAACAAAGCGTCTTTCTTAGCAGTGCACGCCTGTGGAACTCATTTCTGTTTGCCTGTTTCCCACCTGACTACAACTTGGATGTCCAAGTCCAACATAAACAAATTCCTGATAAACCGCCCCCTTAAGTAAGGCACTTTATCAAATCTCCATTACTAACGTACTGTACACACAATAACCCTTATCCCCTACAGGTTAATGGAAATCTATGATTTGTGTTGCAATGATAAAAAAATGTGACCCGTAGGGTCAACCATTGAGTTCAGATTAGATAATTATTTTTTTTATATTAGATTCGCTTGAGAGAGAGAGAGAGAGAGAGAGAGAGAGAGAGAGAGAGAGAGAGAGAGAGAGAGAGAGAGAGAGAGAGAGAGAGAATTGGATATAGGGGAGAGAAAGAGGTAGAAAAGAATGCTATAAAACACATGGCCTAGAAATCTTCATACGAAACCAAGTCCCACAAACGGCAACAATACAAATACCAAGCACTTCCGTTAATGCAATAAAAGGATTCATCTCCTGCTGAACACAAGTTGACATTCATTTCGTTGTCTATTTTAATGGACAGAACGAACCAATTTGCATTAGAGGCTTTCATAAAACCAACTTCATTGGTCACTCTATTTGCCAACCGAAAACGGGGTGGAACACTCCTTTGAACTTTGATGCAAGCATGAATACTGCCACAGCCTTAATTTATTAAAGCATTTCTCATTAAATAATGTCGACATTAGATGTTTATTTAATCATTCTGTCCAGAATGCTAACAAATTTATATAATTTTCTGAAAGGTAAATAAACATTTTCAAACAGACATGTCTTCAACTATCTTTATTTCTTTATTCGAAACATCAATATTTTCCTTTAATAATTACAAGAAACTGTAACGGACACGGAAATAAAACACGATCTGTTTTATAATACAACATACGAAAAAACGTTTTCGTATCCAAACCAAAAACTCCTAGCTTTATTTCTTTTTTTCTTCTCTCTCTCTCTCTCTCTCTCTCTCTCTCTCTCTCTCTCTCTCTCTCTCTCAAGCAAGATACGAATAGGCGCACGTGTATGGCGCCGTTCCATTAAAAAAAAACATATTTCATTGTGTAGACAAACGTTTTCAATAAAATAAGTAATTCAAAGGCCAACTTCGTTACGTTAATTCTTCCTACTTTTTTTTTTACGTAAGCATCACCACTTATCAAGGCCGATCGGCCACTCAAGGATAAGGGTTAAAGAGTGTAGAGTAGTCAAAAGGACAATATAATAATCAATAGTAATGGAAGTTCGGTAAATTTGTTAACTTAAGTGGAACGGCTCATCAGAAACTTGTTCACGTTGGACTTGAAGACAACCATATTATAGACAGCTGGAAAGCAGGAAAACGGAAGACAATTCCACAGGCGTGCAGTTCTCAGAAAGAAGTTCTGATCATGGAATCTATGTTTAGGTTTAGGCACAGATAAAGAGTGGGGAAAATTATTGATAATGTTTTCAGCTAGTCTAGTGTTTCTTGTGAAAGTTTGGCGAGGGGGGACCATAGATTGAAGCTCAGTCGAACACTTTCCATGAAAATAACGATAAAGCAGAGACAAACTCGCAACATCTCTTCTTTGAAGTAGTAGTCAAAATGTAACGAAACCTTTTAAAACCACTGATTACTATGGCTAATGATACACTGCCTGAAAGTGTTCCCCTCAAGCTCCTAGGTTTAACATTCAGAAACAGCATGAATTGAAAAAAAAAAATACATGGAGGTAATTGTCAAGTCTGCTATGCGGAAGGTGGGCTTCCTCTACCGTGCTAGAAGGTTACTCACACCTGAGAGTATCCTGTATCTCTATAAAGCCACTATTCGCCCATGCACGGAGTATTGTTGCCACATCTGAGCTGGTGCATCTGTCACTAGTTTCACAGAGTAGAAAAAAGAGTCGCCAATAGGTCCCGCACTATCAACTAAACTCCAACTCCTGTCCCATCGCCGAAATGTGACATCTTTGTGTCTGTTTTACAAGTATTTTAATGAAAATTGCTCTGACGAACTCAAAGCACTAGTAGACCCTTTACATAAATACCTTTGACAAACTCATCAAGCAGCAAAATCCCACCCCTACACTGTAGAGATATGTAGATGTCGTAAAATAGCTTCTTCCCTCAAACTGCTAGACTTTGAAATTCCCTCCCGGGTTCCTGCTTTCCTGATTTTACTGACATGCAGAAGTTCAAGTGTAATGTGAACAGATACCTTGCTGCCTAAACTTAGTTGATTGTGTAAAATTATGTTTACATAATAGCTTGAATTTAAGTTTAGAATACAAAAGTCAAGTATCATGGTTCAGTTGTGCTCTAAACAGAAACATTTCTTTCAAATGCGCCCCTGTCTTATCAAAGAACCTACTGCTGATTTTACATGCTAGGCTATTTGCTTGTGTGGTGATAAAACTTCTTGGATGTAATTGTGATGTTAAGCTGTATAAGGTGTTAACTTTGGTTAAAATCGAATTTCTTTTTAAATCGGACTTTTTCGATTATCGATTTTCAATAATAATTGGAGGCATTCCAATATAAAACGTATCTAAGAACACTCTCAGACACATCAAGTACTTTTGTGTAAAATTTCAAACAAATTGGCCCAGTCGTTTCAAAGTCCATAGAAGACGAACTAACACACACACACACACACACACACACACACACACACACACACACACACACACACACACACACACAAAATGCCTTTTATGTATAGAGATTAATACATCAAGTTTTCAACATACAGGGTGAAACGATAAAATTGTCGCCTTAGAAAAGTCGACATGATTCCATTTCCCTTTGATGACAACCGGTTTTCTTTTTTTGTTGCAGACCATCTACTAGTTGGCCAGTTGTGTTCAAATCCGAAGAACGATAGGAGTCTTCTATCATGTCTGCAAGTAACACAATTTTCAATGGGTGAGATTGGAGAGGCGCCGCTGTACAACCTATGCTCTCTACTGATCCAGGTTATGACAACAGGACCATTGCCAGCACTTACAAAATGCATCGTTGGATTGCCATGAATAACAGGGATGTGCCATGGTTATGGTCTTTGGTGTGGTTACAAGTGAGGGCCACATCATGCCACCTCACATCTTCAAAGTCATCTTGAAAGTCAACACCAAAGTGTACCTGAATGTGCTGAAGAGTGTAATGATCCCCTGCTGCAATCAGGTGGCACCTGGCAGATCCTGGCAGACCCTGGCAGATCCTGGCAGACCCTGGCAGACCCTGGCAGTAGGACTCGGCACCGGTCCACAAGTCCAAAGAGACTTAGGCTTGGCTTCAGTAGAAGTGGTATGACTTTGCACCCTTCTCTCACTGACCCCTCCTACCTCGACCTGAACCTGCTGGACTACTTCACTTGGTCATACGTCAAGAACATCACCAACATGACCTCCCAAAACACCAAAGCCAACCTGATCACTGCCATCCACCAAGTATTCACTGAGCTCACGCCGGTGCTTGTGGAAAAGGCATGCTCCCAATTCTGGACCCGTATCAAAGCGGTGATTGAAGCTGAAGGCGGCTACATTTAATACAGCTCTACTACATCATGAAATTACTTGAATTGATTTTTTTTCAATAAAAGTTTAAAGATAAAGCTATAGTGTTGCTTTCTTTAGGTTGACATTTTATCGTTTAACCCTGTACAAATATCTCTCAGGTTTTAATTTCCGCTAATTAAAATTTCGTCCGAGTTAACATTAAGTTAATATCATATTTTTCATGTGTGTGTTTTTTGTTTTACTGTTTTAAAATATAATTCACCAACTATCAAGGCCAAAAACCACCCGAGGATAAAGGATAATGAGATGGAATAGTTCTCAGTTGAATGATGAGGAATATTATGAGAGTAGTAAAAATGGTGAATGAAATGAAACAAGTCTGATTACTTATGGGGACTTTTTAAAATTTTTTAGTTTTATGGAAATCGCTCCAGACAAGGCGTGAAGCCACTTGATGTAAGGAGCTAATTAAAACGATAGATTATTATCGCAAAGACAGGATATGGCTATTGACCTTAGTCTTGAAAAGAACAAGGTTAAAGGTAGGAGGAAAACAGTGAACAGGAAGGGAGTTCCAGAAGTTTGCAGTTCTTGGAAGGAAACTATTAGGATAGGAAGCTGTATAAGAATGCGGTATCAGAACAGCGAATTGATGGAAACCACTAGTCCAACGAGTCAAACGAGCTGGAAAAAAGGAAGCAGGAAATAAATCAGACAATTCTGAAGAATTTATGACAAATATTCGTTGACATTGGATTTGAAGATGCATGGAAGCAGTTCAATTGTAACGTGTTCAATAGATGAAAATTCCACGTGACGTTAGGCACATGGAGTTGGAAAGGAAAGTTTTGTCTTCCCCTGTAGTAGAAGACAAGTTCTTGCTGTAAATGTCTAACAGGAAGGAACCAAACCCCAGGATTGACAATGCAGATAATTCTGTTATTTTTTCTACAAATGAATTCACAATAATGATTATTAACGTTCATAACAAAAACCAGTCGAATACAGACGCGTATTCATTATCGCCGTCTGGCCAAAAGAGAGTGCGACGTGCGGGGAGGGGCCCTGTGAAGAGAGTGTTTGAAGGAGGTCAGACATGTAAAGGGAGCGGCTAAAATAACAGAAATTATCAGCATAAGGAGATTGCTGGAAGCTTCCTAAAATACGCTGAAAAGATACAATACCTGTTCTGGGGTGAGGGGGTCTCAGCACTAACTAAGACGGCGAGAAGACCTACGCCGCAAAAGTATGCTTACAGAAATGCCAGTACTAAGAAGTTTAATTCCTTCATATATATCCCCCGCTTCCTACCCCCTCTCTCTCTCTCTTTCTTTCTCAAATAGACACACGCAAGCACACACACACACACACACACACACACACACACACACACACACACACACACACACACATATATACATATATATATATATATATATACATATATATATATATATATATATATATATATATATATAAAATAAAAATTACAATTAAATTTACCAAAATGATCCAAGATGGTAAAACTAAAGTATATTATAAATATTAAAGAATTAATATTTATAAAGTAATCTCAACCAGATGTCAAAGCTCGATAAAACCAAATCGGAGATAGAGCTTATAATAAGAGCAAACAGTTAATAAAACGTGTCAAAAACACTTTGAAAAAGAGTTAAAAACATATTTAATCTGAAAAGGAAACACTTGATAAGTGGAAAGTCCTTAATCCGCGGATTTTCGAAGAAATACTTTCCTTCTCATCAGAGGGTAGGATTTAGCAAAATGCGGGATCGGATTTTGCATACAAAAGTATTTGATGAAACTGCAAGTAAGTCAAAGATCTTACTTGATAACAAAAAGTGAAGCAGAGGGAATATGGCGAAGAAAAAGGTGATTACACGTGAATGGATAGTGGTGAAAGGTAAATTATCCAATGACGGTAAATCCAAAAATATAACTTCAAGAAAGTTAATTGAATTTCCATTTGCACAAGTAAAATCCAAGGAAATCACGTAATTGGAAGATGGTTCAAAATAATCCAAAAGGCCGAAATCTATGGAATAATTCACAAATATGTACAAGGAAAAGGGGAAAATTCCAATAATATTAATAAAAGAAAAATAAGATATGCGTTTGACACGGCTGCCGATACATAATGTAATTAAGAAAGATCAGACTAAGGACCTCTCCTAAGCCGAGGATTGAACTTAGAACCATCACGTTGGCAGTCAGCAGTTCTACCGATCGACCCACGGGAGCTGCTCACAAAAATAATCTAGCCAAATGTCTATTTAAACACACACACACACACACACACACACACACACATACATACATATATATATATATATATATATATATATATATATATATATATATATATATATATATATATATATATATATAACTACTTCATTTACTCACATAAAATTAATATACGAAAGTAAAAATTTATGCGTAAACTTGAAGTATTTACTTCAAAAGTGCTCAATACGTAGGTAGAGCTAGTTAGTAAGTTATAAAATATATATGGCGATTAAGCTACACTGAATATTCCGCGTTTCATCCACTCTAGGACTCTTCAGGCTTATATATATATAGTAGCAAAAGCACCCGTCGTTAACTGGGTTCAAAAACAGCCTACAGAAAATGGACTCTGATTTATGAAAGTATGATAAGTTATGAAAAGGAAGGGTTGTAAAGAGATTGCTTCGAATTTGGGGGTATCAAAACCAAAGCAAAATATGATGAAAGTAAAAATAAAATAGATAACCCCCACAATTTATTATAACATACCTGTTCACACTGAAACACTTATCACAATATTCTGTGAATCTATATTAAAAAACCTTGTTAAACTTTGTGACATATTTCCATTCTATGGAGGTCAGGTGCGAACGAACACCCAATTATTTTATCATACCATATTTCTTCAAACTAAAACATAATTATCAAAGTATACTTACACAGATAAATATGAAAAGTCTTTATTAAAGTTTGTGCCTATTTCCATTCTATGGAGGCCAGGCGTGGACGCAGACCCCACAATTTTATTATACCATCCCTATTTAAGTTAAAACATACTTATCAAAATATTATTATGTACATCTATATCAAAAACACTTGTAAACGTTTTTTTATTAATTTTAAAATTTTTTGTTTCCATACTTTGTGGACCAGGCGCGTACGCAGACTCAACAATTTTAATGAATCATCGTTATGCCAGATCAAACATACCCATTCCTGTGTCTCGATACATCTTCTATCATTATATATATATATTTTTTTTTTTATTACATTTTCACCCCAAACAAGGCACATTGCCACTTTGGTGTAGGGGGCTACTATCAGGGGAAACATCTACTGGGGTACTATGTAGGGATTTGGGCAGCGAGATGTTGGTTCACGTTGCACTTGAACTTATGCATGTCAGTACAGTTGGGGAAGCAGTGACCTGGAATGGAATTCCAAAGTCTAGCAGTTCTGGGGAAGAAACTACTGGAGTAGAAAGATCTTTTACATCTAGGGATCTCTACAGTGTGGGGGTGGGATTTTGCAGCTTGTCGGGTCTGTCGAGGGTGTTCACGTCGTGGGGGCACAAGTGCTTGCAGTTCTTCAGAGCATTCACCATTATAATACTTGTAGAACAGGCAGAGGGATGAAACGTTTCGACGATGGGACAGAGGCTGAAGTTTAGATGCCAGTTTAGGGCCTATCAGATTTGCGACTCTCTTTTGAACCCTGTCAAGGAGCGAGAGACTAGTAGCCGATGCACCGGCCTAAATATGACAGCAATACTCCATACATGGGCGAATAGTGGCCTTATAGAGGTACAGGATACTTTCGGGTGTTAAAAGTTTTCTAGCACGGTAGAGAGAGCCCACCTTCCTTGCAGCGGTCCTGGCAATGCCCTCGATGTAATTGTTCCAACTCATGTTTCCTGTGAACGTTAGGCCAAGGAGCTTGAGAGACGTACTCTCAGATAAAGAGTCGTTGGCCATTGCTATAGGTGGTAGAGAAGGTTTCTTGTAATTATTGAATGAAACCAGTTTTGTCTTGGTGGCATTGAACGTTACCATCCATTTTTGTCCCCATTCCACTACTGATTGGAGGTCATCCTCTAGTGTTTCTGCCATTACTTTAGGTATATGTTCGTTTGTTTTCCTGTCGTGCCTGCTATAGAGTGTGGTGTCATCAGCATATATACCCATCTCAGAGGCAATCTTGTCGGGGAGGTCATTTATGAATATCAGGAACAGCAGAGGTCCAAGGATAGATCCTTGGGGCACTCCCGCATTTATATCATATTGTTTAGATGTACGACCGTCGAGGACAACCTGGATTTTTCTCTTATCTAAGAAGGATTTAATTATGTTAAGTATTCTACCAGTGATACCGTAAGATCTAATCTTCCTGAGGAGACCCTCATGCCATACCCTGTCAAAAGCCTTAGATATATCTAGAGCTACCGCTCTGCCCTCTCCCGCTTTGTCCAGTGAATGGTATATGCGTTCAGAGATTACAGTGAGGATGTCTGCCGTGGAACGGTCTTGTCTAAATCCATATTGATGGTCGGTCAGAAGTTTAGCATCTGTAAGGTGCTGGACTAGAGCATGGTTAATTAAGGTCTCAAATATTTTGGCAAAAAGTGGGAGGAGGCTAATAGGGCGATAATTTAATGGGTCAGTTCTTTCGCCAGAATTCTTGAATACTGGTACTACAGAAGCAGTTTTCCAACAGCTCGGAAAGCAAGATTCATTAAGGCATTTGTTGTAGAGTTTGGAGAGAACTGGAGCTACTTCGGCTGAGCACTTTTTTAATAGCACAGCTGGGATGAGGTCGGGTCCACATGCTTTGGAAGTGTCAAGGTTTTTTATGATAGCATGCACCTGAGCAGGGGTGATTTTCAGATCGTCTAGCGTGGCGTCTGTCCGCATAGGAAATTGAGGTAGGGGGTGGTTTAGAGGGTCCAGTGTGGAGTTTGAGGCAAACCGACTGGCAAGCATATTAGCCTTCTCGGTTGCTGAGCAAAGAACCTCGTGATTGTTGGTTAGTGGGGGAATTGTTGATTGCCCATTATTTACTACACTGTTGTAGATTTTCCAGAAGTCACGAGTTCCTAGTTTTTGTGCTTCGATGCGTTTTTTAGTGGTTTCCGTAAATTCCCTCTTAGCTGTCGCTATTTCTTTCTTAACGTTACTTCTAGCTTCTATGTACTTCTGTCTGTTTGAACTGGACTTATGTCGATTAAGCCTGCGGAATGCATGCTGCCTTTGAGCAATGGCAGTTGCACAAGTCGAAGTAAACCATTGGGGAGAGTGGGGCTTGCTATAGAATTTCCGCATGGGAACATGCGCTTCGATTGCAGTTTTGAACCATTCAGTGGTCTCGGTTGCACACTGTTCAGCAGGAAGAGAAAAAATATTTCCCCATGGGGCGTCTCTGATAAGATCTCTGATAGCTTCCCAGTCAGCCTTTTTATAATATCTCGTTGTTTTGAGCACTGGCTCTTCAGTTTTGGGTCTAGAGTTTAGGGCGATTTCAACCATTATCACCGCATGATCAGCGTTCCCAAGTGGGCTGTCGGCTTTCGTTACACAATCATCTGGAACTGTGGTCAAAAACAGATCTAATAGTGATGCGTGTTGTTCTTCCTGATCAGGGAAGCGGGTTGGAAAAGTAACAATTTGCGATAGGGAGTGAGATACAGAGAAGCTATGAGTTGCGCTGCCTGCTGCATCTGTGTAAGTAGAGAATCCAAGCCAGTTTTTGTGATGGACATTAAAGTCGCCAAATACATGTACTTGGGCGCTAGTGTCGAAGGAGAGTGCTGTGTCTATGCTGTCAGATACTTTGTTTATTATGGTGCAGTCTTGGGTTGAGGGAGAGCGGTAGAGAAAGTAAAAGTAGCTAATGTTGTGTTGCATGATTAGTCTAAAGCACATAAAGGCTTGATCATCCGTTTCTAGGTTTGTTTCTCTAGTCAAGGGAAGGGTATTGCGAATGTAAACTCCAAGTCCGTGCATATGTCTGTCAGAGTCCTTACGGCAGAGTGAGAGATATCCAGGCATGTTAAAGTAGTTAGAGGGGATGGAGGAGTGTAGGTTAGTCTCACTTAGTGCTAAGATATCCGGGGTATTTGTTAGGAGAAATGCTTCAACATCAGCTATGTGATCAGTTTTCTATAACAGTCAACCATATAGGAGCCTATTCGTGACCAGACACATGCACAGACATTCAGCTTTATATTATATATATATATATATATATATATATATATATATATATATATATATATATATATATATATATATATATATATATTCTGTCGCCGGGTCCAAATCTATCGACTGGTGTTAAGTGTGACACCCTGCACTGATGATTCCCGAAAGGATGAAACACTAGTATCTGTAGGTATTTAATAATTATTATAATAAATAATTATTTCAGTCCCTTTAAGAAACTCGTTTCTTATCGTTGAGCATTTTTAGTTGAATTAAAGTCGGTCAATTTAGCTCTTATGTGCAGATCATGGTATAATGATTGGATCACTCTGACAGACGTTAAAAAGCATTTTAAAAAATAAATGTTCAAAATTAAACAGCATTTTCTCGGTTAACAGTAGCTGAATCGATTAGGTCCTTGCTAATGAAGCCAGGGATGGCTTCTGTCGCCAGGTTCGAATTTATCGACTGGTGTTAAGTGTGACACCCTGCACTGATGATTCCCGAAAGGGTGAAACACTAGGGTCTTAATAATTATTATAGTAAATATATACATATATAAGTAAACGACATTTTGTGTGTGTGTGTGTGTGTGTGTGTGAGTTTGTTTCCTATGGATTCCGAAATGGTGGCCTTGTAGAGGTACAGGATACTTTCAGGCGTAAATAACTTCCTAGCACGATAGAGAGAACCCATCTTCGTCATAGCAGTTGCAGCAATGTCCTCAATGTATCTGTCCCAACTCATGTTCCCTATGGTGGTTTAGAGTGTTTCTTATAATTATTAAAAGAAATCAACTTAGTCTTGGCAGCATTGAATGTTACCATCCATTTTTGTCCCCACTCAACTACAGACTGGAGGTCTCCTTTAGGGTTTCCGCCATTTCCTTAGATATGTGTTCATTTGTTTTCCCCCTGGGCCAGCAAATATTCCCATCTCAGAGACAATCTTATCAAGGACGTCATTTATGAATATCAGGAATAATAAAGATCCAAGGATTGACACCTGAGGTATATCCGCATTTATATGATATTGTTTTGGCGTACGTCCATGGAGGACAACCTGGATTCTTCTCTTTTTTTTTTTTATTCTTTTTTCTTTTTTTTTTACTCACGTTCACCCCTTACAAAGCATATCGCCACTTGGACGTAAGGGGCTACTATTTGGGGGCCATGTCTAGGAAAGATTAACAAGATATTTGTTTATGTTACATTTAAACTTTTGCATATCAGTACAGCCAGGGAAGCAGGCAGCAGGAAGAGAATTCCAAAGTCTAGCTGTTCGAGGGGAGAAACTATTAAAATAGAAAGCTACTTAAGAAGGATTTAATTATGTTAAGTATTCATCCAGTATAATCTGATATTCCCGAGAAGACCATCATGCCATACCCTGTCAAAAGCCTTAGATATATCTAGGGCTACTGTTCCACCTTACCATGTTTTATCCAGTGCATGGCAAATCCGTTCAGAGATTAAAGTTAGGATATCTGCAGTAGAACAAGCTTGCCTAAATCCATATTTTTGGCCGGACAGAAGTTTAGCAACAGTAAGGTGATTGACTAGAGCTTGATTAATTATAGACTCAAATATTTTGGCAAAGAGAGAGAGGAGACTAATGGGGTGATGATTTAATGGGTCAGTTCTTTCGCAAGAATTCTTGAAAACTGGTACCACAGAAGCAGTTTTCCAGCAGTCAGGAAACCAAGATTTGTTAAGGCATATGTTGAAAAGTTTGGAGAAAACTGGAGCAACTTTAGCAGAGCATGAGCCGGGATGAGATTAGGTCCGCATGCTTTTGAGGTGTCTAGAATTTTATTATATCATGCACTTAAGAAGGGGTGATTTTCATATCATCTCGTGTGGTATCTGTCCATAAAGGAAAGTCAGGGAGGGAGTGGTTTGATGGGTTCAATGTAGAGTTTGAGGCAAACCGACTGGCAAGCATATTAGCCTTCTCAGTTGTCGTGCAAACAACCTCATGATTGTTGGATAGTGTTGATTCCCCATTATTTACTACATTGTTGTAAATTTGCCAGAAATCACGAGTTCCTAATTTCTGCGCTTCAATGCATTTTCTGGTAGTTTCAGTATATTCTCTCTTGGCTGTTGCTACTTCTTTCTTTCCTCGATGGCTTCCCAGTCAGCTTTCTTACAGTTCCTTGTTGTTTTGAACAATGGCTTTTCAGCTTTGGGTTGGGTGGTTAAGGGCGATTCCTACCATTATCAAAGCTTGATCAGCATTCCCGAGTGGGCTATGAGCATTCGTTACACAATCTTCGGGAACTGTGGTTCGAAATAAATAAATAAAATCCGGGCATTTTTACTTTTTTACAAAACGTTTTTTATTTTTTGTTCCCATTTCTTTCTGTGCGACATGTTTGTTTTATCTTTCTTCCCTCCGCACTCCGGTATTAGCCAGCCACTTCTCACCTTCGCATTTACACGACCATTTTATTCGAGATCGACTTTCTTTCTCTCATAAGCACGTGTTGCATTTTTTCTGCCTTTCTTCAGACGTCAGCTTGCATATGTGCCTTTTTTTTTTTCTTACAACTGCTGCTGATTTTTTCCCACAGCACTCATAAACGCTCCATTGCAATCCAATAATGGATTTGAAAGGAAAAAGGATAATAAATACCTGGCCAAAGATAAATTAGTTTGGAAGTTCATTTCTAAAGACCATTCAACAGATGACGGCATATAAAACTGATGGTGGTGGTGGTGGTGGTGGCGGTGGTGGTGGCGATGTTGGTGGTTGTTTCCCCTGAAAATCAAAAATGATCACTTTAGCTACACCCTAACATTAAAAGAATATCAAAAGAGGAAATCAACCCATAAAATTCTAAAATTATGCCTCCCTTCCTTAGAATCGCGACTCTGGCATGACTCAGAAAACGTTTAAGGCAAGATAGTGTGGTCAAATGATTAAAATAGAATTGTATGGTCCAATTATATAAAAGGACCATTAACATAACCTCCTCTCATCCGGTAAACTCCACCCCTTTTGTTAATTCCTATAATGGATTAGTAATTCAGCAGGAGGAGGAGGGGGGGGTCATCTGACTAGACCAGGAAGGATTGGTATTATAATATGAGCATTATCATTTACCATGACAGAATGATGAGTCTCTTCACTTCAAGTAAAAACTAATAGGTCCCCGCACTATTCGTTAAGCTCCAACCTCTGCCTCATCACCGCAATGTTTCATCCCTGTGCATGTTTGACAAGTACTTTAATGGAATGTTCTCTAATGAACTCATCACACTCGTGCCCCTTCAGCATACCAAACTCCTGATTAATCTGAAAAGCAGCCAAATCCTGCCCATCCACTGTTGAGGTTCCTAGATTCCAGTAAACCATCTACTCTAATAGTTTCCTCTTTCAGATTGCTAAACTTTGGAATTCCTTTCTTGTTTCCTGCTTCCCTGAGTATACTAACTTATAGAAGTTTAAATGTAATGTGAATAGACATCTTGCTGCTCAACTCCCTACAGTCTCCTGTTAGACACAATCACAAGTAGCAGCTCCTTACATTCCAGCTTGCAATATACCTTTTTGGGGTTTTAAAAAAATTCCATTTAGATGAAAAAGAAACAGAAAAAAAAATTACTGCCAAACATAAAATAATGATAAAAAAAAGCTGTAGGTCCTATTTACTTGTCTTTCCACGAGGACAGAGTTAGACACAAGATCGATTTTTAATATGGGGAAAAATTTATGTCCCAAATTTGGAGCACTCTGGATTGGAACAAAAATTAAAATTGCCTCAGTCTAGTAGAATTTCTCCTTCGTTGACCAAGAACAGAAAAGATAAAGTATAGTATTAGAACAGCTACTACACTTTGTTCTTAGCCCCCCTCCTACAAACAAAAAAACGGGTACAGTTAGATGTACCCTGATACAAATTTCTAGTGTAACCAATTTTATTTATTTATTCGTGGAACTTTGTAAATATTTACTCGGCCTTATCTGGATATTGTCAAGGTGGTGAGCTTCAAAAGAAAGAAAAATAATTCAATTTTGTACTAAGTGACTTTATTTATTAAAGCCTAATAAAACTCGAGGATAAGGATTAACGAGATGGAGAGATTTAGAGTTGAATGACGATGAATACTATGAGTGGATTGAGAATCTCCATACACCAACCATTCAAGACAATAGCCGATCCAGAAAACAATTCTTCCCTCTTTCTCAGAAACATCGCTCACAGGTTGTGAGATCTAAAGGACCAAAAAAAAACAAAAAAAAAAACAAAAAAAAAAACAAAAAAAAAAACGAGGCGGCCGAAAGTAAAAATGGTTTTTAACAATTCATTTTAGTTTTTCAGGTGTATTTTTATTTTTTTGGTTTCAATAAATATTCGATTTATACTAAAAAAATTAAACAAAAATTTTTTTTTTAATCAAATACGTATTTATAAAAATCAAATAGAGGCGCGAAACATAAACGCACAGAGAGATAATATCTTATCTGATAGGCTTATAATACAGAGATCGTATTAATCTATTTTTTTAAAATCTGCAACAAGAATTTCTGTGGATGAATCATAAGCAGGAACATATGGTGAGGATTGGATCCATCCCAGACGGATGTGTCATTCTGAAACCGAATATCCATGTATATCTTTGAAATGACATATTCATCAAACTGTCTGGATGCATAGACGTGTAATGCACATCCAATCATGTCATTCATTCCAAGTACCAGCATTCATGCATATTGCATTTCATGCAGTTCTTCTTTATCATTATTCACACTCTGTAAAAAAAAAAAAAAAAAAAAAAAAAAAAGAATGGGAATAATTATTCACATTATTTTGATTCTTCGAACTATTGTTCTCATCTTGAGTGTTATTTTCACAACGTTTCGATCGATGTAACCTTCTACCTTTTTCAGGTGAATTTTGTCAAACTTGGAAATCAAACTTGGGAATCTGTACGGCATTTCGAAAGAAACCCTTTATTTAATCCACGGGGGTAGCGTGCTCCCGTTCCGTCAGCCATGACTGGGTAGAAGTCCTAAGTGATTTGCAATTGTTTTTTTTAGTATCGCCCATACTGAGGATTGAACTTATAAACTACAGAGGAGTGTAACTTTTACAACTGAATTTTACCAAGTACTCCATCCATAGGTTTTGCGGACAATTCTAGTTTCTACTACTTATCATTAATATATATATATATATATATATATATATACATATATATATATATATATATATATATATATATATATATATAAGTGAAAATGTCTGTCTGTCTGTGTGTCTGTGTACATTTCCCTACCAAATAACTCTGTCAATTTTCAGTCTACAGACTCGAGATTTGACATAACGAGCAATGAGATTCGGGAAAATCAGATGACGTCAAGACCTGCTTTACTTTAAATAGTTGAAAAACTGATTCGAATCGTGGTGTGAGATGTCTTTTTTTTTTTCGATTTTTTAAATTTAAATATTGAACCAGTGTTATTTAAGTCCTTTTTCACGTAACGTTCGTTTTTCTGCTTTTTTTTTTTTTACTTCGCTTATCCACACCCGACCACACACCCAAAAACACCCGGGTACCCACCGATTTTTTTAATGTTAATATCGAAACAGGCTTATTTAAGCCATTTTTCACGTGTTCGTTTTTCTGTTTTCATCGTTCGTTTGCCGTTCTTGATGGTGTGGTGACCTGCGATGAAAGCTGGATCTAATGTTATGACCCCGAGACCATGAGACAAGAGTTCCGAGTGGAAGCATGCTGACTCTTCCAGACTCAAGAAGAGCAGACAGAGGAAATCCACCCAGAAATTTATGATGATCCCTTTTTTAACAGCACGGGCATGATCTACATGCACTGGTTCCCACTGGACACACAGTCAATAAGGAATACTATGTTGAGATATAAAGGAATTCAGGAAGATATTCCATCAGAATAGGCCAGCATTCTTCAAATCGGGTCAGTAACATTTCCACCAGGACAATGCACCAGTCCACAACTTCATCCTTGTCACTGACTATTTGACCAAGATGGGCATCAAGATAGTTCCTCACCCTCCTTATTTTTCAGACCTTGCTCCCAGTGACTTTTGGCTATTCCCTAAGCTCAAGGAAAACCTTAGAGGCTGTTGTTATGAGACAATTCAGGAGATTAAAGAGGCTGTGATGAGGGTCATTGACACGTTCATCAAGAGGACTCCATAAGTTGTTGGAATAGCACAACAAGTGCGTTGAGATTACTTCAAAGGGAATTAGAGTTTCATGTGTGTAGTATCAATAAAAGTGTCCATACAAAAAAGTCTAGAAACTTATTGAAGGAACCTTGTAGATTTAGATTGTCTAACCTCAAATAAAACACAATATGTATATGATTAATCTATATTGAACTTAAATCACATGCTAATCGGATTCAAATTATGTATGTTCTATTCTTTATTAAAATATCTGCAACCAAAAACCAAAACCTTGATGGAGAGTAGAAAGTGGACGTTTGCTTTACATTTGGCAACTTCATCTATCTTCCCTTATTTTGCTTTTTAGTTCTCGCATTCCATGAACGATGTTTTTAACAAAGACAGAGTGGGGATTGCTGTTTTCTGAGTTAAAATTTATCCATATAACATCGTTGATTAGTTTTTGGCTACGAAGTAGTATTTTTTTTTTTTAGTTCCTTAGATCAAGTGGCTATATAGCTTGTCTTGAGCGATGTTCATGAAAAAATTAATTAAAGGCATTGATATCTATACAGTTAAAGTAAATTAAACTAGCATTTCCTACTCTGTCGGATTTATTGGTTTTTCATTTTAAAATTAATGTAGATTAAAAGTAAAATTTAAAAAAAAATGGTAACAAAATAAAATAATGTGTGGGTCACCTATAGGCGAGAAATATAAACATACACAAAAACACATGAAGTTGTCACGAAATGTTATTAATACGAAGAAGAGATGAACAAAAAATTGCTAAGTTATGAATCGAATAATGTAAGAGAAATAAGTCATTATTTAAGAAAGAGTGTTGCCATTTTAACAATCTTCCTGATAGGAATATTTTTTTCTTTTTTGAAAAAAAAAAAAAAAAATGAAACCAAGAACATTTTGGTATTTTTATCACCTTGCCCACGTCCCTGTCATTCGTGGCATTCCAGAGATGCATTTTGAGGATGCTAGCAATGGTCCTGTTGTCATAACTTGGATCGGTAGAGAGCATGAGTTGTACAGTGGCGCATCTCTGATCTCACTCGTTGAACATTGCGTCACTTTGTTTGAAAAAAAGACAAAATAGTGATCCAAAATTAAATATCTATATATCAGATATGATACTCTTTCAATCTAGATTCTAAAATCTGACAAGATAATTTTATATGTTAGATGGAAATCATAATCGTCATTTTACATGAATGTATCAGACTTTCTGAAAGAAAAGTATCCAGAAAAAAAATCTTTCATCTCCTCCTTCAAGATGGATAATAAAATAGTAAAATGACTCCACCCCCAATTGAAAGAGTACACAATAACTTGAGACTGAGAATATTGAGTAACCGACAATTCAGCCAGTAAAGAGATTGAATGACCTCTATTCAGGAAACAGAAGTTGGTCAGCTCGGATCAAAATTCGTCCAATTTTAATATAAGCTTACATTGTATATGAATCTGTCATGGCCGACAGGCAATGTTCAGACAAAAGTGAATGGACGACTACAAGATTATTATAAGCAATAAAATAGTAGTCTCAGTTACAGCCAGACACGAAATCTCAATGTTATTATCATAATTACTATTAAATTGGTACTTTCTTTAGGCAAAGATGCGTTATAGTTAACAACTCAAAAAGGGATGGAAAATTATTTACAACAAATAATGTTTACCAACCGCAAGAACATTTAATCTATAGTCAATCTGCATAGCTTTATTGAATTTTCAACCAAACGGTGATAAGTATTAGTTGTACAGGATGGAATTATAAAATTGTTGCCATGATTCCATTTCCGTTAGGTGAAAACTGGTTTTCTTCCTTTGTTGCAGACCATCTATTTGTTAGCCAGTTGTGTAGAAATCCCAACAGCGATAAGAGCCTTCTATCATGACTGAAAGTGATACAATGTTCAACGAGCAAGATCAGCGATGCACCGCTGTGCAACTCATGCTCTCTAACAATCCAAGTTATGCTAACAGGACCATTACCAGAACCTACAAAATGCATTGCTTGATTGCCACGAATAACAGGGATGCACCCAGGGTGATAAAAACAAAGTTTCCAGCCACGGTTATGGTCTTGGTGTGGTTTCAAGTGAGGGTCACATCATGCCACCTCACATCTTCGAAGTCGACTTGAAAGTGTACCTGGATGTGCTGAAGAGTATGGTGATCTCCTGGTGCAATCAGGTGGCTGATGGCAGACCCTGGGTGTGGCAGCAGGACGCGGCACCGGTCTACAAGTCCAAAGATACCCAGGCTTGGTTTCAAAAGGAGTGCTATAACTTTATACCCTTCTTTCACTGGCCCCTTACTCCCCTTACCTGAACCCGCTTGACTACTTTGTTTGGTCATATGTAGAGAACATTACTACCATGACTTCCCACAACACCGTGATGTTACCTCAAATAACAGCACGAAGCTGGATATTCTATCAGACAAGATGAGTCCAAGTCATGCAGGGTTCTTTCAGGTGTGAAGTTTGTCTTGAACAAGCCATTTACATGAGAATAAATGTATATATATGCAAATCCAAATGTTTCTGTTCTGTTTTGCTTCATACTTCCTGTGCGCTTATGTTTATCCACAATAGCACAATACACAAACTTGTACCCGAACACGTATTCACTAAAAACATTAAAGCTAATATATAAAATATTCATCAATTGTGTTCAAATGTTAGTTTATTGTTACCTCTTTACCATATCTCCTAAACTTGCTATGGGATAAGGAAAAACATGAACAAATTCAATATATACGAATGACTATTGGAGAGAACTTGAATGCCTACTTGAGAGAACTTGAAGTACCCACTAGACGCTATCAGCCAGGTCTTTCTGTACAGGTTTTTTTTTTTAGAACAACCTAGCATGAGGATAAGATCACCTCAGTATGACTAATCAACACTGGATTTTCCAAGGAATGGTGCACATTACCATAAAACAAAACAACCAAACCAAATTCCATGAATAAATATTTGAAGGTATAAAGAACTTGAAGCATAAAACCTTTTTTCCAAAATGACTGGATTCGGCATAAAATAACCTGAAAACGGTTGATAGATCATAAAACAAAACAATCAAACCAAACTCCAGGAATAAATAATTTAAAGATATGAAAACTTCGAAGCATAAAAGCTTTTTTTCCAAAATTATTGGATTCTGTATTAAATAACTTGAAAAGGATTGATATGCCATAAAACAAAACAACTCAACAAATCAAATTTTCTTTTTATTATTCAGTCAATTTGCTCGATAGTTCTGATTCTTTGATATGAATTTTTGTTAAAGAAATTGATTCAGTTGCTGATATTGAACTCAATTGACTTGAGATCAAAATTACCATTTTTGAAGTTCTAAACCAATGTCCTTTGAACTGTTGCTCCTTCTCTATACACAGCAAAAATCTCATGAGTAGCTACTTACAGCAACTATGACACCTAGTTGAAATTCAAACTGCAAATGGCGGTCAAATTGTTCAGTTCTTGACATTCTACGTTTAAAAACTGAAAATACACAAAAAATTTTAAAAAAATTAATTAAAACAGGCGTGTTTCTTTTCTTCCTGAGATTCTTATGAATGGCTCTGCTCATGATGAGAAATCGACTCTAAAACTTCTTGGTATTTTTTTCTCATCAAATTTTTCTTGAATTCATATATTAAATCCATTGCTCTTTTTGCTTCTCATAAAATATGTTCTCTTTTTCGCTCTAAACTTTTTTTCACACCTGAGGCTATTTTCTATCTCTACAAATTTATTATCAGATCATGTATGAAATACTGTTGTCATATTTGGGCTGGTGAATCTGTGTTCCATTTGGCGGTTCTTGATGAATTGCAGAAACGTATCTGTAATTTGATTGGCCCCACACTTTCTTCTTCTACTGCAACCTCTCTCTCACAAACGTAATGTTGCTAGTCTCAGTTTTTTCTATAAATACTATTATAACATGTGTACCTCAGAATTATCTGCTTCTTTTGTTTCAGCTCGTTTGACTCATTGGTCTAGTGGTCTTTATCAATTCACTATTTTAATACCTCGTTATAATACAACTTCCCATTCCAGTAGTTTCTTTCCAATGACTGAAAGTTGTGGAACTCTCTTCCTGCTCACTGTTTTCCTTCTACCTACAGCCATAGTCTTTTCAAGACTAAGGTCAATAGGCATCTCCTGTCTTCAAAATAATCAGCTTTCATAGTTGCTAGCTCTATATAAGTGGTTTCATTCCTTGTCTCAAGCGATTTCCATAAAAAAATAACAGAAAAACATTTTTCTAATGCTTTTTAATTTTCTTATATTTTTACTTTAATTAACCTACCATTAGGCACACTGCCACTAAGGCATAAGGGGTTACTGTGAATTAGGTGCCAAATTTATAGGGGCATCCTAAATGGGGAGTTGTGCAGCGAGATGGTTGTTTACATTACATTTACATTTCTGCATATTGGTACAGTCAGGGAAACAGGGAGGGAACTTCTGAGCCATTGTGCAGTAATGATCACCCACTCTCAGGCTAAATAATGTTTTGAAGGACCGGTCCTTAATAAAGGAAGTGCGTGATTATTACTGCCTGGTGGACCGGAAGTGGGTGATCATTTTACGCCAAATTTTATGCAAACATGATTCCCCAATTTAAAGTCTAAAATATAATTGTTTTTCTTTTATTATTATTTTAATTTGTTTTTAGCGCCTTTATTTTCAGGCTATTTACACGTAATTGCCCCAAATAAGTAGAATCTTGTTTTTATTTTTAAGATATTAGCACTGGGTGTAGAGCACCACTAATACTTAAAGGTTTTTATTTTTATACCATGTTTGTTTTTTTCATCATTTAATGACCAAATGTTTTAAGAAAGCCTAAAAATATAACCGTTTCTATCTATTACCAGTCAAACATCTAAGCAATTGACTCAAATCACGGAAGTACTTCCGGTAATATGATGCGTTAATGTAACACTTATTCTAAAGTCTACGGTTTGAGTGGATGTTCAGTTTTTGTTGGTCATTAAAGTGGAAGAACAACAAAACTTACTCAACAAATGATTCACATTTTTGTCTGAATTATTTAATGGCTGAAAAAAAAAATGCCCATAAAAAAAAGATATTTATAAATTTTTTTTTCTCGAAGTGATTTTAGTAATTGGTTTGAACTAATGCTGTACCGGGTGACTCAAAATTTCATTTCATTTTACACTATAAGTTCCATTTTATTTGCTTCCCCAGGAGAGCAGTTAGGCAGTAAGGTCAGCTTTAATATGGATGATATGTTCCGCAAACGGGATAAATTCATCTACAGGGTGGTCAAAAAGTCAGGTAACATTTTAAAGAAAAACGATATTAGCAATACACGTATATTTAAGTACCATACATTGAAATATAAAATGAAACAAACATGAAATATGTTTATTTTGTTAATTGTCGTCCATTTCTCTCTATCAATCGCTGGAAGCGATTAACCACTGATTGTGTAACACGTGTAATCATGTCAGCTGATATCCGCGCAATCTCCTCTTCAATAAATAACTTTAAAGACGCTATTGTATCAGGCTTCTTGCCATAAACGCTATGCTTTACATAGCCCCAAAGCCAGAAATCAGGAGGGGTAGTTTATATATTACACTCAAATATTTAAACAAATAATATTAAACGAATAGAGATTATAATGGATCATATTGTTTTTTCTACCTTTAACATGTTACCTGACTTTTTGACCACCCTGTAAAGTAGCTGAGTGGTTTTGGCTACTATTTGGAGCAATAATCTAGTAATGTTGTATTGTCTGTGTCTCTCTGTAACAATTTATCTGTTTATTGCTCACGTATGTAGAATCATATTTGTTCCACTTCTATGGCGATGTATGCGGCTAAATAAATAGGTGCACTCTAGATTGTTCTCCCGTTTGACAATCAAATTCAGAGACAGTTTTATAACAAAACTGTTTTTTTTTTTATTTAATTAATATTTTTGCTTGCAGTGGTTGTCGGACGTATCGAACAAAGGTGAAAGGTGAAGTTGGGATTTACGAGCTAATGACGTAACGATCGTGCTTCTCTCTTCATCTCTCACTTTCTGTGTCTTTGTTCATCGAACATTTCGCTTTTATTGACAAATTCTTTCTTTGTTCCATCATCATATATGTGTCAAAATCCGACATGGTATTTTCTTTGTTTCATCAGAGGTCAATATGTATATCAAAGTCCAACATGATATTTTCTTTGTTCTCTGCTAACCTGGAATTTGTGTGAGTTCACAGTCTCCAGGTTCCTTTATCTAACAGTAAGTTGCTTTACTGAACGAGTGTTTATGGTCGGAGATGGTGTATTCTTAGCTTGAGGCTTTCAGCATATCTTTTGACATCTCTCACAGGCTAGCCTATCAGTTCGTATTTATGGCTTAACCAGCCAATGATGTTCTTATGAGAAGAAAGATCCCAGATGTAAAAATAAAAATTGTCTTGACACGGTCTAAAAGAACTTCTTCACTGACTGAGGACAGAATAGACATTGCATCATCAGAACAGGTATTACACTTTGAAATATTTATTTGCACAAAATATAAAAAAAATTACAAATTGAACAAATTAGACACCAGGTCAATCAAAAGTGTGAGGTAATGGGGGTGGTTAGTCATCCTTGGTCACAAATACTTAAAATTGTCTATCGTACTCTTAACTAGAAATCTCTCAGTTACAACAATTGTCTATCGTACTCTTAACTAGAAATCTCTCAGTTACAACAATTGTCTATCGTACTCTTAACTAGAAATCTCTCAGTTACAACAATACCACATTCATTCCAGAGGCTGTTCTACTTTCAAATTTGAAAACGTTTTATTTAATCATAAATATCATACAGAAAACGTTTTATTTAATCATAAATATATACAGAGATTTCATTTCATTGGCAAGAGAGTGGGGAATAAACAAAAAAATTACAAAAATTGGTTAGCCCTCCCAACACATTTTAAATTATAGATCGCCCACTGCTTCCGGTTTGCCGAAAACAAGCAGGTCAATCTCTAAGTGGGAGTGGGATCTAAGTGTGGGAGAAAAGAAAGGAGGGTGAATTAAAGAGTGGAATGAGTCGTTCCAAGATGAGTACAACTTGGGAGAATAGCTAAGGATGAAAAGAAATAAAAATGAAGTGTGGGAATCATGGAGGCTTTCTATTACCAGGTGGGAGCCAGGGAGTTCATTCACTCTGCTAGCTACAAATCTAGAAGCTTAAAACCGACAGGACCGGGGACTGCGTGTGCCATGCTTAGGCAGGAAACACATTCTCATACTTGACTCCTCTTCTCACACACATGCTTGCCATTCTTCTCCACCGTCTTTCAAACTTCGAGAAATGTAATTTTTTCTATTACGCCTGATCTTGACCTTCAGGTGATGCTTGAAGAACGTGATTAGATCCGGATCAGCAAAAGATTCAATTCCTTGATCCATTCTCAAGCTTGACTCCTCTTCCTAGCCAAAGTCATCTATCTATAGCTTTGTTTGGCAGCAGTTATATGTTTACGATCTATTTTCTTTTGCGCAGATTGCTCTTTCCATGCGGTGATATGAATATCAAATCAGAATACATTCAGCAAGAGGCACTTCCTGTTTTCCGCATATTTTTTGTAGTTTGAGTTTTAGATGTCAAACTGAAGAAACGGCCTCGTTTCGTTCTCATTTCAAAACAAAAACTTGATGTGCACAAAATAAGTGGAGTTATTTATCTCCTTCTTATGGCGAAGTGATGTGACACAGGGGTCAGAAGAGGAAGAGCACTCTGACATGCAAAAAAATGCTTAGGAAACATTCCCTGGTAACGGCTCTTTCAGGTGACTAGCAATAAAGTAATCTGTTCTCAAAGGTAAAAAATCAAAGCCTACACAAAACCAAACACATATCTCAATCAACAGGGAACCAGCCGCCCCAACAATGGCTTAAACTCTGTTGACTTTGGTGCTGAGGGAAAACTTTGAGTTGATTGTGAAAAGCTATCTCTGTATGCAAAATAAATGGAGTCAAGACCCCATTAATAGTACAGACGTATGCTCAGCTGCTGATTCTGCATGCTTTTGTATTCCTGGTTATATTATATTTTTTAATATTGGAGTTTTGTGCTATTATATTTTTTAATATTGGAGTTTTGTGCTATTATATTTTTTAATATTGGAGTTTTGTGCTATTATATTTTTTAATATTGGAGTTTTGTGCTATTATATTTTTTAATATTGGAGTTTTGTGCTATTATATTTTTTAATATTGGAGTAAAATTAAATAAACACCTGTAATTTTATTGGACAGACGATTGCGACAGAGCATGGACGCATGTATGCAAATGTATGCAAAACGTGAAAAAGACTATAAAAAGGAGAAAGAGCACACAAGAGAGCACGATCACATTAGAAACGTGAATGACATTTGAAATCATATTAGAGAGGTGGGTAACGTCACGGCCATAATGAGAAGTCACGCGTGGCAGGAGAATGAAAAATAAATGTCATTGTTACAAAAAAAAAAAGAGTCGAGTTATTACTTGTCCTATGTTCCTTGTGACGTACTCTGCTAGAACGTGTGGTTCGTGTGGGTAAACGTGTGTTGACTACATCACATAATATGCTGAATATATTCTTTTCAATTGTGACATGCTATACGTATTGGTGTTAAAATCAATTTTGTAATTTTTATATATAAATCAATTCAGTATCTTTTACATGTGTTTGTCTGATTGTGCGTACGTGTGTATTGTGTGTGAGTTCATTCCCAAATGTACTTTATATGTCTGGGAGTGGTTTTAGATATGTTTTGTATCGGAATAACTTTGATGAAAATAAAAAATCGATAATCGAAAAAGTCTGATTAAAGAAGGAACAGTCCTATTTTGACCGAAGTTAACACCCTTATACAGCCTAACATCACAAGTACATTTGAGACGTTTTATCACCACACAAGCAGAATGAGCCCAGCATATAAAATCAACAGTAGTTTCTTTGATAAGATAGGGGCACGTTTAAAAAGGATGTTTCCATTTAGAGCACAACTGAACCATGGTAGTTGGCTTTTTCATTTTAAACTTTAATTCAAGACATTCTATAGAAATTCTAGAAGTGTAAGCCATTTTGAGTTTCAGAACAGTTTCAGATGGTTCGCTGTTACACACAAGTCCTGGAAGGTGACTTGTTTGTAGTAGACAGTTCCACAGAACAAAATATTCTTACCGTGTCGAAACCCGGGAAAAAAACATGTGAAATTGCTCCAGAAAACGTTTAATATTTATGAAGGAATTCTGGTTTCTGATTGGTTGGTAGCAGAACGTGAATTTATTTGATTCGTCAGTTCTTAGCAGCATCGTTTATAAATAGAATCGTCCGACTGTGTGGGATCATACCCCATTAGTGTTCCAAAATATTGCAACAGAAATGATTTTATAAAATTAATAATAAGTTCTCAAAACTACAATGTATTGTGAACCAAGTCACTCTGGGGAAGCATATGAAGCTTCCTCTTGATGGGTCCCCAACTAGAGCAGGCAACTTGCTCGAAAAATGGGCGATTTCACTCATTTTGCTGGCAATAGTATTAGGAGTGTGAAACATTCATTTATCATCATTCAATCCCGGGCAACGTCTGCTAGTCATGTGATAAATACGTGTATGGTCACAAGAAAACTACAAATAAAGGAATTAAATTTATATAATTTTATTCTCAGTTTGGTATTGAGATGTTAACAGCATGTTCCTGTTAGCCTGTTTCAGTGTTGCTGCAATTGTTCGGTCATCTGTCATAAGGGTCAGTAGACGGCTTCTGTGAATGGAGCAGCATGGCCTATGCTTAGGCGTTTTTATGAGGAGGCTTCTGGTCAGCTTGGAGGACTTGGGGAAAATCTGAACGCTGATTGAAAAAGAATAAATATTATTTTCATTTTTCCAACGGAAATCCTGCACAGACTCCATGCTCAGATGATATTTCTGCTCACTTGAGAATTGGCCTTTGTTCCATCCAGTTTTTGTCCTTTTGTGTATGTTGTTTCTGGCAGTAAATCGGGGTAGATATGTTCTATTTTGTTTTATAAATGAACTCTTAATAAAAGCCACTGGAGGATAAGAGCTTCTTATCCTCCAGTGGCTTTTAACTCATTATTATATACTAACAGGACCTGTGTAAATTCCACAAAATGTGAAATATATTTAACCAACAGATATATTTTGATGAAGTTGATATTTTTCTGGATAGTACAAAAAAAATTACAGAAAAACCAATAACATGCGGCAAATATGATTTATTAACACTTCTATAAAGATAGTGCTCATTGTATTTCAAATATAGAACTGACTGAAATGCGATAAATTAATAAATACTCAAAAATACTCAGAAAGTAATGTTGTGCTACATAGTTCAATACAAATGATAAAATCATAGCGTAAAAGATAGTCTTTAATTTACTCCTTAAGTCCAGCACATCTTGGCAAACAAAATTCTTCTTTTTTTGCCCTGTTTCTTTCAAATGTTCTCTTTTTTACTTAACGTTTTTCTGACTTCTTTCTTCAGTAAAGAACTGCAGCATATTGAAATTACTATGAGTTCCTTTTTCACACCATTCCAACAATGATCATATATTATTATAATGATATGTCTGTCTGGTCCACCTTGTTTCTTTTTATTTCTATTATTATTAAGCTTTCATTATTTTAGAAAGGACTTTTAAGTAGGAAATATTTGTCATATTTTTCAAATTATTTTAGAGAATATTTTTTTCTTTTTATGCATCTGATCATAAAACCGGATTGCATTGCTTGTTCTTTAAATGTTTTTTTTTTTTTTAAATCCAACATGTTCAACCACAAATTTTGTGTAATCATTTGAATTTGCCGTTGTTTGTTTAACATTACAGTTGGTTATTTTGCATGTTCACCAATCCAAACACGTTCCGGTTTTGAAACTCTTCAGAAGTAAACCCATTAACCCTTATCCTCGAGTGGCCTCAGGGTCTTGATAAGTGGTGATTCATGTGTAAAAAAACAAAACAAAAAAAAACGTAGATCAAAGGGAAGTTACTTCCATATTTTTGTCCAGGGTTGCCAGATCTAACATTCTGCCCCAATGTGAACAGGAACTCATCATCTTTGCGAACATTTTCGACTCTCATGAGTCTTCATCAGACACATGATGAGTTAGAAAATAAAAATTGGTGAATTTATTGAGAAAGTTGGTTAAAAACATTTCAAGCTTAGTTGATGGTGTTTTTTTAACACACTAAATTCTAATATTTCATCATATAAAACAAATTAGCAGAAAAGAAAAGAGAAAGACATAGTAAGAAAAGAGAACCTGCAGGGGAGAGAGGATACTATTCAGCCCTGCCCCCTCCCACCATTTTAAAAGTTGAATATAAACAGTTAACATGTTTTGTTATCATTTGGTTCAAAAAAGTTTCTCAAATCTTATAGGTCACGCATTATCAATCAAGCTTCAACCTCTGTCCCATCACCAAAGTATTGCATCCTTGTGCCTATTTTTTCAAGTACTTTAATGAAATGTGCGCTGATGAACTCTTGTAGCAATTGTGCTCCCTCGCTGTACATACTCCTAAAGTGACCTGACAAACAGCAAAATCCCACCTCTTCACTGTTGAAGTCCCTAGATGCTGGAAAGTCTTCTACTCTAATAGTTTCTTCCCTCAGACTCTGGAATTCCCTTCCTGTTTCCTGCATCCCTGACTGTACTTGTATAACACGATCAGCCGGGCACTGGCATGTGACTGGCTTCACCTGTTACACTAATCGTCTTAGACACGGTTCCATGATGACGTGACGATGGGCCAGTCATTAGGACCTGAGTATCAATAGGAAAAGCATACCTGAGATGTTGGATCTGGCTGTGTGGCTCCTTCTTCTCCCAGGAAACGTCTTGGCCCCTGGTAGCATTCGGGTTGGAATCTTCTTTTTCCTCATGGCCGCCTCGTTCTTCAATGAAGGCATTTATGGCAGACACAAAAAACGATGCGTGACATAATTGTAATATATATTGTATAATCTTAACTATTTATTTTACAAAAAATATATTGTAATATATATTGTATAATCTTAATTATTTATTTTACAAAAAATATATTGTAATATATATTGTATAATCTTAATTATTTATTTTACAAAAAATATATTACAATACAATATACAAATTATAATTAATTTTTTTCAATTAAACATAGGCAATAGGCTTTTCAAAACTAACTAACCTACCCTAACTAGTGTTGAGGAAGGGGGTGCCCCCCCCCCATTTATGGAGAGACAGAAATATGTGTGCTCACCTCATGACGGTCCGGACAGAAAGAGGTCGATCTAGAAAGGGAATTCTGGGAATGCGTTTCTTTGTATCTCTACGCTTATGGCCAAATCACCACTCGGCCATGCTGTAGAGTGTGTTAGCAACCGTGGCACTGAGATATATGCTGACTGTTAAATGTAATATGAACAGACATCTTGCTGCTCAACTCCTCAGTTCCCTATTAGATACGATCCAAACTAGTAGACTCTTACATTCCAAGTAGCAAGATGGTGTATTTGGGGGTGAAAAAGAGTGATAACAATTGTAAAAAAATATACGTAAGTGCATAAGAAGGTATATAAATCAGTATATAAATAAGGAGTTTGTCATGCAGTCCGTCAGCCTTGACGATGACTAGTCGGGGCCTCAGTGCTTTATCCTCTGGTACAGGACTTTCCATCTTGGCTCCTAACTTGCTTGCGCAGTTTAGGCGCAGTATCTGTTGTGCATCAGATAAACACCCTCTGAATCTCCAATGCTCATTTCCAGTGGAGCGAACCTGTGACGACTGGCAGACGAGGAGGCCGCAGCTTCTGGCCGAAAGTAATCTCAGTGAGGTAGACAGTCGCCCTATCATGTCCGCTACTATGCCTGGATGAGGATCCATAGCCTTTTAAGGAAAACTGCAAGGCAGCAGTAAGATTTGAAGTCAGAGTTCCCATCTCTTAGCCTGTTTCATATAACTGGGAAGGTAAATGCCTTTGGTAATTTCGAGAATATTATCTCTTTTTCTTAAAAATAAGACAAAACATAAGAATGTTAGAAAAAATGTCGGAAGATCGGAACAGGAATCGAAATTAGGTCAGAAAATAACAGGAGCAGTTGTTGCTGTTATTTTTTTTATTTTTATTTTTTTAATTTAATTTCTTTGATTTTTTATCGAAACTTAAAGGAAGGAAAAAATTATAACCATCAGCAATCCAAGTCATAACCCAGTGTAAATGATTACATCAACTAGTAAATAATAAACAAAACAAGATGCCATTCCTATAGATAAGTAAAAGCCAAATTGTTTAATGTATTGATTAAATAATTAGCATGGGACTTGCCTCTTAGATGTGTGCGCTTCAGAAAGTAAATGATGAATCCGGTGTAGAATCGCACTAAATGATGGATTGTTCAATGGCGTGTTATAAACTCACTTAACCTGTCAAAATATCTTCTGTTTTCATAACATTATTTCGGTAATTAATAGCATAGGCATAGTGAAAAAGATGGATCTCTAAGGTTATCAAAATTCACTTTCACTATATTATAAATGTGATGTTACACACATACACACACACACACACACACACACACATACAGACACACACTATATATATAATTTTTTTTTTTACTATAATAATTAAATACCTAGAGACACTAGTGTTTCATCCTTTCGGGAATCTTCAGTGCGGGGTGCACGATTAACACCAGTCGACAGATTCGAACTCGGCAACACAAGCCATCTCTGGCTCGATTAGCAAAGACCGCATCCATTTGGCTACCATTAACCACGCGAAATAACATTGAATTTAAACATTTTAATTTTAAATGTTCTTTACGTCAGTCAGACAGTGATCTAATCGTTATACAATGATCTATGCACACACACACACATGTATATATATATATATATATATATATATATATATATATATATATATATATATATATATATATATATTGGACACTGGAATGGACACCTCGTGCGCATAACAGGTCAAAGGGAAGACCAATAACTAGATGAAGAAATGACCTGATTCAACACATGGGTCCCACATGGAAGCGGATAGCTAGGGACAGAGATAAATGGCTAAAGTGCAGGAAGAGGCTTCTCATTGAGTGATAAAACCCTTAGTGATAAATATATGTTGTTTATTTGCTTTTGTTTTTGCAATGCATTTTGAATGATTTCAATTATTTATATGAAAGTGCATCTTTACCTAAATGCGAGTTGCCTAAACACACATTTAGGTAAAAATGCAAGCAGGCTCCTTCAGTCTTGGATATCCACGAAGGGTTGCTTGCATGTGAAACTTTTGTGGTTGGAGGTACGCAATCTCCAACCACACCTCTCCTGTGACGACATTGTTAAATACCAGTGGCAAGTGAAGTACAGGACGACTGGAACAAATGCCGAGATAAGAATTCCCAACTGGTCACCCATCTGATACTAACTAGGCTCGACATTGCTTAACTTCGGTGATCTGACGAGAACCAGTGTGTCAACGCGATTATGCCGTATATATAGGTAAAATGCACTTTCGTATAAATAATTGAATTCATTCAAAACGTCTCGCAAAAACAAAAACAAATAAACAACATCTACATAAATCGCGATATATCCAAGCAGTCGTTCGAGATGGTCCAGAGGTAGGAGTTTAGGCCTCTTACCATGCGGTTCCGACCTCTTACCATGCTCTGATGAGTTGTAGATGACAAAACACGTGTCTGGGGATAATTAATTATTATAGTAAAAAAATAATTATATATATATATATATATATATATATATATATATATAAAAATATATATATATATATAAATATATATATATATATATTTAATATATATATATATATATTTTCTTTTTTAATATACATATATATATAATATATATATATATATATATATATATATATATATATATATATATATATATATATATATATATAATACGGTGGAATATCTGAAGATTCTGGAGGAAGTTTTTTTACCCTGAATTAAGAAGAACTATGATCTCAAGAAATTGATGTTCATCCAGGACTCTGTACCTGTTCATAGGTCAAAAACAGTACAGACCTTCTTAAAGAGGGAGTTGCCGCTTTTTGTGCCTTCACACATTTGGCCCTCTAGCTCACCAGATTTGAACCCCTGCGACTATTGGTTATAGGGCGATGTTGAGAAAGTCTCTGATGCTCGCCCCTATAACAGTGTGGCGCCCCTGAACATCTCCATAAGACTAGAATCAAGCGCTATCAAGAAGGAGTCAGTTGACAAGACCTTTTGTGGTTTTAGGGTTCGCATTCAACAAGTTTTGGACGCAGAAGGTGGATGCATAGAATAAAATGTTTGTATTTAATAAAACAGTTAAATAAACACAATTTTTTTTTATCAATATTAAGAGGTTTAACGTTTGAGATCTCAAACAGCCAATTCATCGTTTATACTCTGTCTCTCTGTCTCTCTCTCTCTCTCTCTCTCTCACTCTCTCTCTCTATATATATATATAAATATATATATATATATATATATATATATATATATATATATATATGTGTGTGTGTGTGTGTGTGTGTGTGTGTGTGTGTGTGTGTGTGTGTGTGTGTAGGAAGTTTTCAACTTTTCAAACTATATATAAAAAAAAACTTTTAATCCAAAGTCATTCGTTAGAAAACTCTTTGGCTTGCAAATTGATTAATCGCTTTCAGTCACTGCATTAGTTTTGTTTTTAAAAAAATTTGTTTAATTACAATTTCACCCCAAACAAGGCACATTGCCACTTTCATGTAGGGGGCTACTATCAGGGACATAATCTACAGGGGTACTATGTGGGAAGTTGGGCAGCAAGATGTCGGTTCACATTACACTTGAACTTCTGCATGTCAGTACAGTTGGGGATGCAGTACAGTTGAGGATGCAGGAACCCGGAAGGGAATTCCAAAGTCTAGCGTGGGGAAGAAACTACTAAAGTAGAAGACTTTTACATCTACGGATTTCTACTGTGAAGGGGTGGGATTTAGCTGTTTGTCGGGTTTATATATATATATATATATATATATATATATATAGAGAGAGAGAGAGAGAGAGAGAGCTATAAAAATTAACGTGTGTGTGTGTGTGTGTGTGTGTGTGTGTGTGTCTGTCTGTCTGTCTGTCTGTCTGTCTGTCTGTCTGTCTGTCTGTCTGTGTACATTTCCCTAAGCAATAACTCTGTCAATTTTAAGTCTACAGACGCGAAATTTGATATACAGGGTACTAAGAATTGGGAAAATCTTTGTAATCCGTTTTCAGCCAGAAATTTGGCTGTTAAGGGGTCAAAGTTCAAGGATTTGACCTTTGAGAACTCTACATAACTCCTCTGTGAATTTTCGGTCTAAACACTTGAAAGTTTAGATATAGGTCCCTTGGACATGGATCTAACTTAATAACTTGATTTGAGTCCAAAACAATAAATGTTAAGGGGTCATAGTAGGGGTCAAATTAAAAAAATTTACCGCTTTTTTTTTTTTTTTTGCTCAACATACACCTCCAAACACCCAGATAACGCTGGACTGAAATGCTAGTATATATATATATATATATATATATATATATATATATATATATATATATATATATATATATATATATATTATTATTATTATTATTATTATTATTATTATTATTATTGGTAGATTACCCGTGACTGGTTGGGTCAGTGTTACATGATAAGGGCTGTCTCCTGTTCATGTAAGTATAAAAATAGAGAGATTAGTTAAAATGGAAATAAGAGAAAGCAGAAATCGAACCCTGGACATAAGTTTTAAAGAACAATAGGTTTAAATGGAATGTCCAGTAAATTGTTAATTCGGATGAAATAAATAATAAATAAACTATTCAATTGTTAAAAGAATGTGGATAATAAAATATGGTTAAATAAATTAGATATGTAGGTTAAATTCCTTTGTGGAAACAACACAAGAAAAATAGGTTATTGGGAAATCAATGTCGAAAACGTGCAAAGTCGCGCATGTTGAAACACGTGAATTTTGCTCACGTGGCCGGGATGCATGGATTTCTCAATATAGTAGAGGGAGAGTCAGAGACAGGGAGAGAGAGTCAGAGACAGTCAGGGGAGACAGTCAGTGAGAAAACCCAGAGACAGGCGGACGTCTGAAGCGAGACGTCACTTCAGAAACTAAGATGTGAAACTTTGAGTTCTTAATGAGGAAATCCCGACCGGTCGTATTAAATAAATTCACCATGTGTTTTGGATAAAGCTCATCTTTGTGTTGTGATTTCTACAAAAAGGTAAATTGTATCGTTATTATATGTCTGTGTTATAAAATGTCATTACAACAACATCTCTCTCTCTAAGATACAACATCATATGTAATAAGACAAGAACTCTCACTAAGACTCATATTATTACTAATAAGAACTCTCACAAGAAAAAGCATCACTTATAATAGTCTCTCTCTAAGACTCTTTAATGAAACAACTATATAACAACTCTCAATTTGGTGTTCGTGAACCTTTTGCATCAGCGATGCAGAAACCGAACCTGGGGTCGATACCACGAAGAAAAAGAAAAAAAAGAAAAAAAGAAACACAACGTTTTAAAGGGGTCCAATATAATTTAAAAAAATAAATCAATAATACCACGGAAAAAGAAAAATTACACGATCACAGAATTCGAAAAAGAAAAAGAAACACAACGTTTTAAAGGGGTCCAACATAATTAAAAAAAATAAAGAAATAATACCACGGAAAAAAAAAAATTTACACGATCACAGAAATGCGAAAAAAAAAAGAAAGAAAAAAAATGAACACACACGCACACAGAGAACAAAAGATACAAGAAATATTAAAAAAAGAAAAAGAAGAAAAGGCCGATATGCCGTAAAAAAAGATATTCGTAGTAATGGAAAAAAATAGTAAACAAGTCACCATGCGTAATTCATTGATAAATGAATTGGTCTGTTAAAAAAAACACACACACACATACACGCGAAGGCAGAGACTGTGTCACCCATTATTATTGTTTTGAAATTTGTAGAAGTGTCATTAGAAAATCTGTGTCAATATGAAATCGTTTGGACGAATTGTTGAATTTAATCTGTCAATCAAAACAGGAATTTCAAAGGTCGCATGTACTCTCTATGAAACAGCGTGTAAATTGTTTTGAAATGCATTTTGTGTTCATAGTGAACTTTTCGGCTTTTGCGTGTTCATTTATTTTGTTTTTGAAAAAAAAAAAAAGGGACAATTGTTTTGGACAGACTGTTGAATTGTTGTTTGTTACAGATGATTTTTTTTTGTTGTTAAAAAAAAAAAAAAGTTATAACTGTTGCAAAATGTTTAAATGTATTAAGGTATTTTTTTTTTTTTTGAAAATGTTTTTATGATGTTGAACAAATATTGTAAATTGTCTTATGTATGTAATGTTATGATTTTCACAGCAAGAATTCAAAGTTATCCGTAAATATACATTAGATTAAAATGATCTAGTAGAAAATAAGTTAAGACGTATGGTTGGCTTACAGATTCAGTTGGAATTTTAGAAGGGGGACAAGAATTAAAATTACGTAAACGGGCATTTGGAGAGTTTTTAGATGTGATACGCCGTAAGAAAGATGTTTTGTTTTAGCATTTGGTTTTGTTGTTTTTTTTAGAGATCCTAAAATTTTTTCTCCAAGAAAAGTGACTTGGTAGGGATTGATAAGCACAAGAAGTGCCCCTATACGAAAAATTTGGGAACCTGGTTAATTAAGTGCTTAAAATAAGCTGGTTGCACGTAAACGACTCCAAGCAAAGTAGTAAATAAGTCTTGGCTTAGTTAATAAACAGGCGTTGGAAAGAATACGAAAATTCTTAAGGGGACCAGTAAACCGATGAGAGGTAGTCCCGAGGCAATCACATATAGCTTAATGAAGTAAGAGACAGGCAAAAATATGCCGTAGATTACGTAAGAAAGATATAACCTTGTATTTTGTTTTAGAGAAGCATGAATGTGGGATATATCTGCTGGATCTTGGAAGCCCTGGTGAGAGAAAAGAAAAATCACAAAAAAAAATCGGGCAATTAGATAGAATTTAGGCGCAATTAAGTTGTTGGTCGCAGGAAACGTGTTAGTTAGTTAGGGGTGATATTTCTAAATCCTCGTCGAAGTTTCAAGAATCCAAGCAAGGAAATCCGAGTGAATCCGTATGAGAGAAAAAAAGGTATATCTTAAACTTCTGAAGCCAACCACAAAGATTTAAGTATATGAGCTTTGGTATGTCCCGTATGAGATAGTTATAGAATAAAAAAACAAAAAAACAAAGCCATACTTGATAAGACTAACCATGCGGAAAGAGAGATCAGAACACTTTTGAGACGAAGGAAGTCGCCCATTTCGAGAAAGGTGAAAACCTCTAGTCTGCGGCATATGGGTGGCTGGAAAATAGCTGATGTGTATCATAGGTAAATATCCTACACCCAAAAAGTAAATGCCACAAAGATCAGAAAGGTCCTGATCTTATAACAAAATAAATAATTGTGAAGTCGGCTGAGAAGGGCTGACTGAAAGGGATTTTTTTTTGTGTGTTTTTTAGCCTGATCTTTCTAGCCGTGTGGTTGTGTAGATGTAGATGTAAAAATAAAAAAAATGTACTAAAGTTAAAAATGCATACATTTTTTTTTGTGAAATATGGAAGGGAGGGATGTTACATGATAAGGGCTGTCCCCTGTTCATGTAAGTATAAAAATAGAGAGATTAGTTAAAATGGAAATAAGAGAAAGCAGAAATCGAACCCTGGACATAAGTTTTAAAGAACAATAGGTTTAAATGGAATGTCCAGTAAATTGTTAATTCGGATGAAATAAATAATAAATAAACTATTCAATTGTTAAAAGAATGTGGATAATAAAATATGGTTAAATAAATTAGATATGTAGGTTAAATTCCTTTGTGGAAACAACACAAGAAAAATAGGTTATTGGGAAATCAATGTCGAAAACGTGCAAAGTCGCGCATGTTGAAACACGTGAATTTTGCTCACGTGGCCGGGATGCATGGATTTCTCAATATAGTAGAGGGAGAGTCAGAGACAGGGAGAGAGAGTCAGAGACAGTCAGGGGAGACAGTCAGTGAGAAAACCCAGAGACAGGCGGACGTCTGAAGCGAGACGTCACTTCAGAAACTAAGATGTGAAACTTTGAGTTCTTAATGAGGAAATCCCGACCGGTCGTATTAAATAAATTCACCATGTGTTTTGGATAAAGCTCATCTTTGTGTTGTGATTTCTACAAAAAGGTAAATTGTATCGTTATTATATGTCTGTGTTATAAAATGTCATTACAACAACATCTCTCTCTCTAAGATACAACATCATATGTAATAAGACAAGAACTCTCACTAAGACTCATATTATTACTAATAAGAACTCTCACAAGAAAAAGCATCACTTATAATAGTCTCTCTCTAAGACTCTTTAATGAAACAACTATATAACATCAGTATGTTATATTAGCTATGAAATTAATCTATGAGTGCGACACTTGTGACGTAAAGAAAATATGTTTTGTTACATAACAGAAACATTTCTATGAAAGTATATTAAAATGAAAAAAGAATATAGATAGATTTCTATGAGTCGTTCTGTTTATAATTGTTTATTTTGGAAAAAAACAAACAAACTTCCAGCCATTGAATTATAAGTTATTTGCCATACTTATAGGTAAATGTGCACTGAACAGATGCCATAATACTTAAAGTTAAATTCAAATTTTGATATATCTTTTAATTTAAACGCGAAAAAAAACCCCAAAAAACAATTGGGGCACTGAAAATGTACACAGTAAAACAATTCGTTTTATTGTCGCGTTAATTATTTATTTGTAACGCAAATAAAAAAAAAACAACATATTTTTGGGGTCATTTATGTATGTTGGTAGTTTAGAAGAAAATGTATGAATGTTTTTAAGAAAGAATGGAGAATAAATTAAAAAAAATAAAAGGAAAGCGGTGGGTAAATCGCCGTTGTAAATTGTTCTTATGTCAATGGGTTAAAGTTGATTTATTTGTAAGAAACTTGCGGCAGTATAGTTGTAATACAGAATAGCTGCAAAACATCCCCACCCTTCCCATGTTAAATAATAATTTCTAAATAATAACGTTAATATTTCAGTGCGCAGGTCAAATTCTGCAAAAGTAGCGATTTGTGTTTATTTGTTTACGTTGTTATGGGTTTATGTTTATGTATGCATGCGCAACCGGAAGTCGTAAACCGGATGTTGGGTCACGACACCCATTATAAGGTCATTTGAGTTTTATAATTATATAGATAGATTATTAATAGAAATCCACTGTTTAGAAGCACAATGAAAATGAAATTCCAAACATGACGGTTAAAAAAATCAGGAAAGAGAAAAGAGAATCCCCTATTAAGCTACAAAGTCTATTTTGAACTCTGTCAAGGCAAGATAAGCTGCTTTTAGCAGCTCCTGCCCAGATGTGGCAAATCCTTCTACTATAATAGTTTCTTTCTTCGGAATACCAGACCCCCCCCCCCGCCGCTGTTTCCTATTTCCCTGACTGTACTGTTTTATTTTCTATTTACCAATAGAAAATAAAACAGGAGAGCTTCCAAAGATGTCCATTCCGCCCTTTGTTTTGTCCCCGATCTGATGTCCTATACTTACATTTATCTTGGAAGACACCGTCCATTGCCTGTGTTTCCATCCCCATCTAATTTGTTTTTTGAAAGATTACCTTTAGGTCCCCCACTCCCCATTTGGGATCGATCTGCTTGTTTTCGACTTTTGTTGGAAAAGAGTGGGCGATCTACACTTAGAGATAGGTAGGAAGGGCCTTAGTAACCCGCCCCCATAGGCATTTTAATCAGTTTCTTCTTTTTTTTTTCTTTCTTTTTGGGTGCATTTTAGTTTGCCCCACTCCCCATCATCTTATATATTTTAAAATTCTTTAAGTTTGTATATAATGTTTTTGTTCATGTTTGTTGCTGTAAATACGTTTTTTCTTTTCTTTTTACAGAATTGTAACTAAAAAATCGTAGCATCTGAGGATATATTAAGTAGGTAAATGCCATGGAGATAATGAGGTATTATGGTGATAGAGACTAGTTTAGGGTTAATAAAGTTTCAAATAAAGTTTTAGCAAAAGTAGTTACATGACCCTCGACCCCCACTTTTCTCTACTGGCCTTGTGTCTAAGTTTAATGTTACCCAAATAAGGCTCTGGCAGTAGATAATGCCAGGGCCTGGAGCACCAAACTAAATAGATCCAAAGTGTAGTATCTGTTCTGATGTTACACTTAAGTTAATTTGTTCTTAGTCAATGTAGGGGAAACCTTTCTATACTAAGGCAATTTACATTTTTGCCTACTGCCAGAGTGCCCCTTTTTGTTGAGCTGGTTTTCCTCACATTAAAAACGACCTTGTGTCACATTTTATTTTCGTAGAGAAGCAAATAAAAACAAAACAAAAAAAAAGGTTCTATTATCAAAGAGAGTTTCCTGCATGGATTTTTTTATTTTTTGTTATCAGATAATTTCTATGAAGGATTTGTTCAAATTTATGGCTTTGTTGAGTATCTTTTTCTCTCTCTGTGAATGGATAGAAGTGTTTGATCTCAAACTGTGAGAAGTGGCATAGTTTTTAATAGGAATGGCTTTGAATCAGTCAGTGGTCGCCTGGGAATTGATTCCAGTCATAAATGTGTGTGGGTCCCTATCTGTTTATTTATTTTTCTAATTTTATGTGGGTTTAATGAGTTTACACATGGGTTTACTTGTAAAATGAGGTTAGTGACCTTTCAAAATAAGAAAGGCCTCTTTTGGAGTTAATTAATTGGCACTATAGTCAATATTTTAAGTCTTGTTGCTAAGTTTATTGCATGTGTGATCTGATGCTACTTATTATATATATATATATATATATATATATATATATATATATATATATATATATATATATATGTGTGTGTGTGTGTGTGTGTGCGTGTGTGTGTGTGTGTGTGTGTGTGTGTGTGTGTGTATGTGTGTGTGTGTGTGTTGGGACAAGTAATCAGAATTAGAATCAGAAAAATAGAAAGTTTTTGGGGTATCGGAATTGGTATCCGAATCGGAAAAATTTATGTTCCAATGCCAAAAACGATTCCTGTAATTATATTTTTGGCAGTAATAATAAACTAATAAATATAATTGATTTGAAACTAAAACTAAAATCTATAGATTACCTGCCCACAAGTTTATTTTTATGCTTGTGGAAATACATGCACATTTAACATATGTTTGTATTTTAATCGGAAAAATGACAATTTTATAGTTAAATATTTAGAGATTTATGAAGAATCGGAATCGGAAATTTAGTATGAAATTGATCATTGTATTGGAATCGGAAAAAGTATTGGAATTGTCCAATCACTAATATATATATATATATATATATATATATATATATATATATATATATATATATATATATATATATATATATATATTATTTTTTATTTATAGTTATGTCTCGGAAGTAGAGTGAAAAGCACATCTTATTTTTCTTTTATTAATATTATTTTTTTTCCTTGTACACATGTTTGTGAATTATTCCATGGATTTCTGCCTTTGGATTATTATGGACCATCTTCTTCTAATTACGGGATTTCCTTGGATTTTACTTGTACAAATGGAAATTCTTTTAACTTTCTTAAAGTTTTACATTTGGATTTTATCGTCACTGGATTTTTTATCTTCCACCAGACTATCCATTCATGTGTAATCACCTTTTTCTTTACTATATTCCCTCTGCTTAACTTATTTTGTTTTTAAGTAAGATCTTTGACTTACTTGTTGTTTCATCAAATACTTCTGCATGCAAAATCCAATCCCGCATTTTGCTAATTCCTACCCTATGATGAGAAGGAGAGTATTTCTTCGAAACTCCGTGGATTAAGGACTATCCATTTATCTAGTGTTTCCTTTTCAGATTAAATATGTTTTTAACTCATTTCTAAGTGTTTTTTAACATATTTTATTAACTGTTTGCTCATATTATATATATATATATATATAATTATTTTTTTACTATAATAATTAAATGTGTGTGTGTGTGTGTGTGTGTGTGTGTAAGTACATATATATATACACACACACACACGTGCATATATATATATATATATATATATATATATATATATATATATATATATAATATGAATGGAAATGTATAAAAAAGAATACGAAAAGTATAAAAGCTTATAACTTTTCTTTATTTGTTTTCAATTGGTGACGTGCAGGAATACAAAATAATATTATGAAAAAAAATTAAAAAACTTTTTTTACGAGTACATAATTTTCGACCAATCCTTCAGTATTCATCGGTGTAGAAACATTACAAAAAACACTTCTATGGTCCGTATTAATGAATTCAATATAACTAAAAAAAAAAATTCTTGAATTAACGATATTATCATTTAATTCTTTATGTATATAATATATATAGTCATCCACATACAGTACTGTTTCGCAGCTCATCAGTGCAGCTAGACAGGAAACTACCTCAAGCCAGGATTGAAACCCGACCGCCTGTAAGACAGTCAAGGCTCCTAACCATTACACTAATCGACGGCTGTATATATGTGTATATGCTATATTGTATTTATTTGTCATGTACTTACAAAATGGATGGGCGATCCCGAAAAATGTATGAACATTTTGGCCTCTCCCTTCACTTAAAAATTCACCAGAAAGCAGGAAATTAACCAATTTAAATGAAATTTTCAGTATTAACGATCACAGAATATAATGAATCCATTATTATTTTTAAATCTTAGTGAAAATGTATTTTTACATAAAATAATGCTATTATTTTATGTAAACAAAAAAAACACCTTTACTAAAGTTATAATTTTAAGTAATAAAAAAAAAAGCATAAATTTATTTTTGCTTTTTTTTAATGAAAATAAAACACCGTATATGTTAATTGAAAATTAAAAATATATATGTCTTTCAGAAACATTACAAAAAACACTCCTATGGTCCGTATTAATGAATTCAATATAACTAAAAAAAAAATGCTTGAATTAACGATATTATCATTTAATTCTTTATTCAATATTTTCACAAAAATATTGAAAATGAATATTATTTGCCAAGATGTGCTGAACTGAAGGGTAAATAAAAGATTGTTTCTTACAATGTGATTTTATTATTTATATTGAACTATGTAGCACAATATTACTTTCTGAGTATTTATTAGTAATTATAGGGTGGAACGATAAAACTGTCGCCCTAAAAAACCGAACCGACATGATTCTACTTCCGTATGATGAAAACTAGTTTTCTTCTTTGTTTTTTGTTTTTTTTTCAGACCATCTACTAGTTGGCCAGTTGTGTACAAATTCCAAGAGCGATAGGAGTTTTCTATCATATCTGAAAGTGACACAATGCTCAACGAGCAAGATTGGAGATGCGCCACTATACAACTCATGCTCTCTACCGATCCAAGTTATGCTATCAGGACCATTGCCAGCACCCTCAAAAAGGCATCACTGAATTTCCATGAATAATAAGAATGTGCCCAGAGTGATGAAAACAAAGTTTCTGGCTACGGTTATGGTTTTTGGTGTGGTTTCAAGTGAGGACCACATCATGTCACCTCACATCTTCGAAGTCGGCTTGAAAGTCAATATCAAAGTGTACCTGGATGTACTGAAGAGTGTGGCGATCCTCTGGTGCAATCAGGTGGCAGCTGGCAGACACTGGGTGTGGCAGCAGGACTCGACTCCGGCCCACATGTCCAAAGAAACGCAGGCTTGACTTTGTACCATTCTTTCACTTGACACCCTCTTTCCCTGACCTGAATCTGCTGGTGGAGTACTTTGTTTGGTTCACCAGCCCAAATATGATAACAATACTCCATACATCATAGTAAATGTGTTAAGACAGAGATTAGTCACATTTGGGAGAAAGTGTGTTGAGCAATAAAGAAAACCGATTTGATGAGAATCAGAAAAAGCAATGGATTTAAATTCATGAATTCCAAGTAAGATTTCATTAGAAAGAAAAACCAAAAAGTTTTAGAGTCGATTTCTCATCGAGAGCTGAGCCATTCATAAGAATGTGAAGAAGAAACCAAGCATCTCTCCTTTCACTACCAATGCTCGGATCCTCAGGTTTATAAAAGTTATTTGTTGATGGCTAGAAGTCAAAAGCACACTGCATCAATGCTCAAGGATCATTTCTGCATCCAACTATCTTCCTGATCTTCATAAATGCTCTTCCAAATCATACTTTGTGATCAATTATTGACATCTATGGAAACAACACAACTGTCTATAGCAGCACTTCAAAGGGCATCGATGATGAAGATCTTTCTGTCTCCTCCCTCGACTTAGAGCAGATGGTGAAGTAGGTGGAAGAATTTGGCTTGTTATTTGCAACACCTCTAAAACCATGCAACTCTCTTTGTAACATGGCTACCGTTGCAGCTACAAACAAAGGAAGGCAATAAATTAAAATCCGACTCTGCTTTTTTTTCTGTTTTAGCAAAAAAAGGCATTTATTACCATCACTTTCCAAACAATGTCCGCTTCTTGTTTTTTCTAACTGTTCATTTCGTCTGCCATGAGACTAACAAAACCCCACCGTCTCAACACCAGCTTAAAATTATCTCATCGCCACTACAAGGCCACATGTCCATCTCATTCAATCTCGTTTTTTTTTTCTTCTCCAACCTCACGCTAGCCACAACCAGCCCTTTCTTTTCTATGACTTTACACGTCCATTTTTTTTTGGTGCACACTGTGATTCTTCTGTCTGACCACGTGGAGTATTTTTTCTTTTGATGCAAGCCCGCACACACCCTAATTTGCATATGTGCTTTTTTTCAGCTACTGCTTTACACGTCCATTTTCTTCGGCGTACACTTTGCTTTTCCTGTCACACAAGCCCGTGCACATTTGCTAATTTGCATATGTGCTTTTCGATTATTGCTGCTAATATCTTGCAAGCTAGCTACAGCTCCTGCTGATATTATTCCATGCGCTCAGTTACATCTTTGCACCACCAATGCTTAGATCTGATCCATATTTCTCCCTTAGAATGAATAGCTCTTTTCTTGGGGAAACCCTACTCTTTAGGGCTCTATGAACAGATTTATCTTTTGTTGACCTTTGACCAAATAGAAAAGTTACTAGCCAAACCCACGTGTTTTTTGGAATATGACATCTTCGTTCTGTGACGGATACATACATCGTAATGATTTTTCAGCATTTTTTTTTTATTTTTTAGATAAGTGTAATTTTAAATATGCATCGAAATTTGTGATGAGACTTGTATAAATATACAAATTTCTTCAGATGTTTTTTAAACAGACTTCGTGAAAAAATAAAAAAAAATAAAGTATATTGTTCTATTAAACTTTTTATTGCTTAAATAATTTGATTTTGCTCGTTTATTAAGAAAAAAAGATAAAAGTTGAAAAGAAATGTTTTACTCAATAATGAGCCTTATAAGATTGTCGGTGGAAGAAATAAAAATTGCAAAAAAAAAAAAAAGAAAAGTGTTTCATTATTTTTAGTCGATACTTGGGAAAATCATTCGCAAATGCGACTGTTTCACTCGCAATGTAGAGCCCTGCTCTTTGATAAACTTCTAGGACTGATTTTCACTCCAGACCTGAAATGAAAAACTTACAAAGACTTATATCACATTTGTTATTAAAGTTGTTGGGAAAATGGTTGGATCATTCGACTGATTCAGAAAGTACCCGTGCTGATAGACTAATGCTGCTGTATCTGGTGAGATGCCGCTCAGAACACTCTTGACTTGACACAATGCAAACCCAACTTTGCAATCTAGTGAGAGATGATCTCTTCTCTTCCATACAGCTCCTTTTCACACAGAAGAGATGTTTCTAGCCTCTCTGCTGTATCATTATGCTCATGGTAGGTGCTCGATTGAGCTTCAGTCTCTGGTAAAACATTCACAGCAAGAACTCATCTAGCTACAACCACAGCAAAGAGCTTTCTTTTCACTGTGTATTAAAAAACAAACAAAACGTCCATAAAAAAAGTTTCTTTCCTAGAACATCCCATCTGTGGAACAAGATACCATGAGATTGCTTCCCAACACACTACAACATCTGCCACTAGTCTCTCTCTCTCTCTCTCTCTCTCTCTCTCTCTCTCTCTCTCTCTCTCTCTCTCTCTCTCTCTCTCTTAAATAGGATGCAAAAAAAGTCACCAACCTAATAGGTCCTGTATTATCAACCAAACTTCAATCTCTGTCACATCACCGAGATGACTTGTGCCATCTATGCCTGTTTTACAAGTATTTTAATAAAATGATGAACTCAAAGCACTTGTACCTTCCCCAATAAACCTGTCAAGCAGCAAAATCTCACCCCTACACTGTAGAGATCCCTAAATACCATAAACCCTTCTACTCATATAGCATCTTCCCTAAAACTGCTAGACTTTGGAATCCCCTCCTGAGTCCCTGCTTCCTTGACTGTACTGACACAATGTGAACAGACATCTTGCTGCCCAATTCTCTACAGACTATCCCTGTAAATTTTGTCACAAATAGTAGCCCCTTATGACAAAGTGGCACTGTGCCTTGTTTGAGGGGAAATAACAATAAAAAAAAAATAGCATGGTTATCTTCAAGTCTAGTGTAAACAAATATTTCTTGAACTGCCCTCTTGATGATCAATTCCTTTTTAAGTAGTCTTCCACCTGTTTCAGCCATTGTTTCAAATCCTCTTGTAGTGGCGATCATCGTCCAACACAGACAATCTTTTAACAGCTTATCTTCAAGTAGCCTTCACCTTGAAATGTGGGACATTGGTAGATTGTGATCAATTAGAAAAGAAAAGGAGGGGAAATACTGAGTGTGCCTCAAGGGTATTAAAGGCTACAAATTTACAAAAATTTATTTGAACTAATGTTAAGTTAATTACAACCATCCCCAAGGAGTACATCCTTCCGGACTCACCTCCCAAAACTGAACCCAATAAAATGTAAAGAAATAATTAAAATAGTAACATGATATTTGTAGCTGAACGAAAAGGGATTTATAATTCCCCATTTAATGAAAGTTTATAATCACGGTTCAATTGTGCTTAATGCTTTCAACCAAATCACAGTGTCTTATATCTTATAGTTATCTTTCCTGCTGCTAACCGGACTTAAGAGTTAGTGCCAGGGTTAATGACGGACATTTTTTTTTCTTGAAAAGAAGTGTGTCCCCCCCCCCCCAAGTATTTAGAAAAATAATTTTTTTTTTCAAGTTTTAGCAGGGGAAAAAAGATACACATTGCTCACTCAAAAAGTCGAAGATATAAAATTTTTACAGCTCATTTATATTCCTTGCAACGCCAGGTTTTCATGCTATATATATATATATATATATATATATATATATATATATATATATATATATATATATATATATATATATTTGTAGTCATCGACATACAGTCCTGTTTCGTTGTATAACAACTCATCAGTGCCGCTAGACTAGCACCTCTCCAAAGCCTAGGATCGAACCTAGAACCGTTGTGTGTATATATATATATATATATATATATATATATATATATATATATAAACAAATGATTAATAAAATATGTTAAAAGACATCTTGAAAAAGAGTTAAAAACATATTTAATTTTAAAAAGACTACCCACTTATCTTGTGCTTCCTTTTTTAAAATTAAATATGTTTTTAACTCTTTTTCAAGATGTCTTTTAACATATTCTATTAATCATTTGTTCATATTATAAGCTCTATTTCCTTTTCGGTTTTATTGAGCTTTTTATATCTGGCTGAGTTTATTTTACTTGTAAATATTAACTCTTTAATATTTATAATATATTTTAAGTTTACCATTTTGATTACCTTAGTAAACTTATTGTAACTTTTATTTATATATATATATATATATATATATATATATATATATATATATATATATATATACGCTAGCAGAGGGGAAGGGCTCTACCCAGTCATAAAATACGCTTAAATATGATATTTTAATTTGTCCATTATTATAGAGTTGTAATTTTAAAAGTAAAAAAAAAGTGTTTGGGTGTCATCAGCTAGAATCGAAACCGAAAACCATAGCATTCAAAGCTGGTGACGTTACCACTGTACGAACGTGGCAAGCATAAAAATTGATTAAAAATAAACTAAGATGAATGTACAAAATGTATAACGATTTTTTTTTTAATTTTGACCTTTTTTAATCCCTTAAAAACTATTTTAACCGGCTAAAGACCCATAAAAGAATGGCCCATAAAAAATCCAATCATTTGAGGGCCTTAGCACGGCTCTGCAAATAACAGTTAAAATCCTAGGGAACGAGTAGTTTCCAAGATATGAAGAAATTATAGTTTTATAAAACGGGGATCACTTTTCTATATTAATTTAACGTAAAATGAACACTTACTTATAACCACATTTTGGGAGGAGGGGCGTTTGTTATTCTTTTTAGGGGTGATGTTTATTTAGTAATTGTGTCCTGGTAGACCAACACAAAACCTAACTTAAAAAAAACCAACTTGTTTTTGGGTATGCTGAAAACGAATATCACTTTTAAATTTTCCACAAATAAATATTTTTCTGGTAAATGTTATAAGTGGTGGCCATTGTTATATGCACAAGAGCGCGCATATTTTTGCTTAATACCTGGAAAAATACTTATCTGCAGAAAATTTAAATGTAGTATCCGTTTTCAGCACACCCGAAAACCTATAAAAAAGCATTTTTTTAAGGTAGATTTTGTGTTGGTCTACCAGGCCAAAATAAACGCATCCACTAAAAAGACCCCCCCCCCCAAAAAAAAGGTGGCCATAAAGTGGGTGCTCATTTTACGTTTAATTAATATAGAAAAGTGATCCCAAACTTTTTGAAACAATAATGTGCGACCTTAAGGGCAAATGTCACATAGCCCACTGCACAATTCAGGTCATTAGCTTTCCAACGAGCATTCATTTGTTAAATCCTGCTCAATTGTCGCCGAGATGTTGAACTTATAAAATTGCTAAAAAAGGTAATATATCTATATATGGATATATCTATACTTGTAACCAAATTGAATAGTGAAATGCTCATATCTTTGTTTCTAAAGGACGAAACTATATGAAAATTTGCAAACTATTTTGAAGATTATAATATGGTCCAAATTTTATGACAATTGATTAAAAAGAATCTATATTTTCAAAACAATACAATATGGCCAAATTTGCCTACGTTTGTATATATAGTGTCCTGACAGGCTAGCTTCAGTTTTGATGCTTTGGGATGAATTTTGCTTAGTTTTTTTTTTCGCTTAGTTGTCTCCCCTGTGGCCTTGCCAGGCCACTAATATATGTATAGACATACCACATTTTTTTGGCAATGTTATAAGTTCCAAATCTCAGCGACTGTTGATCAGAATTTAACAAATGAAGGTTCGTTGGAAAGGTAATAACCTGAATTGTATAGTGGGCTATGTGACATTTGCCCTTAAGCTCGCACATTAAGTGAATCATCCATCATTCAGAGACTATTTTTGACACGTTTTTTTTTACAGCCATAAAATCTGGGCAGGAGCTGCTAAAAATAGCCTAGCCTGCCTTGACAGAGTACAAAATAGACTTCATGGCTTAGTGGGGGATACCCTTTTCTCTTCCCTGCAACCTCTCTCCTACAGAAGAGACGTTGCGAGCCTGTCTTTGTTTTATCGTTATTTCCATGGCAAGTGCTCGTCTGAGCCCCAATCTCTGGTCCCCCCTCGCCAATCTTTCACGATAAACACCCATCTAGCTGAAACCACTGTCATTAATTTTCCCCACTCTTTATCTGTGCCTAAATCTAAGCGTAGATTCCATGAGCAAAGCTTCTTTCTTAGAAGTGCACGCACGACTGTGGAACTCTCTTCCGTTTGCCTGTTTCCCACCTGACTACAACTTGGATGTCTTCAAGTCCAAAATAAACAAATTCCTGATGACGCCCCCTTAAGTAAGACAGCAGACTTCTCCCCTCTTTGGTTTTCATACATAAAGTAAATTTCACAGTGAATAAAAATTATTTGATACTGGAGATATTCATAATTCCCCAAAAGAGGGGAGATATAACATATGAGAAAGATTTGGAATCAAGTCTCCCCTAGCTGTTATTTCAGATCATTTGAAACCATAGCAGCAAGTTTTATTCTCGCTTCCATCAAGGCTAGAGGTTTGAGGGATATATATATATATATATATATATATATATATATATATATATATATATATATATATATATATATATATATATATATATATATGAACAAATGATTAATAAAACATGTTAAAAGACATCTTGAAAAAGAATTAAAAACATTTAATTTTAAAAAGGAAGCACAAGATAAGTGGATACTGGATAGTCCTTAATCCGCGGAGTTTCGAAGAAATACCCTCCTTCTCATCACAGGGCAGGAATTAGCAAACTGCGGGATCGGATTTTTATATATATATATATATATATATATATATATATATATATATATATATATATATATATATATATATATATATATATATATAAATTAACGGTATTTACGATTTCTCTACCACAGTAAGAAATGTGACACAAGAGTCGGAAAGTAGAATTAAAAAGTTAGCGTCCCGGAAGAGGAGCCGTCTGACTCTGCAAAATATGTCTTGGCAGACCCTTCCGCATTCCTCGGTAGAGGTACCTCAGGCGATTATCAATAAACAACTTCTCAAAGAGAGAAGGTAAAAACACGAACATAGGAGTAAGTGCGTATTCCGTTACGCTAACTATGTTTGCTTCTATTACAATCACTATAACTCAACTACTACTACTACTACTACTACCACGATACGGCGATGAGGAGAGAGAGAGGGAAGAGAGAGAGAGAGAGAGAGAGAAAGAAAGAAAGAGAGGTGAAGGTTTCCCCGCGTTTTGTTTGAGTCATGTCTCTTTTAAAATCTCGTCTCTTTCTGCCTACAACAACAACACGAACATAATAGCAGTGCTGCTTTTGTAGCAAAACCCTTCAACATTCACTTTTAAGGGTCTCGTTTTTTTTTTTAAACCATCAACGCGCGACATTATTCCTTTTAAACCCCCATCATCCACAAACATACACGCACATATTAAAAATAAAAAAAAAATCGAAATCATTTAGTTCCATTCAAATCAATTTATGGTTAACTTATTCCATCTTTCTCTCGAAACAAAAACAAACATCGAATAAAAAATAGGGAGAAAATCTAACAAATCGCTGACGGGTACCCCTACATTTATCTCGGATATCGGGGCACACCTTAACAAAACTAAATCGGCAACCCCATAAAAATCCAAACTGACCATGTGAAAGAATCCCCTTTCTTTCCCCTATTTTTTTTTTTTTTTTTCGTTTTTCTTTCTGGAGATATACCAATTCCGTGATCTTGTATACTATTCTTGGAGGAAACGTTTTTTACCCTGGACATAAATCATGGTTTCTGTATTGGAAAAGCCAGAGTTGGCAAAAGAAGGTAAAGCTTGCTTTTTTTTTTTTTTTTTTTTTTTGTTTTGTTAAAAAAAAATGAATTTCTTTCATTTATTTTAATGTTTTTAATTTATGTATTTTTAATCCAGTTTCTGATTCTACAATTTTTGGAACATATACACATTTGTTTCTGCCCCCCCCCCTTTTTTGCCGGTACTTATGTAAAGTACGGATCATGCTGAAATAATGTTATTTAGAAATCCATTCTTACCATGGGAGAGGGAGGATGTTTTGCAACTATTCTCTACTTTCACCTAACAATTTAACAAAAAAAAAAAAAAAAACATACTGTAAAAATCGAATTTAACTTATATCTAAAAAAAACAAAAAAAAAAACAAAGAAAAATGCAGCATGGCCCGTAATCAGCATAAAGTACCGTTTTTTTTTTGTCTATGACCAATTCAAGCTAAGATTAACCCTAAAATGAATAATTGATGAAACATTTTTTTTAATTATTTATTTTATAAAAGTTTTCTTGAAGAAATACATCCTATCATCCAGTAAAAAAATAAAAATTTGTATCACCCCTACTTTTTTATTGTTTATTTTATTTTTTTTTTTTAGATCAAACTTCGTTAGGCATCTTTTATTATTTTTATGACACATTTAATTTAAATTCTGTTATTTTTCCTTTTTATGAAAATTATCCGGCATTTTCTATCCAGACTCCGTTTCTTTATTTGTTTACTATTATTAAAACGAAACACAAAAACATTGTTTCTTTTCTTTCTTTATTCTAACGTAAATGTTTCCTTTCTTTTTGTTTAAAAAAAAAACATCTGTGTGTTTTTTTGTTTAGTATTAAAAAAAAAAAAAAAAAAAAAAAAATTGACTTAAACGCGTGTGTTTAAATAAACGCACGCGAGTGTGTTGTTGCTACACGCTTGGACAGTCCAACACACTTTTGTGTTTTTATCGTAATATTTGCAAAACAAAACACGTTTGTGACAAAGAACGATTTCATTTAATAATACTCAAAGATTTCGTTTTTGATGTTTTCGTTTTAAATATAATAGTTATTTATGGCTTTCTTTACGATTATTGCTTCCACTTCACTTCCGGCTACCCCCCCCCCTGTTAAGAACAGGGTTTCTAAATAAAAACGTTATTATTTAGAAAAGCCTTTCTTAACATGCTCCCTTTAACCTATTCTGTACTTTCACCTAACAATTTAATAAACAAAAATACCCAAAAAAATAAAACAAAAACAAAAAACAAAGGATCAACCGGAAGTGTAGTGAAAACAGTAATTGTTAAGATAAGTTTTATTTTTTAATTTACGAAATATTCTTTTTCAAAAATGGTCTCAACATGCGAATTTTTTAAAATTATTTTTTTTTTTTAATTATTTTGAACTTTTCAATTTTAAAATGGCCGTCAACCCTAATTTTAACAAAATTAGTTCTAATTTTATAGCAATTTGCTTCAATTAACAATTAAATGACAAAGTAGTATCATAATAATATAACTTATTACCTTACTGTTTGGTCATCAAATTAATTGAATCAAATTAAAACTAGAACTAAATTAAGATGATGTTTGATGACAGTCGTATTAAAGCCAAAAAGTTCAAGATATCTATATATATATATATATATATATATATATATATATATATATATATATATATATAATCATTTGTGCAGTTTAATAACCCTAAACAAATTTAGAAAGCCATTGTTAACATGAGGATGCTCAGGATGGCTTTATTAGTTCCTTGCGCGGACTGAACTCACTTAAAATAAAAACAGTTCACTAGTGCAGTTTAGCATCCCCAAGTAAATTAGATTACTTAAATCTGATGCTTAGCATTAACTGTACAAATTTCTTTCAGAAATGTAATTTCAGCTTTTCAAATCAAAAAAGAGAAAGGAGTTTTGCGGACCTGTACGAGAGTGTCCCCCCCCCCCTTAAAATGCGTGTTTTTTTTACCCCCCCCCCCACCCCCTCGACGATTATTATAGATTACAGACTTGCTAATATTAGCAGAAAAAAAATATGGAAAAAAAAAAATTGACTTTTAAGAAGGGGGTTCACTTTCTTGTTATAACGTTCTCCTTCATTGCTACCTGACTTACTGTCCATTTCCAGCGTGTCACGTGATTAGAACGTTAGAACGAGAAAGTGAACCCCCTTCTTAAAAGTCATTAATTTATTGTTTCAGCTAATATGATACTTAAGTCTAGTCTATGATAATCGTCGGAAAAATTTTAAAAAGGTGAAATACACACATTTTAGGGGGCACTGTCGTACAGGTCTGCCACCCAATTTTAATTATTGTTTGGATTTTTGTTGATAAATCAGGAACTTTTCTTCAGGTACACGACCCCAGGATGGCGTTCGGGACATGATCATCATTAGCAACATTGATGAGAATGGCGTGAATACGAATCTTGAGACGAGATATAAGAGAGATGTTATATACGTATCCTTAACACGATAAATTCTTTGTTCTTGGTCGATGAAACTGAAACACCGGTCATCACATCTACAAAACATATGAAAAAAAGGGGGGGGGGATACTTCTACCTTCCTTTTTTTTTTTTTTTTTTTTTTTAAACTTGAAAAATGGATAAGAATGGATTCGATTAAAATATTCTGTTCCCGTTCCGAAATTCGACTAGAAGGTTTCTCAATTCGAAAAGATGCCCCCTGAAGAAGGCCGGAGGTTACATCGGACGAAACACGAGATAACACAAAACACAAGTCATCATATTTGGTTTATTTACCTTCATCATTTCCAAGATGAAAATAGTTGTTCGAATATTCTAAATTATTAAAAACTTAACCGTAACACGAGTTTTGATTAGCCAGGGGGGGGACCTTCCCCCCCCTCTCCCCTATTTAAATATATTTATTTTTCCCAATATGAATCGACGAATAAAACACTTTATATTTGCATTGATTAATTTTTATTATTATTATTATTTTTATTATTATTATTATTGCGACGTGATTTAACGATTTTTTTAATGACAATGCTGGAAACCATTTTCTTTAGCAAACTGCCTCTCCCTTTAAAAACTATTAAATTTGTCTCTTGGCCTTTTGGTCAAGATCAAAGTGTAGTATCTGTTCTTCAGGTGCTATTTCTTGTTCTCTTTCGGTGGAGGAGAAATCCTTCACGACTGAGACAATTTTTATTTTTGTTCCTTTTCTCCACGTTAAAAAACGACCCTGGTGTCTAACTCTGTCCCGTGGGGAGGCATAGTAAATAGGTATTTGTATCCCTACGAGGGAAAGATAAGACACGTAGTTTTTTTTTTTTTTTTTTTTTTTTTAGAGGTATTTCCATCCTTCCACTTCAAATTTAGATTGGGACAAAAATAAGGATTTCTTCTTCGAGGACTAAGAACAGTTACCACCAACTGATCATGGCCTTAAGACCTTAAATCCCCTATTTGTTTGCTTTACAAGAGCAAGGTTGTGCAAGGGGGTATTTAGCTCCCCCAACTGAGGCAATATGGATTGGAACAAAAGGCAACTAATACCCCAGTCGCGAAAGATACCTCATGAGTCATATTTTGTTAGATCATTTCCAACCATCACAATATTCTTCATCGTTCATCCATCTCTTATCCTGGAGTGGCTTTTAGCTTTGATAATTGCTGATACATTTGTTAAAAAAATATTTCATTTTGATTCCTGATATTGGAAATGGATTCAAGCTGTCTTTAGTTTTTAATAAAAATAAGTTAAAAAATCTGTTTTGGGTTATTTTTTGAATATCCTTTACTTTTTTAAGTTTTTTTTTAATTAATTTTTTCTAATATGAAAGGATAAATGCTTTCAAAAGTTTTAAAGGTGTAAAACTAGGAACTCCAAAATATGACTCATCAATGGATGCGTGTTATTGTTAAATTTACGTCTCCCCCCCCCCACTACCACCACAGACACTTTCCAGCAATGCTCAGTGCAAAACATCTTTTAAAGGACAATTACTTTGAAAACATTGTTTTTTGCATCTAAAAAAATGTTAGATAAATAAACGTGGGTAGTTTACAAGCTCCTTTGTTACCGAATTGGATTTAGGTTGACAAAAAGGAATTTTTGTCTTAAAATGTCATTTAAAAAAAAAAAACCCCAAAAACAAGGTTTGTTGTCTTGCAAGAATCTCATTCATAAAAGACAAGTCATGTGTTTGTTTTGCGTTTTTTCTTTCTTTTTTTGTGGTTTTCGTTTTTTCTTTCATTCTGGCTCCAAATTCGTTTGATTCAAGTTACCGTGTGTAAATGTACACGCGCCTGGAGCATGGTTCTGGTTGGTTCTCGAGTGGCCTTTCTCCCAGGCATTATTTTCTCCTTTTGAGAGAGAGAATTCGTTTATTATCGGTACGGTCGCCTGAGACGCGCCCCTACTGGGTAATGCCGACGATTCCGATTACGACTATTTTATTATCATTCCACTCTTATATTTTTTAAAGATCTGAATTGCTCACTATAAACTGACCGTGTGTCTGACTTTGTGGGTAGTAAGAAGCAAATGGTACCCGCACCGCAACCGCACCGCACCGCACAACAGACAGACGTCTTTTTTTCGTCGGCATTCTATCTATGATTTTGCTGGCTCCGACCGGCGCTGGCTGGTCGTCTGGGAAATTCCGACGAGTCCAAATTTTGATCCTGTCCAGTCTGACCCTTCCACACCTTTTATTGGGAGGAGGGGTTGAACTTCCCGCATTTAATCCACACCATGTATGTACCTGGTGGAGGGGATGCTAACTAAGTTGGTTCGAGACATTTTTATTGTTCCATACCTATTTTAGGTGCCCTTGGAGTCCTCGTGTTCTACCGAGGCCGCCGAGATATATTATTAACATTAATGTTAATATATCTCGGCAGTCTCGGTTCTACCCAACTTTAAATCTCTACAATGTCACATTTGGCCCTCGTGGGGAGGTTTTCTAAATAGGAAAGGTGTGTAAACGAAACATTAAAAAAAAAACCCCAAAAAACTACAAACTTTGAATAAAAAAAAACAAACATTTTGTAAACATGGTATTTTGGCATTTTTTTTTTGTATAATTTAAAAAGTTCGCTGCTTGTTAAGATAGACAGATCGATTTTTTTTAAATATGTTGTTTTTAGCAAAAGCAATACTTAATTGTGTCGAAAATAGTAATATATCCAAGAATTTCGTAAATTCGTCGAGTAGAACAACTGCCATTATGTTTTTAATAATAAAAAAGCTTATCACGCTCAGCTAAAACGCCAACCAATTACACTAGCAAAAAGGGAGATATGTATGTCTCCTGTATTCGCAATCTTCAAGGTGTTCACATTTATCTACGGAAAATGACATTTCCTGTAAAAATTACTTTTAACTACGAATGATTTTCCACTTGATGAATTTTCGTAATTTTTTAATAGATTACTATTTTCGACATAAGTATTGTTGGTTTTGCTTAAAACAAGATATTAAAAAAAAAATCGATCTATCGGCTGTATCATAAGTTAACAAGCACCGAAAGTTTTATGAATGAATTAAATATATCACGGAGATCACTTTTACTACTAATGTTATTTCTTTTTTCGGTATTTGTGCATCTATGTTACCGCGCTGAAATAATACCGTTAGAAAACCATTCTTAACAGGGGAGGGAGAGCGTTTTGTAACTATTTTGTACTTTCATCTAACAATTTAAACAAAAATATCAGAAAAAATTGAATTTAACTTGAAAATGCACAAACAGCTTATTTCTTTACTTGCACCGACTGATCTTTTTTAAGAAAGGTTAGACGTTTAATGGTAAAATACAATCATCCGAGGCTGCACTTCAATTTCTTGTTCTCTGTCAGTGGAGGAGAAATCCTTCACATCTGAGACAATTTTTATTTTTGTTCCTTTTCTCCACGTTAAAAAACGACCCTGGTGTCTAACTCTGTCCCGTGGGGAGGCATTGTAAATAGGAACTATAAAATACATCACATCAAACTAGAATATTCATATTTGGAAGTTTCTCTAACAAAACAAACCTTTTCGATGTCTTATAAACGATTTGATATTTGAAACATTCATGGAAGGAGATGGAAGGGCGTCATTATTTTTATATAACAATAGAACACTACCAGCTGTACCTATTCGGCGTTGCCCAGGAGTTTTTTTTTTTTTTTTTTTTTAATGATTTTGAAAGTTAAATTTAATTATCATTTGATCATTTAAATTATTAATTGACCAAAAAACGTAGATATTTTGTTTGCAGAAACTTTTTTAAGTACATAATTTTGAACTTTTATTGCAAATAAATAAATAAATAAATAAATAAAATACAGGGTATGGACCGATTGGACCGTGGACCGAGGACCGTGCTATTTTTTTTTAGATAGGATTTTAAAGCTAATTTAAATTTTTATGGTATCTTTTTTTATTATTATTAAATTGTTAAGTGAGTACAAAATAGCTCAAGCGGTACTTATGCAAAGACGGTATCGTGCTGAAACAATACCGTTATTCAGAAACCTATTCTTAATACGGGGAGGGTATTTTGTAACTATTTCACCTAAACAAAAATATATATCGTAAAACTTGAATTTGACTTGAAATTATATATATATATATATATATATATATATATATATATATATATATATATATATATATATATATATATAAAAGAATAGCACGGTACCTTCTCTGCATAAGTATAAAATGTCCCTTCCCCAAATGTTAAATGGGGGGTTAAATATTATTTAAGAAATAATATTATTTAAGAAATAATATTATTTCATTACGGTCCGTATTCTGCATAAATACACAAAATGTTCATGTTCAGGAAATGATGATCAGCTAAGAATTTTAAAGCCGGTCTAAATGTTCTCGATTTCGAAGGATAACAAAAAAAATATTTTTTCAACTATTAACTAGACTATTTATTTTTTTTATAAAGAAACTAAATGCATTTTGATGGATTTTAGTAATTAAATAATGTAAGGCTAAAAATCGTTTTTATGCTATTGTTATTTTTGAAAAAAAAATGTAAGAGTTAAGAATCGTATACAGAAAGACACTCGAGAATTGATCACACACTTATTAATAAGAGATTATGATTGTTATCTTGAACTTTTCAGCTTTAGGATGGTTGCATTGAAAGATTATCTTAATCGAATTATAATTCGAGTTAACTGAAAAGTTTGTACATTTGTCATTTCATTACATTACATCAGTATGAAAAAAGAATCCGCATAAAGTTTCATTTTATATAATTTTCTGATTTCCAAAAGTCCTCATTTTTTTACATCGACTTATATAAATAACTTTAAATGTGTTCTTGGTTGAATGTTATTAAATTTCAATTTATTTGCCTAAGGTCAATAACTAAAAAAAAAAATACATATTTTTAAAAATATAAATCAAATCATTTAATAAAATTGATTATATTTTAAAGAAGTATGATAATAATCCGTAGAATTATGAATCCGAACGAATTTTCCAAATGAAAAACATGGAAAATTGTCTGCAAGAATTCTCCGGAACAATAATCAAAATTCTTCTTCTTCGTGAAAATTCTTCCTTTTAGGAAAATCACGCACAAAAGAAACAAAACGTCATTTTCTCTTGATATCACGTGGTTACCCACGTGGATTTTAAAGAAAAAAAGGTAAATAGATGCAAACATTCGGCATTTATACAATTGTTTCAATTCAATTAAAACATTTAAGATTTTTCCTTTATTGTGGCTTAGAAATATTCCCTTATAAACAGTTAGTTATAGTTTTATAACAATTTGGTTCGATTAATCATTTCACGATCAAACGATACCGTAATTATATTTAAATCTGAAAATCCACACGCGAAAAAGGTATATAATTAGTAGAAAAACAACAGCAAAAAAAAAAAAAAAAAATGATCGGAGGGGGAGGGGTAGATGAAAGTAAAAACTCCAGGGCAACGCTGGGTTGTTTGTCATACTTCTAATTACTTCTGCCCCCTCCCCCCGACCGCCTCATATTTCTTTACTCAGCTGACACGAACGGCAGAAGATGAGACGACCGAAATGTCGTACTTAAAAACAACCTCAAACGAAACTTCTCCTTTTCCTTTCCTGAAATAAATTAAAGAAAGGATGGAAGTCGGGCAAAAAGCAGGAACTATCTCAACCACAGAAAAGACCTTGCTACCCCCTCTCCCGTCTGACATGTTTATGTCATATGGGATGTCATGCAGTATGCGCACGCTAGTCATCAGCCCCATCATCATCTTGTTTTTCATTTCTAATATTTAAAGCAATCTAGCATTTTTGATGTGTACAGTTAAGTCAGAAACTTCAAGATACGTCCAGAAACCTTATATATTACCGGAATCGATATGACTCCGACATGGTTATGACAAAGAAAGAAAATTAAAATTGCAGTATAGTTAACAGTCGAAAAATCATAAAGAAAAAAAAGAAAATTACAACAAACGAAATAGAATTAAAAAGGGATATTCGGAATCTTAACTCATTGTTCGAGGGGAGGTAACTCTATTATATTAAGAATTGTAAGAAAAATGATTTTTCCAACTACTTCATTTAATTTGACAAAGTTTCATAACATTAACAACAACATTAATAACAACAAAAAAGGTGCTTATGCACTTTTGTTACCGCGCTATTTTTAAATAGTTTTTTTTTTCATGTTAAATTCAAGTTTTACAATATCTTCTTAACGGATACGTACAATATAACCTTTTTTTCAATATTTTCATTTTTTTAATGTCTTGATTAAACTGTACAAGTGCCCTTTTTTATCATTAAATTGTTAGGTGAAATCACAGAATAGTTACGGTCAATGTCACGTTTCTTTCCAACTACTCCAAAAACTTTAAAATGACGACTTTTATAAGTTTTCGGTGGTGCTGAAAACGAATATCACATTTAAATTTTTCAGCACCACCGAAAACCTATAAAAGTCGTCATTTTAAAGTTTTTAGAAAGAAACTTGACATTGACCATAGTTACAAAAATGACTTTCAAAATAACATTATTTCAAAAAAAAAAAGTAAAAAAAATGTAAAATGCGACGATATTGTAATTTTAAAACATTTGAGTAAGTGTAAGAAAATTTGTTTCGGTTACTATAGTAACTTCCGAATAATCCGAAAAAGTGCTAAAAAACAAAAAAAAAAAAAAAAAAAAAAAATCAACCAACCAAATATAATAAAGGACGCTTTTTAGATATAAGAACAAAAATCGAAACATTGAATTTCAACTAAAACGAATGTTATCTACTTAATTGTCTTGTCGAAATTAGTAAAATATTCCAAAATTACGAAACATCATAAAGTAGAAAATTATTGATAAAATAGTTTTCAAAAAGAAGCTTCTATCTTTACATCATCAACGCTCTGATCCCCATCTGGCATCAATTGAAATGGATGGCTCTCGTCTTGGGGAGGCTCCATGTTTTGACAAGCTTCTGGGTTTGACCTTTACTCCTGATCTGAAATGGAACACATACATCAAATCTGTTGCCAGGGACGCTGGGAAAATGGTGGGATCATTCTACCGCTCCAGAAGATATCTCACTACTGATGCAATTCTCTATCTGTATCAAAGCCAAGTACGTCCAAGGATGGAGTACTGCTGCCACATCTGGGCAGGAGCTGCTAAAAACAGCCTATCCTGCCTTGACAGAGTACAAAATAGACTTTGTGGTTTAGTAGGGGATGCCCTTTTCTCTTCCCTCCAACCTCTCTCCCACAGAAGAGACGTTGCGAGCCTATCTTTATTTTATCGTTATTTCCATGGCAGGTGCTCGTCTGAGCTCCAATCCCTCATCCCCCCTCGTCAATCTTTCATGAGAAACACCCGTCTGGCTGAAACTACTGTCAATAATTTGCCCCACTCTCTATCTGTTCCTAAATCCAAACGTAGATTCCATGAGCAAAGCTTCTTTCTTAGAAGTGCACGCCAGTGGAACTCTCTGCCGCTTGCCTGTTTCCCACCTGACTACAACTTGGACGTCTTCAAGTCCAACATAAACAAACTCCTGACAAACTGCCCCCTTAAGTAAGACACTCTATCAAAACTCCCAATACTAATGATTACTACAATACTATCTCATTGATTACTGTACACGCAATGACTCTTATCCCTGAGTGGCCTTCGGGCCTTGATAAGTGGTGACCTCCATGTAAAAAAGACAAAAAAAAAAAGAAATTGCAAGTTATAACTATTGCTTAAATAATAAACAGAATAAACAGGGGCGGTAACTGCAGTCTGTCTTGTTTACCTTTACCCCTAAAATAATGGCGTCTCGATATGTATCTACATAAAATTTTAGGCATTTTTTTTTTTTTTCCGTATTTACTTCAATCTTCAATTAGCAAAAGATGGTACATCTCCTCCAAAAACTAAAAACTAACAAAGAAAGAGATGAATAATAGATTAAATTAATCTCTGCCTGAAAACGCGTGACTAAAAACATCTATAAAAACACATGGCAACATCGATTCCATGCAATAGCCCAACGAATCCGCATGAGGATGAAATACGGAAAATTCTGTGTGACTTAATTGTCATATATATTTTCAAAATTTATATAATCTCATCTGCAATGTGATGCTGTTCTCAGTTTGCCGATAAATACCACTGAAACTATTGCTACACATGGAATAGCAGGATTTGTGGTCAAGGTTTACTCCTCTAGATCAGCCGTGTTCTATCTATATCTCTGTTAATAGATTGACAATTGAGAAGGATGTGGCTCCAAATGGACATTCTCTATGGAGAGACTATATTTGGCACGTCGCATAGTATGTTTTTGATCATGGTGTAAGGCTTTGTTCAGAATTACATGCTTAGGCATGCAATGCACAGCAAGTATAGAGATTGTAAAATTATACAACATCTGTATTGTAGTTTAACATTTAACATTTAAATGTAGTTACAACATCTATATTGTAGTTTAACATTTAACATTTAAATGTAGTTACAACATCTATATTGTAGTTTAACATTTAACATTTAAATGTAGTTACAACATCTATATTGTAGTTTAACATTTAACATTTAAATGTAGTTACAACATCTATATTGTAGTTTAACATTTTCTTTTTCTTGTCAACGCTAGTCAACATTTTTTTTGTTTTTTAAACTGTGTTCATGGGTGATATCTTCAAGTGTAAATTTGGTAAAATTGGATTACTTAAGGGGAACGGCTCATCAGGAACTTGTTTACATTGGACTTGAAGACGGTCATATTGTAGTTAGCTGGAAAGCAGGGAAACCAAAGAGAGTTCACAGGTGTGCAATTCTAAGAAAGAAACTTTGTTCATGGAATCTACATTTAGGTAAATAATAAAGATAAGAGTGGGGGAAATTATTGATAGTGTTTTCAGCCAAACGACTGTTTGGCGACGGGGAGGACCATAGATTTGAGCTCAGACGAGTACTTGCCATGAAACGCAACGTCTCTTCTGTGAGGAAGAAGTTGCAGGAAAGAGAAAAGGGCACCCCTCACTACGAAATCTATTCTGAACTGTCAAGGCATGATAAAGTCTGCCTAGCAGCTCCTGCCCAGATGTGACAGCAATATTACATCCTTGGACGTACCTGGCTCTTATATAGGTAGAGTATTGCATCAGCAGGTAGATATCTACTGGATTAATAGAAGGATCCCATCATTTTTCCAGCGACCTTGGCAACAGATTTGATGTACGTATTCCATTTTAGATCAGGAGTAAAGGTCAAGCCCAAGAGCTTGTCAAAAAATTTTCATTTTACTTAGTAATATTTTAGTAAAAGTAGTAATTTTCTCTTTTAGAAAATTTCTAATACACGGCCCAGCATTGCCTGGTTGTAAAATACGCTTAAATATGATATTCTAATTTATGCAGACTCTGTATTTATTATTAAAGAGCCAATTCTCTATTGAATATTATATTGTACGCAATATATAGTGATGATTAAAAAAAATATCACTTGAGTGCGATCAGCTACAATCAAAACATATAGCTTAGTGGTTACCATTTGAGCTATCATCAGATGTTATAGAAAACATTAAAATTTAACTTTAATGTATAAATGTATATTTGCGCATGTATGCAAGAGTACTTTGTTAACTTGTGCTTCATAAATTCCAATATAAAAATTTTGACACCGTAGCAGCTATTTTTATTGACTAAAAAACAAATCAAATTTGTTCTACAGGTCCAGATCCCTTAGCTATCAAGTTTCAAGTCTGAAAATAAAAAATTGATGGAGTTTGATAGAGACCGTTCCTCAGACAGACAGGCAGATAATGTTACTTTTTATATAAATGTAGATTTACTACTCATGAAGGGCAGTAACAAACTTCTTTTTTTTTTTTTTGTGGCATCATTATATAACAAACTTCTTAAATGCGACGGGCCATGGAGAAGTTTACGATCTTCAGAATGTGAATATAACATTGATATCTATATCTCTGTATCTACAAGGTGGAACGATAAAATTGTCGCAAAAAAAAAAAAAAAGCAACACTTCAGCTTTATTTTAAAACTTTTATTTAAAAAATCAATTCAAGTAATTTGATTATGTAGTCAAGCTGACATCTATTTAATGTAGCCGCCTTCAGCCTCAATCTTTGCCTCTACCAGAACTGGGAGCATACCTTTTCCACAAGCATCGGTGGGAGCTTGGTGAATACTTGGTGGATGGCGGCAATAAGACTGGTTTTGATGTTGTGGGAGGTCATGTTGGTGATGTTCTCAACATATGACCAAACGAAGTAGTCCAGCTGGTTTAGGTCGAGGGAGGCAGTAAGAGAAGGGTACAAAGTCATAGAACTCTTTCTAAAGACAAGCCTGGGTCTCTTTAGACTTGTGGGTCAGCGCTGAGTCCTGCTATCACACCCAGAGTCTGCCAGGGGCCACCTGATTGCACCAGGGAATCACCATATTCTTCAGCACATCTGGGTACACTTTGGTGTTGACTTTCAAGCTGACTTTGAAGATGTGAGGTGGCATAAAGTGGTTCTCACTTGAAACTAAACCAAAATGGTGGCCAGAAACTTTGTTTTCATCACCCTGGGAATGTCCTTGCTATTTGTGGCAATCTAGCAATGCATTTTGAAGGTGCTGGCAATGGTCCTGTTGTCATAACTTGGATTAATAGAGAGCATGAGTTGTACAGCAGCGCTTCTCTGATCTTCTTTGTTGAATATTGTGTCACTTTCAGACATGATAGGAGGTGCCTATTGCTCTTAGGATTTGTACACAGCTGGCCAACTAGTAAATGGTCTGCAACGAAAAAAAGAAAACCGGTTTTCATCAAATGGAAATATATCGTTTTTGTAGGGGCGACAATTTTATTGTTCCACCCTATATAAAAAGCACTTTGTGTGTGTATGTGTCTGTGAGTGTGTTTCATATGGACACCAAAATAGCTGGGCTGATTTGTTTTCAAATTTCGCATAAGTGTACTTTGTGTCTGGGAGTGTTCTTAGATAGGTTTTGTATCAGAATACCTCCGATAAGTATCGATAATCGAAAAACATCTCATTAAAAAAAGGGACAGTGTGATTTAAATCAAAGTTAACACCTTTATACAGCCTAACATCACAAATGCATTTGAGAAGTTTTCTCACCGCACAAGCATAAGGGCCTGGTGTATTAAATCAACAGGTTTTTTGATAAGATGGGTGCGCATTATAAATTAATGTTTATGCTTAGAGCACATTTGAACTATGATAATTGACTTATGCATTTTAAACTTTAATTCAAGCAAATAAAGAAATAATTTCCTAAAATCAGCAGTAGGTTCTCTACAGTTCAATGTAGACTACAATGTATTGTATACTGTTACTGCAGAGAGGCGAGGCATGTGAGCTCCCTCCCGGTGTACCACGGTGAGTCCCCAGCTAGAGTCTTTGATTGATAAATACGTGAGTTTATGAATCTTGATGACAATAAAAGTATTGGAAGTGTGAGACATTAGTTGATCCTCATTGAATCCTGGACAGCGTCGCGTCTCCTTGCTAATTCATGCACAATACTCATTATTGTTCAACTATTTAGTACTTGCCTGGGTGTCTGGCGTTGCCCAGGTGTTTGGAGGTGTGTGTTATGCAAAACAAAAATAAATGATAGTAGGCAGGCTCGAACCTGTACCGCGAAGGAGGACAAGGACGTGAAAAAAAGTGACGTCTTTGCTGTTGCGTCCATCACCAAACCGAAAGTGGCGAAGGTTTAAATTAAGGCTAGTCAATTGAAAAGGGGATGACTTTCAAAAATATCAGCGAAAAAAGCGACCCCCCCTCCCTGTTGACAAGTGCCCAGTTGAGGGTAAAAGAATTAATGTTTTTGGCCAATTTTTCAATATTTGTCGTCTGAAGGATCGAGTTTCAAAACGATACCGGTCTCATGAAAATCCGTCGCCTCTGTCGAAAGTTTTAGGCAGATATACAAACATACATACATACATTTAAACAGACAGCTGAGATTTTTATTATAGACTAGCGGGGGAGGGGGGTACCCGGCGTTGCCCAGGTGTTTGGAGGTGTGTGTGGTTTTGAGTAAATCAAAACTCCTTTAAAATAAAAAAAAGTTTTGGTAGGTAAGTATGAGGATCGAACCTGCACACTTGAGGCGAAGTTGGAAATTAAAGTGTGAAAAAAAACATGCGATGTTAACCATTGGGCCCCCGCGAAATACTAATGGAAATACGTTTGAATTTATTTAACTATTTAGAATTGGCAGGTGCACGTTTTAATGACTTAATGAGGTCAGCTTTGACTGCGGAGTAGTATTTTATTTACTGCAGGAACGCTTTTTTTATTTTCATTTTCCCCAAGATGTTTGGGGGGGGACAGCTCCCCATAAAAAAGGGGATTGTCCAAATTGAATAGAAATTGTCTGATATAAGGAAAATATTTCCACATTGATCAAATCTGATTGCTTTCGGACATTTCTGGCGATCGCGACTAGAAAAACACCGCCAGAATTAGTGTCGCTTTTATTATACGAAAAAGCCTAATCCACATGCAGTGAGGGAAAACTGTTGAATATTTATCTTTGTGCAGTCGAGCAAATTAAATAGACAGGCGACCTCCGTTGTTAACTCATAGATATTATGATTTATATGTGATATAAAAAGTTTTAAGTTGTGAGCCGACCGACCGCTTCTCGGAAAAAAGATTTTATTGGACATACACAAAAAGCGAACATACATACACACATTTTCGCTTTTATATGTATAGAAGATGTCTTGTCTCCATGTGAGTTGCTGTTCATTTTATTTATTTTTTTTAGATGTTTTCTGTTCCTCATTCTATTTAACTTGTAGAAAGATCTTTTTCCATCACAAGGGATCACGATGCATAGCACAATTGCTACATTAAAAAAAAAATGAGCCATCGTTTCTATCCAGTTTTAAACAATACTGTGAAGTATATCAGATCTTGACCAAGACCCTCTTCTAAATGGTCTGGAAATAATGAAATTGAATACTTTTTTCTCTTGACAATGCAAGGCCTGTGGTGACTGTTACATCCGTTACTACTATGCTATCTAGCACTACGATCAAGGAAGAGCTTGAACTAATTTGAATCCAACCAGATGGCGCTGATAAAAATGTAATGAAAAACCTAAACCAACAAAAACGATCAAGACTTGAGCAAACATAGACACAGAAAAACAAAAATGTTTTGTCTCCATCAATTGAAGAGAAACGTCTCTTGAAGGTTCCCGTTGTCTTGCTAATTTTGGAATGAAAACTGAATTATTAGGTTGCCAAGAAGAGTCTTGGAGAATTTTAAATTTTGATTTCAATTGATGTATTTTCAAATAAGTTTTCGTTATAGTATCTTTACTTTATATGTCATTTTAAAGAGCGTTTTTTTGCTCTATCTAATCATTTAAATTACAATCGTTTTAAAACAATTGTCTTTTCAGAATGCTGACTACAAGATGAAAAAAAAACAAACAAATTCGTACAATTTTCTTATTTCAATTCAAGCTAGGCTGAAAAGCTACTGAAATAGCTCATATCAATTAAGTGTTTGACCCAGGAACCACTATTGAACGCACAGCACGATAATGATTTAAGAAATTTTGTGACAGCAACGAGTCTTGAAGATGGTGAGTGCAATGGTTAGTCTTCGGATGTTGACAATGATACATTTAAGAGCCTTAGTCTTAGTCACACACAACTATTCGAGAAGTTGCTTCTGAATTAGACATCTTGCTGCCCAAATCCCTACATAGTACCCCAGTAGTTGTTGCCCCTGATAGTACCTATTTACTATGCCTCCCCACGGGACAGAGTTAGACACCAGGGTCGTTTTTTAACGTGGAGAAAAGGTACAAAAATAAAAATTGTCTCAGTCGTGAAGGATTTCTCCTCCACTGAAAGAGAACAAGAAATAGAAGTGCAGCATCTGAAGAACAGATACTACACTTTCATCTTGACCAAAAGGCCAAAACACCCAAGTGGCAATTTGCCTTGTTTGGGGTGAAAATGTAATAAAAAAAAAAAAAAAAAAAAAAAAAGACATAACATATTCGATTATTTCCAACGACTTGAGAAAGATTGGAAAGACAAAAAACTTGATAAATGGGTGGTTCATGAATTGAACGACAACCAAAAGGAACGCCATTGTGAAGTGTCATCTTCCCTTCTTTTACGCAACAAGAATGATCTGTTTCTCGACTGGATAGTGATTTGCACTGAAAAGTGGATTCTTTATGACAACCGGCGATGCTCAGCTTAGTGGTTCGATGCTGATGAAGCTCCACGACACTTCCCGAAGCCAGAGTTACACCAAAAGAAGGTCATGCTGACTTTTTAGTGGTCTGCGATCGGTCTCGTCCATTAGTTTTTTTGAATGCAGGTGAAACCATTACAGTGGAAAAGTACTGTCAATAAATGGATGTAGTGCATCAGAAACTTCGACAACAACATCCAGCATTAGACAATAGAAAAGGCTCAATTCTCCTCCACGACAATGCCCGATCGCACATTGCTAAACCAACTCTGTAGAAGTTGAATTAATTGGGCTACAAAACTCTGCCTCATCCACCATACTTTCCAGACCTATCACCTACCGACTACCACTTTTTCAAGCATTTTCAACAACTTTTTGCATGCAAAATGCTTCAAAAACCTAAGCAATATCAAAATTTAAAATTAAAAAAACCGCAAGAACTTTCTTGTCAACGTGATATTAGTTTGTATCATTAGAATTACTATTCTCATCTTGGGTGTTATTCTCGATGTAACCTTCTTCAAGTGTATGTTGTTGAACTTAGAAATCTGGATGAAGTTTCAAATTGAACCCTTTAATCCCTGGGGTGGGGGTAGATGCTCTCATTACTTCAGTCATGACCAGGTAATTAAATAAATTGCAATTCTAGTGTGAGTATTGCCCGCACTGAGGATTAAACCTTCAACCATCAGAAGAGTATCATTAATACTTTATCTGTTATGCTATGGATCCTTGCGGACAAATCTAGCATGAATTTTGGGATTTTTAAACTTAGTCTTATTTTTAGGTGTACAATCTTTCTGCTTATCACTATAGATTTTTAATTTCGCTCTCTTTCTGTGTGTGTATATATGTATGCATATATATATGTATGTATGTACTAGAAGGGCGCCCGGCATTGTCTGGTCATAAAATACGCTTAAATATGATATTTTGATTAATGCAGATTTTATATTTATGTTGGACCCAATATATAGTAATGATTTAAAAAGTTAGAAAATCGAAACTAAAACGTTCAGCTTAAGATTTATTTTTTCCTCTGCCGTTAATGACTGAGCTATGAAGACATGTCTGCTGCACGGCTAAAAATTAAAACCTGAACCAATAGCTATTACGTTATGCATGCATATTTATAATGCCGTCGTTCACCCTTCATTTTGCAAATCCCTTTTTTTTTTTTCTAATTTTCGCACTTTTGTACCGACTTTCAGAGGTTAAAACCCAAATATAAAGTTTTCAATGGGTTCAAATACCTTATATATGAAGTTTCATGTCTGTAGACCAAAAACTTTACGAGTTTGGTAGGCAAAATTCTTTAAACAAAAATATATATGTATACATAAATATATATGAAAAGAGTTTTGTGTTTACTATGAACATTTTATGCAAATATTATGCAAGTATAAATCATGTAGAATATCTGCATGAATATAATTATACATAATATTTAACTAAAGATGATCACCCCATAAGAAAACAAAAAAAAAAACTAATAGGGAATCAAAATGAATGTTTAAAAGAATATGCAAATTAGATAACTAGAAATGTTTTCTCAATCATTAAATCATTTCTCTCTGATAGGCTCATAAGAGTAGTGGTAGATGGACAAAAATCGGAGGCCAGCAATATAAATGCTGGAGTCCCTCAGGGGTCAATCCTGGGCCCAACTCTCTTCCTGATCTACATCAATGACCTCCCTAAACACATACTTAAATCATTCGTTGACATCTATGCTGATGACACGACCATCTACGGCAACACATCAAAGGCTGTAAATGACAAAGTTCTCTCTGATTCTCTCTCCTCTGATCTCCAGTGCGTGGTTCAGTGGGGGGGGGGGAAGACGTGGCTGGTTACCTTTAATGCATCCAAAACCAAACTCCTATCCTTACATCATCAACGCTCTGATCCCCATCTGGCATCAATTGGGATGGATGGCTCTCGTCTGGGTGAGGCCCCGTGTTTTGACAAGCTTCTGGGTTTGACCTTTACTCCTGATCTGAAATGGAACACGTACATCAAGTCTGTTGCCAGGTCGCTGGAAAAATGGTGGGATCCTTCTACCGCTCCAGGAGATATCTCACTACTGATGCAATTCTCTATCTATTAAAAGCCAAGTACGTCCAAGGATGGAATACTGTTGCCATATCTGGGCAGGAGCTGCTAAAAACAGCCTATCCTGCCTTGACAGAGTACAAAATAGACTTTGTGGCTTAGTGGGGGATGCCCTTTTCTCTTCCCTGCAACCTCTCTCCCACAGAAGAGACGTTGCGAACCTATCCTTATTTTATCATTATTTCCATGACAGGTGCTCATCTGAACTCCAATCTCTGGTCCCCCCTCGCCAATATTTCACGAAAAACACCTGTCTAGCTGAATCCACTGTGAAAAATTTCCCCCACTCTTTATCTGTGCCTAAATCAAAACATGGATTCCATGAACAAAGCTTCTTTCTTAGAACTGCATGCCTGTGGAACTCTGTTCCGTCTGCCTGCTTCCCACCGGACTACAACTTGGATGTCTTCAAGTCCAACGTTAACAAATTCCTAATGAACCGCCCCCTTAAGTAAAAATTTCATCAAATCTCCACACTAATGTAATGTACTTGCAATAACCCTTATCCCTGAGTGTCTTCCGGGCCTTGATAAGTGGTGATCACTGTGTAAAAAAAAAAAAAAAAAGATAAATTTTTTGCAGATGAATGCAATTCCATGACCCATATATAACAAAGTTATATTTTCTTTTTAAATAAATAGAAAATTGAATTTTTAATATGAATTTCAATACACAAAAAAAATCTCAAATTTATAGGATATATATATATATATATATATATATATATATCCCAAACTTTTGGCCTTGGAGGGGAAACTAAAATTTGTTGTTATGGTTTCAAATGATTTGAAATAACAGCAAGGGAAGACTTGGTTCCAAATATTTCTCAAATGTTATATCTACCCTCTTTTAGAAATAGAGTATGATTATGAATATCTCCAGTATTAAATAATCTTTATACACTGTGAAATTTACTTTATGTATGAAAACCAAAGAGGGGAGATATAACATGAGAAATATTTGGAATCAAGTCTCCCCTTGCTGTTATTCCAGATCATTTGAAACCATAGTAACAAGTTTTAGTCTTCCCTCCATCAAGGCCAGAGGTTTGGGAGGAAATAGCAGATATTTTGTAATTCATATGCAAAATTAGGAAAACAAATGACTATGATTGAAACATTTCCCCCACTCTTTATCTGTGCCTAAATCAAAACGTGGATTCCATGAACAAAGCTTCTTTCTTAGAACTGCACGCCTGTGGAACTCTGTTCCGTCTGCCTGCTTCCCACCGGACTACGACTTTGATGTGTTCAAGTCCAACGTTAACAAATTCCTAATGAACCGCCCCCTTAAGTAAACACTTCATCAAATCTCCACACTAACGGAATGTACTTGCAATAACCCTTATCCCTGAGTGGCTTCCGGGCCTTGATAAGTGGTGATTACTGTGTAAAAAAAAAAAAAAAAAAAAAAAAAATTTATGTCTGTAAAAAAAGTGCCAAAAATAAGCTCTGGATGATGGATGATGCCCTTAAATGTGTGACCTTAAGGGCAAATGTCACATAGCCTACTACACAATTCATGTGATTACCTTTCCAATGAGCCTTCATTTGTTAAATTCTGATCAATAGTTGCTAAGATTTGGAACTTATAAAATTGCCAAAAAAAGGTGATTTGTGTGTGTGTGTGTGTGTGTATTCGTAGTCAATGGGACGAAACTACATGAAAATTTGAAGGTTTTTTGAAGATTATAATTCTATTCTCTATGGTTAAAATTTTATGACAATTAGTAAAAATGAACCTATATTTTAAAACCAATAAAATATGCCTAAATTTGCCCACGGTTGTATATATAGTGTCCTGGCAAGCCAGCTTTAGTTTTACTGCCTAGGGTTTTTTTTTTTTTTTTTTTTTTTGCTTGGTTGTCTCCCTTGTGGCCTTACCCGACCACTAATATAGCGTTTCATGGTAAACAACTGATTATCTCTGAAATAATATTAGGATTATTGTGAATTTGTAAAAGCAAATTGATTCAACGATTGCAGGAGATTAATTCACTTATGGGCAAATTAATTTTCCAACGAAAGACTAACATGTTTTTCATTTATATAGTTTTAAAAGCTAAAAATCTTCCAAGCCTATATGTGTAAAATTCAAAAATTTAATAGTTTAAAGACCAAAACAAATCTCTTTCAATAAATAAAAATATTTATTTTTAAAATTAAATTTGATATTTCGATTCATAACAGAATCTCCATCAGGAAAATCCAGTTTTTAATTTTTTAACATGTCAGGGTGATAGTAATGCTTGGCACGTCTCTGTATGTTGGTTAAGCATAAAATTTAAAAGTCCGATACAGTGTGAGGCGCCGGTTGATCGCATATGTGTTAAATAATAGTTTATAGTAAGCAATTGGGATACAAAATTTAATAGTTTAAAGACCAAAACAAATCTCTTTCAATAAATAAAAATATTTATTTTTAAAATTAAATTTGATATTTCGATTCATAACAGAATCTCCATCAGGAAAATCCAGTTTTTAATTTTTTAACATGTCAGGGTGATAGTAATGCTTGGCACGTCTCTGTATGTTGGTTAAGCATAAAATTTAAAAGTCCGATACAGTGTGAGGCGCCGGTTGATCGCATATGTGTTAAATAATAGTTTATAGTAAGCAATTGGGATACAAAATTTAATAGTTTAAAGACCAAACAAGTGCAGAATTTCTTTCAATAAATAAACATTTATTTGTATTATTATTCATCGGACTTCTCATCTTGAGTGTGATTTTTCACAACGTTTCGGTCGATATAACCTCCGACCTTCTTCAGGTGTATCTTAACTCGGGAATGTTTCTGTCAAACTCAGGAGTTTGGATGGAATTTCGAGCGGAACCCTTTTTTTACTTCACAGGGGTAGCATACTCTTGTTTTGTCAGCCATGACTGGATAGAGGTCCTAAGTAATTCGCAAATGTATATTTCGGTCGCCCACACTGAGGATTGAACCTTCAACCTTCAGGAGAATATCACTTTTACAATTGGTTTTTTCCAGTACTCTAACGACTGCACCACAGAGTTCGACAGAAACATTCCCAAGTTCAACAAGATACACCTGAAGAAGGTCAGAAGTTATATCGACTGAAACATTGTAAAAATCACACTCCAGATGAGAACAGTAGTCCGATGAATAATAATACATATAACCCATCCTCATCTCAAAAATTCAGAAACGTCAAACATTCATTTATTGAACAAATTTTTTTTGTTCCTTTTATTCCAATATTTGGATTCTTCAAACTACTGTTATCACCTTGAATGTTATTTTCACAACGTTTTGGCTGAGATAACCTCCGACTCTCATGTGTAAGTTGTCAAACCCTGGAATCTGCACAGAATTTTGGACGGAACCTTTTATTTAATCCATGGCAGTAGCATGCTCCCGTTCCTTCAATTATCGCTAGGTAGAAGTTCTAAATAATTTTGAGTATCACCCACACCGAGGATTGAACCTTCAGCCTCCATAAGAGTACAATTTTACACTTGAATATTCCTATTTACTTGCCTCCCCATGAGGGCAGAGTTAGACACAAGCTCGGTTTTTAATGTGGGGGGAAAATCCAACCCTCAAAAAGGTGCAATCTTGATAGGAACAAAAATAAAAATTATCTTGGCCAGGAAGGATTTCTCCTCCATTCACCGAGAACAGAAAAGGTGAAATATAGCATCAGAACAGATGCTACACTGTGATCTTGGCCCGAAGGACAAGTGAATGTTACCAAGTACTTTATCCACTATACCTTGGGTCCTGATTTCGACAGAAAGATTTTCAAGTTTGACAAGATACACCTGAAGAAGCTCGGAATTTACATTGACCGAAACGTGAAAAGTAACACTCAAGGTGAGAACAGTAGTTCTAAGAATCCAAATAATACGAATAATTAATCCTTATCTCAAAAATTCATAAACATAATTTCTCATTTAAAAAATCCACACATTCATTAGCTATACATCATTTCTTTTTCCATCAGAATAATTCTATACATGCTTTAAAAAATTGAGTGGAAGGGTTATAGACAACCATCGTATAATGGTTTGTTACAATGACTGGAATCAGCAGAGCAAATTCATTGTTTTAAGAGTCTGTGAAAATTCCCAGACTCTGATACTTTCCTCACTCCCAAATTATAAGATGCAATAATAATGAAAAAACAACAAAAAAAAAAAAAAAAAAGCAGACGATTTTTGCATCATCATTAAATGGTGCTCGGGCTTACATAAAAAAGAAAAAAAAAATGGCGACCACCATTTAAAGATGACGCACAAATTTTTTGTGAGGAAATTTTTCATAATGTATCATTTGTTTGATTGAAACGTTACATTTTTGGGTGGGAATTTTTCATCGTGTATCATTTGTTTATTTTTTAATTGAAACGTTGAATTCAAGCAATGTTTCATGCAAACTACATCACCTTAATATATGTACACATATTAATTATTAGCCGTGCCTATCCAGCGTAACCAAGAACTATTATTACTTTTTTTTTCTTATTAAACTATGCTATTTCTTTTTTTTCTCCAAGAAGGATTTGTTTTTAATCTAAATTTGAAAGTTAAATTTTATTGATACAGTATCGTTTGGTTATTGAATTATTGAACCAAATTCTTATGAAACTATAAGCATTTGTTTTAAATTTATTTTAATCTCTGTTGAGAAATGTAAAAGTTTTATAAAGATACATAAAAACGCTAAGACCCCTCGTTGAAACACAAACTTAAGATCTTCAGTTTGACCCTCTCCCAACATAGCTATTGTATTGCTTTAGTATTCAGTCATAAACTGTGTTATTTCTACTAATATAAATGGCAGACCCAATGCTACTGCTGCTATGTAGGTTAATATTGAAAAATATTCCTTGGTAGATAAAATATATTTTGAGAGAAATTGAATTGAAATACACTTTTTGTTGTTCTTAGAAACCAATGTTCTACAAAACAAAACTCAAACTAATCCAAATCAAATATTGATTTTATAGAAACAAAACTATTGATTGTAAAGATTTGAGAAAGAAACATTCCTTACTTTATTTTATAGGTTAAGATAATATTTTAAGCATTTGAAAAATAGAACACGTATTGAATATTTTCTGTTCACATCTGGACAAAAATGATATTCTATTGGATAATATTATATATTATTTACATTTATTTTCATAGTTACACTTGGCTCATCATTTTTTTTTTTTTTTTTTTTTTGTATATAGGTTTTAAAATTTTCAATTCAATACGCCTTGCTTTGTCGTATCTGTCTAGAGATGATGGATACACTGAAAATGGCGCCAGAGCGATGAAAAGTTTACAATGAAGCAAACATGACACTATCTCCAATCCACTTCTGATTTGACAACGGGAGGCAAGTTGAGATAAGCAAGAATAAGAACTCGTGTTATTTCAGAAGTTTCTGTTTCTCATGTTTGGTTCCATACCAAAGTTTGAGTCCTGTCTACCCTACTATTTTATACATACACGAGGTGAGATAGATTTTTAAGGGTATTAAAGAACATCATTTTTTACATAAATACTGACCAAGCTGAATATACAGTGACCCTCCCTCTTTCCCCCAATATCACTTGACACTCCTTTTTTGACTCTGCCTTTAGTGTGATTGTGTTGCCCGCTGTAATTCAGGAAGCTGTGGATTGTTTTGATAGTATCTTTATGATAACCCTACAAATAAAAAAAAAAATCTGGAAGGGGAGTTAGGGTCCAGCCAGTGTGAAGTCTATTAAGGATCACATCTCTTACCAAAGTCCCCTCTCCCCTGCCTCCACAGTGTAGGAATTTACCCACTTTGTAGAAACCACTGTTCGTTGCTCACAACACCTTATCAAAGGTTGCCCAAAGCTTATTGTCGACTAGATATTGCTCTGTGTTGAGCAACACAGACATGCACATTTGAAGCATATCCTTGAACAGCGATAAAATAAAAACACTGTGGTACAAGTTCATAATAGTTTTATTCATGAATGTCCAACAGTCTTTGTTTTATCACAGTTTAATGATATGTGTAGACACTTTGATGGTCGTCTCGTTAGTAGGTGTGACTTGAATGGACTTCACACTCACTAATACCAAGGTTTTTATTTGAAGTTATCTCAAAGATGAGCTAAAAAATCTCATCACAGCCCAAATCAGCACAGTACAAAAAACTAAGCAGTGTCAGTTATTAAAAATTTTGCATGTTGGCTCCAAGTGTATTTATCATTGAATAGTGGAAAAAACGAAGACTGTTGAAGATTCATGATTGAAATTTGGTGGACAAGTCAGGCATAGAAAAATAGCCTTAGGCAAACAAACATTGATTAATTCAGTTTTAGTGTTAATAATAGATATTTGGTGTTATTTAATATCGATCTTTTGTTATATTAATTTAATTAAAATAGAAAAAAAATGTTATGTAATATGTTAAAAGAAAAATATGTATACATTTTATATGCATAACTTTAAACATGCCACTTCACTTTAAAAACCGAAATGCTATCTAACATATAAAGTTATCTTGTCGAATTTAAAAGTTACACCTAAACAGCATTTAAACTGACAAATTTAACTTTTGTTTTTGAGTAGCCCATTCTCATCTATATATTAATAGGATAGCGTGTGTGTTATTTATTTTGTGTGTCACACTTACATCTGAGTGACTGTCGTTTAATTGTTATGGACTTCCATTTCTTGTTATAAATAATTTACCAAGAATTCTTCATAAGTTTTCATTTCGGTTTCGATTGTTGCTCATGACACTTAAGTCATCTATTGTTTTATAAATAATTTTACCAAGAATTTTTCATAAGTTTTGGTTTCGATTTCAATTATAGCTGAAGGAACTCAAGTTATATATAGATGTATACATATTTTTTTCATAAGTTTTGGTTTTGGGTTCGATGCAAGCTGATGCACCCAAGTCATATGAATATATTTTTTTACTTTTAAAATCTCAACTTTATAATATACTAGCATTTCAACCCAGCGTTGCCCGGGTGTTTGGAGGTGTATGTTGAGCAAAAAAAAAAAAAAACGGTAAATTTTTTTAACTATGCCCCCTTAACATTTGTTTTGGACTCAAATCAAGTTATTAAGTTAGATCCATGTTCAAGGAACCTATATCTAAAATTTCAAGTGTTTAGATTCAAAATTGTCGGAGGAGTTCGGTAGAGTTCTCAAAGGTCAAATCGTTGAACTTTGACCCCTTAACAGCCAAATTTCTGTCCGAAAACAGATTACAAAGATTTTTCCAAATCTCAATACCCTGTATATCAAATTTCGAGTCTGTAGACTGAAAATTAAGAGTTATTGCGCAGGAAATGTACACAGACATACAGACACTTTCACTTTCATAGATATATAGATATAATCCATAGAACGTTAGCTCTATAACAATATATACGGAATCTGCAAGAATTAAAATGTATTTAAATATGCTTCACGACCGGCTATGCCGGGTGTCCCTGCTAGCTTAGATAAAATAAAGGTTTCATAACGGACAAATAGCCATCGTGACGTTGGTTCACAGACTTTGAACGCATTCATAAGTTTTGATTTTGGTTTCGATTATAGCTGATGGCACTTAAGTTATCTATTTTTTTATAAATAATTTTATCAAGTATTCTTCATAAGTTTTGGTTTCGGTTTCGATTATAGCTGAAGGAACTCAAGTTTATTCATATTTTTTTTTCATGAGTTTTGGTTTCGATTCAATCTGCTGCATCCAAGTCATATGGATGCATTTTATATAAAAATCCATAGAACATGTATAAAAATCAATATAACATTAACTCTATAATATTATATACAAAATCTGCAAGAATTAAAATATATTTAAATGTACTTTACGACCAGGCTACGCCGGGCTTCCCAGCAAGTTTAGATAAATACTTTTGCAGTTTTAACAAAAGCGCTACAATAATATTAGAGCATCGCCATTTACGCTGAACAACTACAGAATGCCAACACCAATATATTACTTATGAAAGAGTTCACTGTTGAATTTCCATAGGTCCCGCTAGTATAATATTGTGCAGTGTTATTGACAATATTATGTACTTAGCAGTTTTGACGAATGTCAATATGAAATAATTACTCTTCAAACATAAGCATAACTCAAATAATATAAAGGGGGATAACTCGTATTTCAAATTACAACTAAAATTTTATTTCTTTTTTGGTATAAGTTGAAAAATGTTAAAATAAGTCAGAATTTCAAAAAGAAAGACTTTTACTCTGTTCCCCCTGGCAATTCCGAGTAAGTACAATGTAACCCGGATATAAGATACCTGAATATAAGAAAACCTGATATAAGAGAGATTTTATCTGGACCTAATTTAGAGCCCGTGTTGATGTACAGTGTAACCCGGATATAAGAAACCCGAATATAAGTGAACTGTGCCCCCTCCGTGAAAGAAGTCTCTTATATCCGGGTTACACTGTACACTAAATTACCAATGAGAGCAAAATATATTTGAGGTCAGTCAGTCCGACCTGAAGTCAGCATTTAGACTGACTTTCAGGTTAAAACAACACAAAAAAGAACACTTCACAAAAAATAAACATTTCCATTAAAGCAAGACTTTTCAAAGTGGTCAGTACTGAACGCTTGAGTTGGTAGCAATTTTAATAGAGGTCAACGGAAGTTAATGAGTCATTGGGAGTGATCATCATCATCATCATCATAATATATATTTTAGAAAGTGACCTCTATAGTAACCAGGTCTTTATTTATCCTTCTTTCTCACAAGTCCATCTTTATAGCTTCCTCCCATGTTTTCCATAATCTTCTCCTGTCAGCTGACCCTGCTTCCTCAACTGCCCTACATTTACTAACCCCCCCCTCCACACCACCACTCACATCCATTAAACCGGTCTTTATTTGCAGTGGTGAGAGTGTTCTGTTTTTTTTTCCCCCTTGTATTTCATACATTAGCATATAGGCGATATGATGAAAGGTTTAAAAGAGGAAAGAAACTGAAGAAAGCAGAAGATCAAACAGAACTCAGCAAAGTCAACTAAAATAATATTTCACCAACACAAAAGATGAAAAAGGAAATGCTGAAGCAGCAAAAATGAAAACAAACAAAAAAATATACTAGCTGAACAAGTATTTTTTTTTGTTTTTTAGCCAAATTTACGTAGTGTGAACTAAATTTATATCTTTTCCCAAAAAATTTATTTAATAAGCAGTTTTTTAAATTATTTTATTTTGAAATTTTTTAACAGTTATTTTATAGTTTCAACATAGACCACCATGTTAAAAATAATCTTCGTTTTTAGTTTGTTATATATTGTACTGATTTCACAAAAATATAATTTTATATTACAAATACAGTTTTCCAATTGAAGTTTATGCAAAATTTTAAGCTTGTATACCGCTTTAATTAACGTTATTAAATAGAAACAAAGCCAATTAAAACTTTCTAATAATTTGTATATTGTGAAAAAACATTTTTTTGATGGTGAGATTGTTTAATATGTAAGGAAGAAAAATATGATGACGTGTCTATTTGATAGGCCTTGTTTGGTAAGAAGAAAAAGGAGTTACCATTTTGCTCGGATACAAACAACGCAAGTGCTCCCATGCAACGTCTTCTGGTGTATCAATCACTCCATATGGACGAGTTCAAGTCTGCACAAAAAAAAAAAAAAAATAAAAAATAACTGTCTCACGTACTATTCAACAAATACGAATATAGTTTTTCTAAGATCAGTACTATATATCCGAAACCCAACATGGGGTTGCAATGCTGCTATTGGATCTGAAAAGGAGTATTTCAACAGCCTCCACCAGACTTGACTCAATTTATTCTGTAAAAAAAATGTTAAACTCTAAATTGATAGAAAATTCAATTCCATGAATATGAAATTACTGAAAAGAATGGTTTCTTATTAAGGGTCGCTCAGCACATGTTTATATATATATATATATATATATATATATATATATATATATATATATATATTTTGTAATTGTGTGGACTGCGAAAATAGCATGTACTGAAATAATATAAAAAAATTTATATGTAATTTTATTGTAACTTTAAAATCTCCATAAAGTCGTCATTTCTGCATTGGCAACGAAATGAAAATGCCAAATCGAAATTTCAGTTGGAATAACAATAGTTGTGCAATATGCTGATTACATCTATGCGATCGACGTCCTAAGCTTAACTAATTTGCATATTGCTTTGCAAAGGAACATCTTATTAATTTACTGTCCATATTGTTTTTTTGTTTTTGTTTTAATTTGATTGTTTTCAGTTTATTATAATATAAAACTCTACATTTCATATTATGGATAGAAACTTTTCGGGGTGAAAATGTTTTTTTCAGACTTTTTTGATTGGTTTATTTCTGGAGATTGTGATCACTTCTAACATTACAATTAAAAACAAAGCCCTACCTCAAGAAACGCGTGCGCACACACACACACACACACACACACACACATTGCGTCCAAGCAAACAAGTCAAGGTGTAGTCTGCAAAAAATATTATCGTGGTTCGTTAACTTAGCATTTTGGGTGAAAAAAAGCCTTTCCGTTCAATTTGCTTCTGAGGGTCACGATTTCTGATTTCCTAAAATAAAATGTACACTGTTGAATATTCTTGTTTGTTTTTTCCAAAGAGATTGGTTACAAAACTGAACGAATTGGTAGATATATTTTTTTTTTATTTCTTCAATCAAAGGAAGACATATTCTTGCTTAAAACTAAGTATTCAACGTTTTTATGATTTTGTAATGATAAAAAAAACTGCAAAAAAAAAAAACCTGATAAAATTGTGTCCGAGATGGGTATATTTGCTGACACTATGCTTTATAATAGACATAAGGAGAAAAACGAATGTACACATATCCAAGGCAATGGCAGAAACCCTAGAAAATAACCTTCGGTCTGCAGTGGAATGAAATCGTAAATGCATTCCTGTGTCTATTCTACAAGTACTTTAATGGCATGTGCTCTGATGAACTATTAGCACTTGTGCCTCTTCGATGTACATACTCCCAATTAATCCGACAAGTAGCAAAATTCCACCCCTTCACTGTAACGGCTCCCTAGATGTTGGAAAGCCTTCTATTCTAATAGTTTCTTCTCTTGGACTGATAGACTTTGGAATTTCCTTCCTATTTCCTGCTTCCCTGACTGTACTAACCTGAAGTTTAAATGTAATGCGAACAGATATCTCACTGCTCAACTCCCCACAGTCCCCCTGTTTGACATGGTCCCAAATAATAGTCTATTACGTTCTGAGTGGCAATATGCAACGAGTCATATACGTAAAAGTGCATTCAATAATAACGCGCCAAAGCCATTTAAAATGAAAAAATATCTCTAAAAAAAAATGTCTGGAGAAGAAAAATACAAGTTTTGAATACTTGAAAAAATTGAAAGGAAACTTGTAGAATCATAGAAACCAGACTTCCGGCTTTTTTTTAAAGACCCTCTGCTCAGGATGATAATGTTGTTAGTGGATTGAACGCTTACCAATGTTCATTGCAAAAACAGGAAAGCCTCTTTCAATTGGTGGAGAAATCATTATTCCAGCTGCAGAGAATAAAGCGAATCATGTAAACATACTAAACTGCATGGTTTTTGATGCTAAAGGCTACTTTAATGGAAAAAACATAACTGGCATGACTGGAAGCTGACTAATAAATTTGTTTTTTAGAGATTTTTTTTTTTTTTTTTTTTACGAATTGTTGTCTTATATCTTGGAGGATACCATCCATTCTCAATATTCCACCCTGATCTGTTTTATTTTTTATATCCATTTAACTCCCACTTCCATTTTGAGACCAACCTATTTTTTTTTTTTTTTCTTTCTTAATTTTCCAGAAAACAGTGGCCAGTTTACACTTAGTAGAGAGTTGGGAGTTTGAACATCCAAATAATACAAACTAGCGGGACCTGTGGAAATTCCACAGTGGACTCTTTCATATGTAATACATTGATGTCGGCATTCTGTGGATGTTCAGTGTAAATGGAGACACTCTGATATTATTGTAGCGCTTTGGTTAAAAAAGTATTTATCTAAGCTAGCAGGGACGCCCGGCATAGCTTGATCGTAAATGTTTCTTGCAGATTTTGTATATATCATTATAGTCAATTTTTTATCGATTTAATTTTTATTTATTGCGGACTATTATTCTCATCTTGTTTTACAACGTTTCAGCCAACTATTCCTCTGGCCTTCGTCAGGAATAGTTGGCTGAAATGTCGTGAAACAACTAAGAAAAGATGAGAATAATAGTCCGCAATAAATAAATTAATATATAATACTCATCTCAATAATGAATTCCAATTAAATAATATATTTTCTATCGATTCTTATATATTATAAAGTTGTGATTTCAAAAATAAAAAAATATATCCATATGACTTGGATGCATCAGCTTGAATCGAAACCAAAACTTATGAAGAATTCTTGGCAAAATTATTTATTACAAGAAATGGAAGGTCATAACACCTAAGCAACAATCACTCTGAAGAAAAAAAAATGCAAGCATGACACACAAAATAACACACATGCTATCATAAAAAGTTCAAAAACATTACCTCAAATCTGTGGCTAATGCCGCTGGATGAATCATTGGATCATTCTACCATTCCATAAAGTACCTGTCTCCTGACAAAATGATACACTTTAATTTGGATGTATAATGTGAGTCTTAAAGACAGACTTAGATCTAATAATCTCAGAGGAAGATTGACTCCGGATAATATATGGAGATATATGCAGAACCGGAGACTTAGTTGGTTTGGTCACATTGAAAGAATAGATGAGAATTCTTGGGTTAGTAAATTTGGAACAGTTGCGATAGCAGGGTCAGTTGGCCTGGAAAGGCTAAAGAAAACATGGGAAGAAATAGATAAAATCGACTTGAAAGAAAGAGGGATAAATAAATACCTGGACAGAGATAGGTTAGTTTGGAAGACAATTACTAAAAGCCATCCAACACATGCCAGCATGTTAAACTGAATGATAAACCGAATACGATGATGACTTGCTTTTCTAAATTTTTGAGATGAGGATTGGTGATTTATCTCATTTGAATTCTCTGGACTACGGTTTTCATTTTGTGTGTTATTTTCACAATGTTGAATAATGATAGTATTGAAAAAATTAAGTAGTAAGATTGTTCATCTAGAAAACAAAATAGGTTTAAAGCTCCTAAAAAATTCTTACTTGAATTTTCTGCAATGGCGTAATGGATAAAGTACTTGTTAAAATTCAGTTGTAAAGTTACTCTTCTGGAGGTTGAAGGTTCAATACCCAGTGCGGGTGATGCTCAAAATACAATTGCAAATTACTTTGGATTTCTACTCAGTCATGGCTGATGGAATGAATGCATGTTATCCGCGTAGATTGAATAAAAGGTTCCATTCGAAATTCAGATTCTAGAATTCGACAAGATACACCTCTGCCCCAATCTATGTTATGGATTCTCACTAGGAGTATAGAATAATTCCTCCTCTTTATCTGTGCCTAAACCTAAACGTAGATTCCATGAACAAAGCTTCTTTCTTAGAACTACCGACTGTGGAATTGTCTTCCGTTTTCCTGCTTTCCAGCTGACTACAATATGGTTGTCTTCAAGTCCAACGTAAACAAGTTCTTGATAAGCCGTTCCACTTAAATTAACAAATTTACCGAATTTCCATTACTAACGATTACTATATTGACCAATTGACTACTGTACACTCTTAACCTTTATCCTCGAGTGGTCTCTGGGCATTGATAAGTGGTTATGCCTATGTAAAAAAAAAAAAAAAAAAAAATACTGCCGCTTAAAGTTATCACGCACCAACAGCGAATCAGTTCAAGACGAAGTTGGACAAGTGCTGGTCAGCTGTATTTCCAATCGTTTAAATTTGCAGTGCCTCTCCCTGCCACTTTGTTCACTTCTCTCTCTCTCTCTCTCTCTCTCTCTTCCCGTGCCCTTAACTGCAACGAAACATGTAATGCTTTAACCTATGCCGAATAAACTGAAGTTGAAGGTTCAATCCTTAAAGCAGGCGATACTATGAGTATAATTGCAAATTACTTAAGACTTCTACCCGGTCATAGCTGATGGAATGAGAGCTTGCTACCGCCGTGGATTAAATAAAGGGTTTTGTTTAAAATTCCGTGCAGATTCCAGAATTTGACAAGATACACCTGAAGAAGGTTGGAGGTTATATCAACCAAAACATTGTGAGCAGTCAAGATGAAAATGGTAATCTGAATAAACCGAATGATGATGACTACTTCATTAGCTTTTAAAAATTTCGTTGCCCTCAGTCTCATCGTACGGAATTAACTAGTTTCATTTTTTTTTTTTTTTTTAATTTTCGCCATCATCGTTTTATGTGTTAACATAACAAATGTCCACGAAAATAGATTGCTTATAAATATCTGCAATCTACTTCCTTCGCAAGTTATTTACAGTAGCTATCAACTGTGAAATGTTTTAGATAATTGTCATTTTCAGTTCTACAAATACCGGCGCTTGCAACTTATCTTGCCCCCCCCCCCTCAAACTACCTCCTCTCTCCTAATCTTTGATAGGGGTTCTTACTAGGGAACTATTCTCTAACACCTTTGGGACCCTCTGGATAGGAGCGAAGTGTAAAATCTATTCTGATCCTACACTTCATCATTTCTGCCCTCGGTTAGTGAAGGAGAAATCCTTCAAGACCGGGTTAATTTAAATTTTCGGTCCGATCCATACTATCTTTTTTTGAGGAGCTGAATTTCCCTCACATAAAAAACTGACCTGTGTTCTCATAGAGAGACAAATAAATGTGCATTTAAAAAATTTTTTTTTGGGGGGGGGGGGAGCAAAATCAGGATTAATTTGTTTTAACATTCAGAAACTTATATATTTTATTTACCTGATATGCATTGAAGTCCTTTTAGTTTTTAATATTTTACTTGTTTGCACATTCTTAGTCTTAAGGTGACAACTCCTATCATATTCTTAATTTAGAATGAGTTATCGCTTTTGCTGATTTTTATTTTTAGGTGATTAGTTAAAAATATTTCATATAAATTAACAGTCGTCTGGGCCGGGTTAAGTAATTTTTAAAATTGTTGCTAATTATGTTATATTGTCAATAACATGGTACAACAATTACAAATGAAAATGCTATCCAAATAAAGATTTTCAAAATCCAAATAAAGATTTTCAAAATCCAAATAAAGATTTTCAAAAGGTGTAAAAGTTTAATGAAATTTAAATTAGAGTTTGAATCAATGTTGTGAATCCCAACTTTTTAAATTTTAAAAGGTCTGACACTGACTTGTACTTTCTACCATCTATATAAATAAAACAGTAGATGTATGTGTGTGTGTCTGTCTAAAAATATTTAACCGATACACTCTTAAACTACTAGTCACATAACACTGAAATTAACAGGAAATAATCATTTGCCAAGGATGGTTTATAAGATGGGGGGGGGCACCAGGACTTTATTAAGAGCTATTCATACCAAACTTTATCAAAGGTTTTAAAAATATCTTTTCAAAACCTTTGATAAAGTTTGGTATGATTGGCTCCTAATAAAAATTAAATCATACAGTATTACTGGACAAATGCTAAATATAATTAGATCTTTCTTAAACGAGGAAAATCCGGATTGTTTTTGATGAATGTACATTTAAACAGCATAATATTAATGTGGGAGTGCCTCAGGGGTCGATCCTTGAACCTCTATTATTCTTGATATTCATAAGCGACCTCCCTGATAACATTGTGTCCGAGATGGTTATATTTGCCAATGATACAGTGCTTTATAATAGGCATGAGAGGGAAAATGGATGTACATATATCTAAGACAATGGCAGAATCCGGAGAAAACAACCTCCAGTCCACTGTAAATACATGGTAATATTTAATGCTACTAAGACTAAGCTTCTTTCCTTTAACAACTACAAGAAGCCTTCTCAACCACTGATAGCCATGACTAATAACACACTATCTGAGAGCTCTTCCTTCAAACTTCTCAGCTTAACATTCACAGGCAACATGAATTGGAATAAAGCTGCTGCAAAGAAGGTGGGCTCTCTCTACCGTGCTAGAAAATTATTCACACCTGAGAATATCCTGAACCTTCACAAAACTACTATTTGCCCATGTATGGAGTATTGTTGTCACTGGTGGTTTGTTGCATTTATCTCTAGTCTCTCCCTCTTGGACAGTGTCCAATCTAACAGATCCTGCACTCTCAACTAAGCTCCAACCTCTGTCTCATCACCACAAAGTTGCATCTCTATGCCTGTTTTACAAGTAATTTCAACAAATTGCTTGCACTTGTGTCCCTTCGACGTTTATACCCCCAACAAACCTATTTAGCAGCAAAATCTCACTCCTTCACTGTAGAGATCCCTAAATTTTAGAATTCACTTCCAGTTACTTGCTTCCCTGATTTAAAAAAAAATTTTTTTTTATTACATTTTCACCCCAAACAAGGTATATTGCCACTTTGATGTAGCGGGTTACTATCAGGGACCTAAGTTCCAGGGGGTACTATGTAGGGAGTTTAGCAGCAAGATGTCTGTTCACATTACACTTGAACTTCTGCATCTCAGTAGAGTTGGGGAAGCAGGAAACCGGAAGAGAATTCCAAAGTCTTGCAGTTCTGGGGAAGAAACTATTAGAGTAAAAAGCTTTCTTACATCTAGGGATCTCGACTGTGTAGGGGTGGGACTTTGCTGCTTGTTGGGTTTGTTGGGGGTATTTTCGTCGGGGGGGGTATAAGTGCTTGTAGTTTGCCAGAGCATCCACCATTAAAATACTTGTAAAACAGGCAGAGGGATGCAACATTTTGTCGGTGGGACAGGAGCTGAAGAGGTTGGCGACTCTCTTTTGGACCCTGTCCAGGAGTGAGAGACTAGTAACAGATGCACCAGGCCAAATGTGACAACAATACTCCATACATGGGCGAATGGTGGCTTTGTAGAGGTACAGGATACTTTCAGACGTAAGTAACTTTCTAGCACGATAGAGAGAGCCCACCTTCTTTGCAGCAACATTAGCAATGATCTCAATGTATCTATTCCAACTCATGTTTCCTGTGAATGTTAAGCCAAGGAACTTGAACGAAGTGTTCTCAGGTAAAGTATCTCTAGCCAAAGCTATTGATGGTTGGTAAGATGATGTAAAGATAAAAGCTTGGTTTTAGATGCATTAAAAGTAACCAACCACTCCTTTCCCCATTGTACTACGTGCTCAAGATCAGAGGAGAGGGAATGTTTTTAATGAAAAAAAGTATGTTGTAAGTTATTTTTAAGCAAAAATAATTTGTTTTAAACTAATGGTGAATAATCTTTGTCGACTTCTTTTTTTCAGATTATCCAAAATGAAAAGATTATTTAATTATAAAAAGTATTTATGTAATGTTTTTATGTTGTGATGTTATGCTAGTTTGTAAAACTTGTATTCATTTTAAAATAAAAAATCCTTTAAACTTGTGAGATTCGAACTAGTGTATTGCCATCATAAAAAACTACTGCCTTCGTAATGAGTACTCTGACTATTCCTTTTTTTGTCAACCAATTACATGTTTACATTTGCATGCGAACAAACTTCAAAACACTATCTTTTTTAAGAACTAAAGATTTACAAAATTTAAATTGTATTTAGTAAATTCTTTGTTACTTTAAATTAATTTAGATAAAAAAAAAAAAATAATAATAAAAACTATGAAAATGAACTTTCTTTGGAAGACATGTACAATGCCGACATTTTTTTTTTATTTTATAGACGACTAGCATGGGTGCTCGGTGTTGCCCGGGTGTTTGGAGGTGTATGCTGAGCAAAAAACAACAAAAAAATAAACAAACAAAAAACGGTCAATTTTTTTAACTTTGACCCCTATTATGACTCTTTAACATTTATTGTTGTGGGCTCAAATCAAGTTATTAAATTAGATCCATGTCCAAGGAACCAAATATATAAAATTTCAAGTGTTTAGACCCCAAATTGTCGGAGGAGTTTGGTAGAGTTCTCAAAGGTCAAATCGTTTAACTTCGACCCATTAACAGCCAAATTTCTGGCCGAAAACCAATCACATAGATTTTCCCAAATCTCAGTACCCTGTATATCAAATTTCAAGTCTGTAGACTAAAAATTGACAGAGTTATAGGGAAATGTACACGGACACACGTTCACTTTTATAGATATATAAATTGTTAATAAGGATCATTTTAGTTGAAGACTTGTCATAAAATCCAGTGGGGAACATTTAAAAATTATTATTTATTTATTTTTTTTTTTACTTGGAAGCTCATCATTTATCAAGGCCCGAAAGCCACTCAAGGGTAAGGGTTAACTGTTAGGTAGATGAGATAAGATCAGATACGGTGGAGCTAGACTTGAAGACAAATATGCTATATAGTCAGTCGGGAAACAGGCAAACAGTATTGCGTTCCACAGACAGAAGCTCTTCTCATGGAATTTTCGTTTAGTTTCGAGCACAGATAAAGAGTGAGGAAAGTTCCCCTTGCTAAAAATTTAACTAATTTTTTTTATTCTAAAATTTGGTGTGCCGTTGAGAATCAGAGTTTTTTTCGTATCTTGGGAAAAAGAAAAAGAAAAAAAGAAAGTGAATAAAATTTTAGACGAAGGTTGGTTGTATCCTATACATCCACACCCCTTTATCTTTTCTGGAATTGACCGCAGACGATGATTGACATTTTTTGCCTGGAGAAAAAAATAGTGAGACCAGCTTCAGCAAATTTGCGAACCGGCTTTGGGTGTAAGCAGCAGTAGTATGTCATTTTTGTGTAACGTAAAACCCAGTCGTACCCAATCCAGATCTGTCATTCCCTTTCAACCGATATGGTGGAGTGTGCCCGCGGCTGCCTTATCAGTTATCAGTGCTTGTCCCCCCTCCCCCCCTCCAAACTTTTCATCTCTGAAGAAAAGCCGGTCACATATAAACAGAGGTTAATAAACTTATTGTATTGAAAATTAAGTAAAAATATGAAAGCAGTTAATTTTTTTTTTTTTTTTAGTTTTATAGATTTTCCTCCGACGTACCCTCTCCCCTTAATTTATTTTGTTTCTCACAAAAGAGGAAGGATTTCTGTTTTCTGGATCGACTTATTTTGATTGACTAGTGTGTGGATATTTTAAATTCTCATAATATTCACCATCATTCAACTGTCCAGTTTTCATATGTGGAGACACATTAGTAAAAAAAAAAAAAAAAAAAAATACCTGACGAATATACCTAGTGAACAAAGTGCAAGAGAGATGCAAGAATTTGCACTTAAAGGGATGGCTAGAATCTTAAAAAAGTCTTTCCGTTGAAATGTATGAGCGGGTGAATATTTGGCATCTAATAGGATGCCCCATCCCCAGCTAGAATTAAAAAAAAAAAAAACTATTTGTGAAATCAGTTGATGCGGTTCACAAGTGACTTGAAGTAAGTGGAGAATACTGTCGCTCATATTGAATTACCAATAAAACCTTGTCCCCTACTTTGCTTATTATTGCCGGGAATCAAAATAATCGGAACTTTTTGGAGTATCGGAATCAGAAAAAATTGTACCTATTTTCCGATACCAAAACGATTCCTTTAATTATTTTTTTTATTTGATTTTTTTTTTTTTTAAATACTTTCACTGCTGGTAGTAATGATAAAATAATATTCATTGATTTAAACTTCCAGTAAAACTAAAAACTATAGACCACCTCCTCACAAGTGTGTTTTTTACGTTTGAGAAAATGTGTTCTTACTGTAATCGGAAGAAAATAACAATTTTATAGTTGAATATTTAGAGATTTATAAAAAGTTGGAATCGGTAATTGTATCAGAATCGGGAAAATATTTGAATCGTTCCATCACTTTTTTTTTTTTTTTTGTAAAAAAATTATTTTTTTAATAAATGAAAGCAATTAAAGATAGGAATTACTTTTCAATCATCTTATATTTTGTCTGAATTTGTTGTTTACTAGATTTTCTTTTCCCATAGATTTTTTTTTTTCGAAAACGCTTCTTACAAAATGAACTGGTAACGTAATGATTATTTTTAACTTGTTTTGTGCCCTTCTGGCACAGTGGCACACATAAGAAAATGTTTGTAGTTCTAGTAGCGAAGAATGACTGAGATTTTTTCTTTTGTCATTTTCCACTCGAAACTCTCCCTTTAATTTATCCCCCTCCCCCTACAAAAATATCAATTTAAAAGGAAACTTCTTTTCCAGTAATCATTTACCTGACAATTCATTATCTATATGAGCAGGATCGTGACTTTCGTAATAATAGACCTAATCACTGAAAAATGACGTCACATCTGAGGTCTTCGCAAGCAAGATTTGTCGAGCAGTAGTCAGATTGTTTATAATGGGAGCTTTTTTGCAAGGAAAATTAAAACTTTGCATTGAGAAAAAAAAAAAAAAAAAAAGCAGAAAAACGATTTATACTGGAATTGACCTTATTCAATATTAATCAAAAAATAAAAAATCCAAAAGGAAAAAAGTTGCGAAACAACATTTTATAAATAAACATTTTTTTGTTTCATGGATTTAAGACTGAATTCGTTTATTTACTGAAAAAAAAAAATGCATTAAAAGAAAATAAAGCAACACGATTCGATTTACACTGAAACTGAACTTTATCTCTACTATTATATAAAAGGAACATTGTGTGAGGTTTCCTATAGACCCCAAAACGGCTGGGCCAATTTTTATGAAATTTAACATGAATGTACTTTATGTATTTGGCAATAGTCTTTTTGGGGGAGTTACCACTTATCAAGGCTTGAAAGAGACTCGAGGATAAGGGTTAATAAGATGATAATGTAGTAATTGTTAATGGTATAAATTGGGTAGAATTTGATTATTTATGGAGATGGTTCACCAAGAATTTGTTTACATAGGATTTGAAGGTTACTATGTTGTATTCAACCAGGAAGCAAGGCAGCAGAACAGTGTTCCACAGGCGGGCATTTCTGGGAAAGAAGCTTTGTTCAGGGAATCCGTTTAGATTTAGGCACAGTTAGAAAGTGGGGAAAATCGTATATATTGGTTGTAGCTAGTCGAATGTTTTTTTGTGAAAGTTTGGCAAGGGGGAACAATAGATTGAAGTTCAGTCGAGCACTTGCCATGAAAATAACGATAGAGCAAAGAGGCTCGCAACGTTCATTTTGCGGGAAAGAGGTGGCAGAGAAGAGAAAAGGGCCCACTTAGGATTTAAAGCCAGTTTTGAACTCTGTCAAGGCTGGATCGGGCGTGCTTCCAGTCAAGTCAAGGTAAAAGAAAAAAAAAAAACAAACAAACTAGTCAATGATAAGTGTTAGGTAGATTCTGACCCAGAAAACGGCAATTCTTTCCTCTTTGTTAGAAACATTGCTCCTGGTTTAGTGAGGACTAAAGGATAAAATAAAGAAAAGAAAGAGTTCCTATTTACAATGTCTCCCCACGGGACAGAGTTAGACACCAGAATCGTTTTTTAATGTGCAGAAAAGGAACAAAAATTGAAAATGTCTCAGTCGTGAAGGATTTCTCTTCCACTGACAGAGGACAAGAAATTGAAGTGTAGCATCTGAAGAACAGATACTACACTTTGATGTATTTATTTGCTCCCCCACTGAGCAAATTAGGCACATGGCCGATTTTTAAAGTGAGGAGTGAAGGGGAAATGGGGACCAACTCCCCGGGGAGCTGGATAGTGACAATTGGTATGAAGGGTTGCCCCTACATTGACCAAGGTCTTATATGTGGGGTCGCCCCCACATAGGGTCTTTGCTTGCAGTATCTGCCGGAACAGATGGTATTTATTTGCTCCCCCACCGAGCAAATTAGGCACAAGGCCAATTTTTAATGTGAGGAGTGAAGGGAGGGGGAAGGGAAAAAGGGGACCAGCTCCCGAGAGGTGGGAAATGGGAGCTGGTTAAAGGTCAGGCATGTGGGGTTGCCCCCACATCTGGTCTTTGCTAGTCATAGCTAGTCATAGCTTGCAGTATCTGCCGGAACAGATACTACACTTTGATCTTGGCCCCAAAGAAAGAAAGAGTTACGCAGCTGCCGAAAGTAAACCAAAGATCCACTGTCTACTCTCCTTAAATTATAGTATCGGTTCGAGTTAGTAAGAAACCTTTGAAACTCTAACCAGAAATAAATGCCCAAAGATATTTTCTGTTCTTCTCCCTTAAATCTTGACAATTTTTCATCCCTTCTTCATTTTTCCAACTGAAAAACCGATGCGTTCCTTGAATATGAAAACTAAAGGATAAAATAATGAAAGCAAGAGTTACAAGGCTGCCGAAAGTAGTCCACTCTCTACTCTCCTTGAGTATCCCATTAATTTTGAAAACAGACATATCTTCTCCATTCTTTTATCTTCAATTTTTTTTTTTTTTTTTAGTTTTATCAGGGTTTCCTTGGTGTTGTGGCCTCCCTGGTCTTCATTTCATACTTATGCATATATAAATCAGACAGTGGGTCTATCCTTAGCAAGTTAGTCTGTATATTCTGTTTAATTACTGCCTTTTCATAAAAATCCAATATCTGCATCTCTTACTCTCACCCTCCTTCTTCCGACAATTAAAGTATTATTTCTAGTTTAAATGTCATAGTTGAATCGTCTCTCCTGGCTTCGTCTTCCGCTGCATAAGTATTTTTAGTTTCGTTTTCTTAAGTCTTTAAGCTTATTTTTAGCTATGAATTCTTGAAGCTAATACACTTTTTTTTTTTTCAAAGAGTAAATTTAGTTCTTGTTATATATTGACGTGTGAAAATAAAAGCTTGGCATTAAAAAATTTGCAACTTTATATATTCATATTATTTGGATTATGAATGTCATTTTCACAACGTTTCGGTCGATGTAACCTCCGACCTTCTTCAGCTGTATCTTGTTGAACTCGGGGATGTTCCTGTCAAACTCGGGAATTTGGACGGAATTTAAAACGAAACCCTTTATTTACTTCACGGGATAGCATGCGCTTGTTTCGTCAGCCATGACTGGATAGATGTCCTAAGTAATTCGCAATTGTATTTTTCAGTTGCCCACACTGAGAATTGAACCTTCAACCTTCAAGAGAATATCACTTTTACAATTGATTTTTCCAAGTGCTTTAACAGACAGTTCTAGTACTTTTGGGAGCCTTAAACCTATTTTTATTTCTAGTTGTAAATATCACTATTTATTACTAATTCTTATTACTAATATATATATATATATATAAAAATTTTGTTTTACTTATTTATACATTCCAACCTTTGTCCTTGCTTTTCCATTTAACCTTGACCTTTAAATTTGAGCAGGTCCATTGAGGTATATTTGGAACTTATTAAAAGATGAGCAAGAGGGAATTTGGTTCTTTCTCACTGCAAGAACTTAGACACCAGGGTCAGATAGTGGGATTGAAAAATCGGTGTCACCCAAGAAGGGGCACTCTGACCTGCAGTCCCGTTGGCAGTGCTTCAAGTGATTAGCAATAAACAAAAACCTTCTCAAACAGAGGGAAAAGCCTAGGAGGGTTAACCTCCTAGAACTTGCACAAAACTAACATCCCACCGCAATCAACAGGGACCAGGAATGCTCTAATCTCTGTTGATTTTTGGGACCGACGATAAAAATTCCTAGCCGAAATGCAACTGCAAATGACATTGAGATTTCTATTAGAAACTAATATCTTGTAAACAAGTGTTTAACATCAAATGGTATTTCCATGAACAGTGTTTCTTTCCCAAAACTTTCCATCTGTGGAACCTGTTGCCACAAGATTTCTTTCCTGGTGCCTACAACATAGTCATCTCCAAATCTAATGTTAATAAACACTTGTTGTAAATCTTCCTTAAATTTTATTCATTTTTTTTCAATCCTCTCACAATATTCTTCATCAATCAACTGTCAATCTTTCCATCACATTAACCCTTATCCCTGAGTAGCTTTTGGCCTTGATAGTTGATGACTCATTATTGTAGAAAAGGAAAGAAAAGTATCTGTGGCTTAGCAAATTAAGTGTCCACCTATCTCTTCTTTTGTTTACGTCACGATGCCGGCTTTTCGATTCTGTGCAGTTAGATTGTCTTCTTGTAAAAGAGGGCGAAGTAGGGCGCTTGCCTTTACCCGCCAAATTGAGTTCCCAGTGGTTGGTCAATATGAGAAGTGTCTGTGGTCGGGGGAGACAGGAAGCACTCCACGAGTCTTTTTGGAAAACAAGAGAGGTAATTTATTTACATATAAAACACACACACACACACACACACGCCATTGAGAGAGAGAGAGAGAGAGAGAGAGAGAGAGAGAGAGAGAGAGAGAGAGAGAGAGCAAGAAAGCAACAGACGCTAACCATACGTAATCACTTTAATGAATGGAATTAAGTTTCTCAATGAAGATAAATACTACAATTACTACTAGTCTGGCTTCAATTAATATTTATATTGTATCTCTGTTTATATAAAATTAGGCATGTTTTCTTTTGTTTTTTGTTTTTTTAACAAGGGACTCAACACTTATCAAGGTTTAGAAGCCACTCGATGATAAGGTTTGTCAATGTGACAACAGCTCAGTGATTATTTTTGGTGGAAATTTGGCAGACTTGGACAATTTAACCCATTAGCGTCCGAATTAAAAGAGACATTTAGATGTAAATGTAGATATTTTTGAGCGTCCCATTAATGGTCAAGTGATTAAGTATGGTTAGCGTCTGTTGCTCTCTCCCGTTTGTTCACATTAGATTTAAAGATGACCAAGTTGCAGTTAGCTGGGAAGCAAGCCAGTGGAACAGTTCCACAGGCGGGCAATTTTAATAAAGTAGCTTTGTTCATGGAATTTACTAAGAGTAGAACTTAATCAATCGTTATAAATTTTGAAACCGAGTTGCTGGAGTAAGGGTGGATAATGTGGGCTATATTTAGTTTAATTTAGGAGTGGTAGAAGCCCTTCATGAAAATGAAGATACATCCGATTTTTGTGAAACACTAAGTATCGGACATCAATTAATAAATATTCCTTAAATTTCGGTTTCTTTGGGGTATTTTAAAAGTTTTTGGGGTTATAATATGGACACAACCGTCGATTTTAAAATTTTCATATTTTCTTTGAATTTGATTCGTAATCCTTAGGCACTAATTAAGCAAGAATCCATGAGTTTCAATTTCTTCATGAGATCCTTTAAGCTTAAAGTTTAACTTCGAGACATTTTAGAATCCAAATAATTTAATAGTTTGGTTAAAACTGGAATAAAGATTCTAGAAATAAGGTTTAGTATCATTATTTCTTTATCTATATAATTATAAAACTGTGGCCCTTACTTTCTTTGCATCTTGTCCTCCACGATTGGACGACCCCATTTTTTAAAAAAGGGATGACAAGTGAATATATATATATATATATATATATATATATATATATATATATATATATATATATATATATATGACATGTGTTTTGTTGTCTACGACTCATCAGAGTGGCTGAATCTAGCTAGATTCAACCACCGATGAGTCGTAGACGACGAAACACGTGTCAGTAGATAATTATATTTTAAAAGCAATATATCTGAGGGTAGCAAATTGGTAAAAGGGAAAATTATTCTCAACTCGCATGTAGGTAAAAAATGCACTTTCAAATAACTAATTGAATTCATTCAAAAGTATCATAAAACAAATAAATAACGTGTGTGTGTGTGTGTATATATATATATATGTGTGTGTGTGTGTGTGTGTGTGTGTGTGTGTGTGTGTGTGTGTGTGCTAAGGAATGAGTGCGGAAAGTTGTATGTTTTGGTTTCGATTCGAGCTGATGGTAGCCAAGTCATATATATATGTTTTAATTTTGATCTCACAACTATATATTAGGTTTGATGTAATAATCGATAGAGAATTGTCTCCATAATTATAAATACGTAATCCATATGAATTAAAATATCATATTTAAGCGTATCTTACGACCGGACAACGCCAGACGACCTGCTAGCTTTAAAATATATATTACTCTTTTTCACCTCAAACAAGGCATATTGCCACTTGGAATGAGAGAAAGACAAAGAGAGACTATTTGGGATCGTGTCTAACAAGGGACTATGGGGAGTTGAGCAACAAAATGTCTGTTCACATTACATGTACACTTCTGCAGGTTAGTACGTCACGGAAGCAGGAAACAGGGAGGGAGTTCCAAAGTCTAGAAATCTGAAGAAGTTTTTTTTAATTTTTTTTTATTGTAAGACAGAAAAGTGGTGCGAAACTGTTTTTGCTTTGCTTGTCCTGGAACAGGTATTCAGCTTTCTAACTGGACATATCTTTATTAGGTTTTGGAACATTACGGACAGACGGACGTAACAATAAGGGTCACATTATCATTGAAAATCCCTAGTAAGAGCTTAAAGATTACCTTGTTTTGTTGTAGTAGTAGTAGTGGCAGTTGGTCCCCTTTTGGTGATTTGTTTCATTGTAAGAGAAATCATATAAAACACATAATTATTCACTTAGTCTGATTTACATCGAATTTCTTTATGTTTATGCTTTCTTTTCCCTCTGTTTTGTGATCCCTTCATTTATCTTTGTTCTCTCCCCTGCCCCCTTTTTCTATTTCCTTTCTTTTCTTGAAAATAGAACTCGATCCCTTCAACAGCTGACCAGGTGGCTTTGTTGCAATTCTGTCAATCACGAGGTGTCGAAATACAAAGGACTCCTTTCTTTTATCTAGCTCATGGTTCAGTTACGTATGAGCGTCCCAACATTATCGAGTGGCTCTAATAATAGATTGGCTTATGATACAGAGTTCCCAATTATGCACACCACGTTCGACTCATATTCATTGTATTAGAAGCATTAGATTTTCACCCAATTTCTTAACTCCTTTTGAAATATATATATTTATCAGGTTGGCAAAGTTATTGCGGGTTTTAACTTTTAAATTCAGATGAACATATCTCAGCTCAAAGATTTCTTGATTGACAAAATAAGCACCATCAGAATCAACACATTTCTGCCAACGCAAACATGTGTATTTCTGCCAATAAAGTAAAAATCTTGCGTTCTGGTGGCGATGAAGTCACTGAAGGCGTTTTTGGTATCACTTAGGATTTTGAAGCATTTCTCATGCAGAAAGTTTTTGAGATTCTTGAAAAAGTGGTAGTCGGTAGATGATAGGTTTGGAGAGTATGGCGGATGAGGCAGTTTCATAGCCCAATTTGTTCAACTTCTGTAGGGTCGGTTTAGCAACGTGCGGTTGTGCATTGTTGTAGAGGAGGTGGCGTTTCTATTGACTAATTGTGGGTGTTGTTGTCGAAGTTTCAGATGCATTTTATTTGTTGACAGTATTTTTCCATAGTAATGTTTTCATCGCATTCCAAAAACTAATGAACGAGACCGGTCGCAGACCACCAAACAGTCAGCATGACCTTCTTTAGATGCAACTCTGGCTTCGGGAAGTGTTGTGGAGCTTCGTCGGCGTCTAAACACTGAGCTGAGCATCGCCAATTGTCATAAAGTCATCACAAGTAACAACTCCGGTCGAGAAACGGGTTGCTCTTGTTGTATAAAAAAAAAAGCAAAGATGAAACTTCATAATGGCGTTTCTTTCGGTTATCGTTCAATTTGTGAGGCATCCATTTATCAAGTTCTTTGTCTTTCCAATCTCTCAAGTAGTTGAAAATTGTTGTATACATATATAATTCAGAAGCAAGTTCTCAAACAGTTGTGTGTGGATTGGCTGTAACTAAGGCTCTTAATTGATTATTGGCCGACCACTATGCTCATCATCTTCAAAACTCATTGCCACCACAAAATTTCTTAAACCACCATTGTCTTTCTTGAGTCAAGTACTTTGTTGATATCGCAAGCTGTTTACGCAGCTTTTCGGCCTATTTTGAATTGAAGTAAGAAAATTATGCGAATTTGCTTTTTTTCCGTCTTGTATTCAACGTTCTTAAAAGAAGACATAATTGTTTTTAAACGATTGTAATTCAAACGATTAGAAAGAACGAAAAACACCCTTTAAAATGATATATAAAGTAAAGGTATTATAATGAAAACTTATTTGAAAATACATCATTTGAAATCAAAATTAAAAATTCTGCAAGGACTTCCTTCTCAACTTGATTTAACGGCTGACTACAATATGGTTGTCTTCAAGTCTAACGTAAATAAGTTCTTGATGAGCCGTTCCATATAAGTTATCAAATTTACCAAATTTTCATTACTAATGATTACTATATTGTCCAATTCCTACTGTACACTCTTTAACCCTTATCCTTGAGTGGCCTCTTGGCCTTGATAATGTGGTGATGCCTATGTAAAAAAAAAAAAAAAAAAAAAAAACATTACTAGGATTAATCTGGAGCAAAAAACCAGAGCCAATATCCGGAACATTTGCTTGTTCTTTTAAGAGAGGTGGTGTTTAATCAACACTACTGGGGAGCCATGATTGAATATACTGTTTTATTTTTAAATCCCCGAAACAGTGTTTCATGGTAAACGACTGATGATCTCTGAAAATTTGGGACTATTGTGAATTCGAGAAAGCAAGTTTATTCAGCAATTGCAAGAGATGAAATGACTGACAAAATAATTTTCCAACAAAGGACTAAAAAAATTAAATAATAAAAAACAAAATTATTTTATTTTTTTATATATTAGTTTTCAAGGTTAAAAAAACTTCCAAGACTATGTATGGTAGCTTCCTTCAGTCATGACAGACTATGGATACCCACTGTAAGGGTGCTTGCACATGGAATTTTTGTGGCAAGAGTTGTGCAATCTCTAACCAAACCTCTCCTGAATCAGTGTTGTTAAACACCAGTGGCAAGTGGAGGTTCAGGACGAATGGAAACCATGCCGAGATAAGCGGAAAGCATATACAACACCTAGAATTCCCAAATGGTCACCCATCTGGTACTAGCCAGGCTCAATATTGCTTAACTTCAGTGATCTGACAAGAACCGATGTGTCAATGTGATTATGCCTTATATATATATATATATATATATATATATATATATATATATATATATATATATATATATATATATATATATATATATATATATATATTAAGTAATGTGATTTATAATTTAAAAGTTTTAAAATTTTTAAAATTTAAAAATCAAAATTTAATTAAATTAAAAATCAGTTTCATAAGAAGGAACAACAACAAAGTCAATTATCTGTACGATCGTTTCGGAAATCCGTGCTTTTTATTTGTGGTATACATGAAGTCACGTAGAATAATTATACATAGTTTTTTTGTTAAGCACGGTCTCCTCATCAGCAAATTTAGGAGGATTTCTATTGAATTGAAAAGACACCAAAAATAAACCTAGCATTAAAAGTAAGGCAGATGAATCTGAAAAAATGTAAGTAAAAGGTTTGGATATAAAATTTATAAGAAAATTAATAAGAAAATTGGTATAGGTTAGAGATAGAAATGAGTAGAAAAAAAAAATATATTTTTGAATTTACATAATAAATTTGATTAAAAAATATATAGATATATAATTACCTTTTGGTTTTTCTTTTTTTGAAATCAGGAACTGTATTTAAAGTAGTCATTTAGATGTTTGCTATAGCTTTTTATTTTATTGAATGATGAATTTTAAAAGGGCGACGCTCGTGCAGTAAATTGTTTCCGTTAGCGTATTTTGATTTAGAGACGCTACAGTTAATATCGATAGAGAGAGAGTTTTTTTTTTTTTTTTTTTTTTTGCAAGTTTTTAAGGGGAGATAATTGTCATGGCTTTATTTATTATTGTATTTACGAGTCTAAGGGCGAAAAAAAAATGAAAAAAAAAAAAAAAAAAAACTCTCTCTCTATAGATATTAACTTTAGCGTCTCTAAATCAAAATACGCTAACGGAAACAATTTACTGCACGAGCGTCGCCCTTTTAAAATTCATCATTCAATAAAATAAAAAGCTATAGCAAACATCTAAATGACTACTTTAAATACAGTTCCTGATTTCAAAAAAAGAAAAACCAAAAGGTAATTATATATCTATATATTTTTTAATCAAATTTATTATGTAAATTCAAAAATATATTTTTTTTTTCTACTCATTTCTATCTCTAACCTATACCAATTTTCTTATTAATTTTCTTATAAATTTTATATCCAAACCTTTTACTTACATTTTTTCAGATTCATCTGCCTTACTTTTAATGCTAGGTTTATTTTTGGTGTCTTTTCAATTCAATAGAAATCCTCCTAAATTTGCTGATGAGGAGACCGTGCTTAACAAAAAAACTATGTATAATTATTCTACGTGACTTCATGTATACCACAAATAAAAAGCACGGATTTCCGAAACGATCGTACAGATAATTGACTTTGTTGTTGTTCCTTCTTATGAAACTGATTTTTAATTTAATTAAATTTTGATTTTTAAATTTTAAAAATTTTAAAACTTTTAAATTATAAATCACATTACTTAATATTGAATTAGCTCTAGGACATTTAACTATCGAGCTTATTATATATCTAAATTACAACGAGCATTTCCTGTATTTTAATTAAACTAGTAATTTCACTATTACATTAAAATACACTTAGCTCTTTAGACTATTATTCTAATCTCCTTTAAATTATATATATATATATATATATATATATATATATAAAAAGTAGTTCCAAAAGTTATGCTTCCTATTTTTTTAACTTAAAAAGTTGAAGAGCTATGAAGATGTGAGGGATACCATTAAAGCGAGCCCCTTTTGTGCTTCAGAACTTATTTTTCTACATAGTCATCACTATGCTCAATGCACTTTAGCTAGAAGTTCAATGAAGCATCCTTGCTTCTGACGCATGTCCATAACAGGGATTGCTTTCTTAGTCTCAGTGTCAATATCTGCAACAGTGAGATGAAACTTTCAGGTCATGAATGCAGAAGTTAAGTCATAATAACAATGCAATTTGCAATCCCCTCTGATCTATAATAATTTCAAAAGCTACTTGGCAAATATACCCGATTAACCAAGTGCAAGAGAGATACAAGTAATTGCACTTAAAAGGACCGTTAGAATATTAAAAAGATTTCTCGGTTGGAATGTATGGCATCCAGTCTGATGCCCATCCTGGCTAGAACAAAATCATGAGAAAATTAAAAAAAAACAAAAGGTACTAGTGCACTTATTGATCCGTGCTGAAATAATAACGTTATTATTTAAAAAGCCATTCTTAACATGGGGAGGGGAAGGTGTTTTGTACCTATTCTGTACTTTAACCTTACAATTGAATAAAAAAACATATAAAACTTTAATTAAACTTGGAAATACGATAAAAAAAAAAATAGCGCGGATCAGTAAGTGCATTAGCACCAAACAAAAAATCATCACAAATATAAAGTGCTTGTTGTATTTTGAAAAATCTTATGTGCTTGATAAAAAAGACAAATTTTATCTATAAGTATAGATTTTGGTGTTTTGTTTTTTTTTTTTTTTACTTTCTTTCCACCTCAACACTAACTTTTAAAATGACGATTTTTATAGGATTCCGGGTATGCTGAAAACGAATATCACATTTAATTTTTGCGTAGACAAGTACTTTTCGGAATAAAATGTTTTAATATCCAGAAAACAACTTGTTTGCACAAAATTTAAATGTGATATTCGTTTTCATCATACCCGAAAACCTAAGTAAGTTGTCATTTTAAATGTGATTGTAAAGGTTGAATAAAGTAAAAATTTACCAACGTTTTTATAAAATGAATTCTATTTTTTTGTTGACTTTTGAAAGAATATCTAAATATAAAAGAATATGAACAACCAACTTCCTTTATTTTGTTCTTTAGTCCACGCGTTCCATGAGCAATGTTTCTGACAAAGAGGAGAAAATTGCTGCTTTCTGGATTAGAATCTATATAACACTTGGCTATTTTTTGAACCTGAAGTTTGTTGTTTGTTTGTTTTTTGTTTTTTTTTTAATAACAGCTCCTTGCATAAAGTCTGTCTGGAGTGATTTCCCCAAAAAACATAATTGAACTTGAACAAAATAAAAATGAACGGAAGTACAATGGAAAGTGTTGGGTCATGTATTATAATGCAAGTAAAATGCTCTTCAGTCTTGATAGACAATAACCTAGTGATGATGTCTTTATAAATGACTAGTTCTCATCACTCCACTGTGCATCAGAAAGGTACCCGTCCTTGAAAAAAAAAAAAAAAAAAAAACTTGCCTCAATTAAGAAAATGACTTCCAAAGATAATCTGTTGAGTTTTAGATTATCTAGTTTGAATGATAACCTGGCCAGAGATATATCAATTTTGAAGTAAATTTCTAAAAGCCGCCCAACATATGCCAACAGGTAAAACTGACATTAAACCGAATAATAATAATAATATTATTATGATGATGATGATGTTCGTTTTATCTTTTAATGACATCTAACACATCTGTTATGGACAGCTGATGTTGGATTTGATATCGTAGCAACTGATAAGTTACTAAGTTATTTTTATTGCTTGCCAAAGTTCATGCTTACTGTTGCATGGCCAGTTCATGCACGGATCCCTTACCAATCCCTTTTCTTGTAACCATGTTTTGGTGAGCTTTAAAGTGTGATTTGGTGCATTGTCTTGCATAAGCATCAACGGTTTACATTTAGTTAAAAGTTTGGTTATCTAATCACTCAAAGAGATTTAGGGAATCACAGTAACTATCACACTTCGTCCTCGACTTTAAAAAGAACCCACAAGTAAAGTCAATTGTTTAGTCTAAGTGTAATTATTCATGTCACTATTTACGGATTTCTGACTTGTGATTTTTTTAGTCAAACGATTTACGGATTTTGCTATTTGACTTTATTTGGTTTCATGTACTTTATTGCTCACCCTCTCCGATTATTTTTAATCTCTTCTGCGAACATTGTTTTTCTACCAAATTTTGAAAACTTTCTTAAAAAAAAAAAAAAAAATTTTTTTTTCTTTTTTTTTTAATCGATTGTAAGAAGCCTTTTATTTACAATTTTCAAATTTATGCAAACTACTAATTCTTTACTTTTATTTTGCTAGTTATTTCCCCTGAAGAGAAAAGCCTACTTTTTGAAACTCCATGGAATAAGGAATTTAAAGAAATATATATATATATATATATATATATATATATATATATATATATATATATATATATATATATATATATATATATTCTTCGTTTGAACATTTAATAGATAATATAAGTTTTATTTTTCATTCTTTCAATTTGTCTTTCTTATAAGTTATGTAAATGTATTTTAATTAAGTTGCACAAAATTTTCTGTATTTTATTACCATAAGCACTCGTCAGGCTAAAATACATGGAATTCAAGATACCGAGTGTTTTCTATATAAGCATGTGTTTAGTTTAGGTAACTCGTCATCGCATTCTGCGTATTAGTTCGTTGTTTTTTTTAAATAATTAATTTAATAGAGTATTCATGCTTGCAACGTGCTGAGGTGTTTTTAAATGAGGTTTGTAACTTCCATATTTTTTTTCTTGTGGCGAAACAAATTCCTTTGAGAGTGCTCCACAATTTGAGGAGCTAAGTATTATTATTTCATCTATCCATATCGATTTGAGTACTGGTAAAGTAAATTCTGAAAATCAATATCTAAAATATTATATCTCTTTATAACATTTTATGTAGATAAATGAAATAATAATATATATACATACATGAGATACACGAAATAATAATATATATACACACATGAGATAATATATTACATATATAAGATCACACCTCTTACTGATGAAATAATCACCAAAGTGCCCCCCAAGTGTCCAGTAAAAAAAACTGTTCATCCAACATTCATGATTGAAACTTGCTGTACAAGTCGGACATTAGCTGAAGTATATTTGTATCAGATATTGTTGGATTGCAGAAAGAGTTATAAATTAAAATTTTTCCCATTTTCTTTCACCTCAAATAAGGCATATTGCCACTTGGAATGTACGGAGCTACTACTTAGGACGATGTCTTACAGGGGACTCTGAGGAGTTGAGCAGCAAGATGTCTGTTCACAATTACATTTAAACTTCTGCAGGATGATACAGCCAGGGAAGTATGAAACAGGGAAGGAATTCCAGAGTAGCAGTCTGAGAGAAGAAACTATTAGAATAGAAGGATGTCCGGCATATGAGGATCTCAACAATGAAGGGGTGGGATTTTGCTGCTCGTTGGGTTGTCGGGAGTATGTACTTTGAGGATTGGGGGGGAACAAGTGCCATGAGTTCATCAGAGCACAGTTCATTAAAGTACTAATTTTACTATGGGTGAAAGTTATTATTTTTTTAAGGGAGCTGGGGAAGGAGTGACCTTGTATTTGCAAGTAGTCTGTAAATGATAACTTCTATTTAATCTGACAAGTACTGCCACTACCCCGGTTTAGAATGAACCTGGTTGTAATAGCAACTAAGGGGCTGCTCCATACTCCTAAAGGCTCCCTAATTGTAGCTCCATCACTAGATGCATTTTAGTGAAAGTAAGCCTTGGTACATAAGAGTAATAGTTAGAGATATCTGAGGCAAAGAGGAAGGGGGAGATGAAATAGCTGAGGAAAGGATGCTGTGGTTAGCTATCAGAGATCATATTCATTTTTATTTATATTTATAGCTATGGGTAGGGCTTCAATAGCACAATAAAAGCCTGGTGTGGTTAGATACTGTAGGTTTTATTTATACTTGAGGGTAGGGCCGAAGTAGTAATAGCAGAAGGAATTAGTGATTAAATAGCTAGCGTTTGATTTCAAGGCATCTGCTGAGATGTTTTGTTTGAAGCAAAAGAAGTTTAGGAAATAGATTTTTTGTGTGTTTTTTTTTTTTTTTTTTTTTTTTTTTTTTTGCAAATGTCCTTTTCTTTGCTTTATTAAATGACATATTTTATTTTTGTCATGTATTGTATATACGATTGAAGTTAAACATAATTATCAAAGCAAACACATTTTACTTGTTAGATGTTTACAATAAAATATGTTGATAAGTATCCATTTTAATGACCTATAACTTGGAAGCAAAACATTTCCTAGCTCCTGGGTGTAACCTTAAAAGACGTCCAGTGGTAAGGCCTCATTTAGGGGGCTCTGGGGAATGTGAAGTTGCCTCTTAGTTACCATTGTTCCCGGGTCCACTTTGACCCAGACTGGTAAAACCTGTTAAGGCATCTGATGTTATCAAATCAGGCTGTCTGAGCATACTGGCTTCTTAACCTAAAATGCATTAAACGCTGATGTTGCTGTTTGTTCCCCCCCTTTCTCTTTACAAAACTCAATCATGTTATGCAAAGTAAAAAAAAACAAACAACTTTTTTCTACAAAACTATCAACTTAAACATGGTGAATAAATGAATTGCAGATATAAAGAATTTGATGCATAAAAACTTTTTCTAAAATTTCTTAATTCGGCATTAAATAACCCGAAAAGGGTTATTAGTATTAGGATGATTAATCTGAATTGAGGAACCGGAAAAATTGGAACTTTTCAGCGTATTGGAATCCAAAAAAAATTGTGCCTATTTTTTATGCCAGAAAATGATTCTTTTTTTTAATTTTTATTTGATTTTGTTTAAAACAAAACCTTCCGTTGCTGATAGTAATAATGAGATGATAAATATTTATTGATTTTAAACTATCAGTAAATCTAAAATCTATAGATCAACCCTGCCCTCTCCTCCCACAAGTGTTATGCTTGAGAAAATATATGCACATTTAACGTGTGTTTTTTTACGGTAATCGGAAAAATACAGCAACTCTATAGTCAAATATGTAGAGATTTATAAAGAATTGGAATCTGTAATTGTATCGGAAAAAATATTGGAATCATCCTATCAAAACAAAATAATCAAAACCAAACATTTCTATGTTTATGGGAACTGTTTTTTTTTTCTTTTCCTCATTAATGACCGGTATAGAACATAGTTTATGCCATCGATTTCCAAGCACCTTGTACTGGGTGGATCGATAAAAGTGTCACCCTAAAGAAAATAACACTACAGCTTTATTTTAAAACTTATTAAAATAAAAATCAATTCAGGTAGCTTGATTATGTAATAGCTGACATCTATTCAATGTAGCCGCCTTCAGCCTCAATCATTGGTTTGATATGTGTCCGGAACCGGGAGCATATCTTTTCCACAAGCGCCAGTGGACGTTCGGTGAATATTTGGTGAATGGCAGCAATTAGGTTGGCTTTTGTGTTGTGGGAGGTCATGTTGGTGATGTTCTCGACGTATGACTAAAGTAGTCCAGTGGGTTCGGGTCGAGGGTGGAGGGGGGGTCAGTGAGAGAAGGATATGTGACAACGGTCATAGAAATAAGCATCTAAGGGTGGCGTGTGTGTATTGTAAAAAGTCACCAACACTTGTACTCGAAATCCGACGATAGGAAACAAAAAGGTGACATATGCAAATTAAGACATGGTCGAAATTTGAGCATTTAAAAAATCCGGTATTTCTTTAATTCAGAGAAGATTGTTGACTCGGAGTCATTTTGAACGCACGGTTAATTCGCGTGTCAGTGAGAAGAAAGAAAGAAAGACTGATTTTCTACAAACTTTGAAGAGAAAAAGGATTGCCGTTTTTTGTGTGTGCCGAGAACGTTGCAAGTTAAAGAAGAAAAAAATTTTTTTTGAACATTTCGGCAGTTAAAAGGAACACTTTAATTTCAACTCTAAAGGATACAAAGTCGTAGCACTCCTTCTGAAGCCAAGCCTGGGTCTCTTTAGACTTGTGGGCCGGTGCCGAGTCCTGTTGCCACACCCACGGCCACCTGATTGCACCAGGAGATCATCACACTCTTCAACATATTCAGGTACACTTTAGTGTTGACTTTCAAGCCAACTTCGAAGATGTGAGATGGCATGATGTGACCTTCACTTGAAACCACACCAAAGATCATAACCGTGGCCGGAAACTGTTTTCATCACTCTGGGCACGCCCCTGTTATTTGTGGCAATTCAGTGATGCATTTTGAAGGTGCTGGCAATGGTCCTGTTGTTATAACCTGGATTAGTAGTTGGCATGAATTGTACAGCAGCACATCTCAGATCTCACTTGTTGAACATTGTGTCACTTTCAGACATGATAGAAGGCTCCTATCGCTCTTGGGATTTGTACATAACTGGCCAACTAGTAGATGGTCTACAAAAACAAAAAAACAAAAAAACAAAAAAAAAACAGTTTTCATCAAACGGAAATGGAATCATGTCTTTTCTAGGACGACAATTTTATCGTTCAACCATGTCTAATTTTATACAGCATGACACGGCACTGCATCCGGGTTTTTCTCATGGCCTCACAGCCAACATAATAGAGGTCATTGTTGAGATGACTTTTTCCTTGTTGACAGAAGTATGGCTTTGGTCCCATGCAGTTCTAGGAAGTCCACCCTCCCAAGCTTTACCTTTTATCTTTGAAAAAGGAGTTAGTTTTTTGCTAATTGACATGTCAAGTTTTAATGTTGAAGAACAGATGTTCAAAAAGCGGTATTGGATCAAACCCAAAAATAACTTGTATGGTTTCATCAACAGTTTTTGATAAACCTACCTTTACCTGCTTTTGGAGGACATAATGCATGGAGGGGTACTTCCTGCGAGTCAGCAGATACATTTTGATCCTCTGGTATACCCAAATAGTCACCCATCAATTTACTGACTAGATTACACGTTGCTTAACTTTTGGTGATCTATAAAAGAACGAGTGTTTCAACGAGATAGCTGTAATGGCTAATCGTCGAGTCTGATTCAAATGTCTACTAAACTGGACTACCCTTACAATGTAATGTTAAAACGCACGGCAAAGCTAGCTGAACCAATTCCTGGAGATGTCTTTTACTCGACAAGGAAGGAATTCTCGGCAGTCTTTGATGTTTATCTTGCAAATTAAAGAAAAAATAAACCATGAACATTCGCTTCCGGCTTTTCTTGTTATTCTTATGTATTTTCGTTGGGAGGAATTTGAAGGGTTTTTCTATTTTAGAACAAGTCTTTCCCATTATTTGGGTTTCATATTTTTATTTTGTTTCAAACAAATATCCTACCCCCCCCCAGTTACGTTAGAAAAAAACATGTAATTCAATATTTTGCTTTCGGATGCTAAAATAATTAAATTATCACATTGTTTGTTTGTTTTTTGTTGTTGTTTTTTTAAATAAAATGTCTGAAGTCAGGATTTTCCCCTCCCCTTAAAAAAAATACAAAGAAATCATTTAACACATACTTTCTATTATTATGTTCACATCTGCACGTTTATTTTGCTGATGTGTCTATCACTATTACTTTTCTCTTTCTTATCGGGTTTCCTTTCTTATTTGCAAAAACTATTTCATATTTTGTATCATTTGGATTAATCGGACGACTGTTCTCATCTTTAGTGTTATTCACACAGCGTTTCGGCGGATGTAACCTCCAACCCTGTTCAGGTGTATCGTGACAAACTCTGTAATCTTTCTGTTGAACTTGGGTAATCTGCATGGAATTTCGAATGGAACCCTTTATTTAACCCATTTCCCTGCCAGCGTCTCATTAAGATGCTAAAAAAAAAACAAAAAAAAACACCATTTTTCAATGGTTACTTGAAATTGAGACATTTTGTCCATAATATTGATTGACAAATTTTCAACAAAATTTATAATTTATGCAGCATTGCTCGCCTTGTTTTCCAGACATTCTATAAAGTCATATTTTCTCAAAAAAAATAACAAAAATGAAAATTTTTCTTATTAGGTGAAATTCGTGTATTTCATAAATGGGATGCTCATTTTTAGCTATAATAAATTTTCGTAGAATTCTAAAATCTTCAAAATAATCTCTTAAAAGTCCATAGACTCTATTTTCATGAAAAAAAAAAGTTCATATAAAGTTTCCCTTAATTCGGCCGCTAATGTATTCATCCAAGGGTGTAAGCATACTCTAGTTCCGTCATTTCTTAAGTAATTTGCAAATGTGTCACCTGCACTGAGGATTGAACTTTCAACCCCCAAAAGAGTTTCACTTAGAATTGCACTTAGTTTTGTGTTTTTTGTCATTTTTTTCCTCTTTTTATTTATTTATTTTTCTTGTTTCTTCTTATCTGCAAAAAGTAATTGATATATTTTAAAGAATTGCTTAAAATGTATATTTGCTTTTGATTACAAGTATTCAGAAATAATGGTTAAAGAAATGAAGGAAGAATTTTTTATGAAAATCGCTTCAGACAAGGCATAAAACCACTTGATATAAGGGGCTAAAAAAATAAAACAAAAAACAAATACTTCAAGATAAAAAAAAAACTAGCCAACAATAAATGTTAGATGGACAGATTTCGACCCAACAATAATTTTCTCCCTTTGTCAGGAACATCGTTCATGGAATATGAGAACTAAAGCGCAAACTAAGGGAAGCAGGAATAACGAGGCTGCCGGAAGCTGGGGAAATATCAGAATTGTAAATATTTAAAAATTTAATTTAAAACGTTAAAAGCATAACATAACTTCTATCTTTTTCTCTTTTCTCCCCCCCCCTCTTTCTTCATTCAGTCCATTCCTCTCTCTGATCACACACACGCACACACACATCTCTCGTTGGCATAAGGGGAATAACTCTGTGAAAAAAAAATCAGGTTTACTTCCTTTTACATGATACCACTAAACGATGCATGTATATCTTGATAGCATAAAATGATATAAATGGTCATTTGATTCCCAAATAGTGAATTTTTTTTTTTGTTTAATTTTAGATATTACTGGCTGAATGCCCGGCGTTGCCCGGTCATACAATACATTTAAATATGATATTTTAATTTATGCAAATTGCTTATGTATTATTATAGAATCAATCTTTTAATGGTTATTATATATTACGAGGAATAATTTGCCCAATGGACTAATTCGCAAAAAAAATAATAATGATGATGTCGTTAATCAAATTCCGTCTGTGTTTATTTACAATATCACGTCAGCTGATATTTGGGCTTGACGATGAATGCCCTGGAAAAGTCACTTCTGATTAATGTTTAGTTTTAAAATATGTAAATAAAAAAAATGATTTACGGCTGGTTTAAATGGTACCTCCTTTTTTTTTTTTTTATCGGAAATTGAACTCATTAATTAAAAATGAATTAAAATAAAATGAAATACATCCAGGCTTGAACAGGGGATCATTCGATCTGTAGTCGAATGCTCTATCACTAAGCTATATATCCAGATTATAATAAATCTATTTTTTTTTTTTTTTTTTTTTTAAAGAAATGATTTGCTGAAATTTTATTATCTACTTTGGCCAGTGTAACATAAAAAATTCAACTGTAAAAATTCTTTTTGTTTTATCAATTAGAGACAAAGACTATTTTTAAGATCAAATTTTTTCGATTTTCGGGACTTATCGGATGAATTTCTGTACAAAACATTTCTAAGAACACTGCCAGACATAAATTAGCAAAAGATAGGCTAGGCATTTCGGAACTTGAAAGGAAGGAACACACACACACACACACACACACACACACACACACACACACAAATAAAAAGTGACTTTTATATAATAACTAGCAGGGCTACCCGGCGTTGCTCGGGACCGTATAAACAATGAAAAAAACAAAAGCAGATATTGAACATATGTTTTATTCTTAGGGGAGAGGAATCTTTCATCTCAAGTTTTAGCGTTACAAACGAACATTTGTCTTTTATATATATATAGATAATGACAGGTTTTTTGGGCCCCCCCCCCCTCGAAGATAACTTATCAGTTGACCAACTTCTAGTGGTCCGTTTGACGTGAAATTTCGATATTTGTCATCCGGGTGATGGGGCTTCGATATGATACCAAATTTGTCAAGTTTGGTTCCGTCTTTCAAAAGTTTTAGCGTTACAAACAAACATACATACATACACACAGACGTTTGGCTTTTATATATATAGAAGAAGAAGATACATACGAGATTATGCTGCATAAAAAAAAGACTTTGTGGGTGTTGGTTGTTATTTTTCAAGTTTTAGCAGCACACATACACACAAATTTTCCCAGTATCTAATGGATTATAAATGAAGTGTGAAAGAATGTTTTGTTTTTATGAGTTGAATTAAGAAAATGGCTCAAAAAGACCATAACAAACAGACATTAAGTCGGGTATCAAATTCTCCATTTCTAGTTTTGTGAAACTTTGTCTGTTTTTCAATTATTTATATATTAATACCGTAGTATGTTTTAACGTACGTATGTACGTGGGTCACAGTTTCCGGATTATAAATTATTCGATCGGGAGATCCTATTTATTAAAAAGGAGGAGAGAAGGTGATAACATACTACGAACATTAAATTAGTATATAGATGCGCTAATTTAATGTTTGTAGTATTTTATCACCTTCTATCCAAGTTTTTAATAAATAGGATCTTTAGATCATCAAAGACGCAATGCAAAAAAAAAAAAAAAAAAAGAAAATTAATAAAAAATGATGTCGTTTTTGGGCTGTACGTGAAATTAAGATATACCCTGTTGGTCTTCTGGCTAGGATACGTCTGTTCTGTCTAAAGATATGATATTGTGATGTTTCTGTTCACGCCGGGCGTCCATATATAATAATAATATGCCACAGACTCCTCCAAGGATATTGGAGATAAACCGTAATAACCAGATATATTCTAACACTACATTAGCCAGATTACTTAGATAAATAATTTTATAGTTTTAACAAAAGGGCTACAATATCATGCTGACTGTTCAGAGAATGCCCAGCAGTAATATATTACATATGAAAGTTATCGCTGTGGAATTTTTTTACAAGAAGTGAACTTAATTTATTTATTGTGGACTATTATTCTCATCTTTCTTAGTTATTGTTTCGCGACGTTTCGGTCAACTATTCCTCTGGCCTTCGTCAGGTGGTAACTGCGACGGGATAGGAACTCCGAATTTCCTAACTGCATTCTCAGCAATTACTGCCATCTATAGTTGTTGTTGTCTTACCACATTTTGGCCAAATAAACCTCAACGTCTCTATCCACTGCACCATGGGCCCCTTCGGCCCGTGGTGTAGTGGATAGAGACGTTGAATCTCTATGGTTCCAGGTGAGAATTGTCTGAAGATAGCGGTTTCAATCCTACCCAAAGCTGGCCAGAGACTTACTTGTCCAAAACGTGGTGAGACAACAGCAACTATGGATGGCAGTAATTGCTGAGAATGCAGGTAGGAAATTCGGAGTTCCTATTCCGTTGCAGTTACCACCTGATGAAGACCAGAGGAATAGTTGTCCGAAACATCGTGAAACAACAACTAAGAAAGATGAGAATAATAGTCCACAATAAATAAATTAATAAATAATACTCATCTCAATAATGAATTCCAATTAAATAAGAAATGAACTGTTTAGAAAAAAAAAAACAATCCTCGCCTGCACATGTCTCAGTTTCTGTATGAATTAAAATATAATATTTATGCGTATTTTAGGACCGGGCAACGCCAGGCGGCCTGCTAGTATGTAAGAAGATACAACTGAAATCTTAAGATCCGGATTATAAGATAAATATCACACAGTTTTATAATAGATAATCTTCTTTTTATCCATGAACATCTGCTTAAAAATACAACTACAACTTATCTAGATCATTCCTAATATCACTTATCTAGATCATTCCTAATATCACTTATCTAGATCATTCCTAATATCACTTATCTAGATCATTCCTAATATCACATGTTATTCTTGTTTTACACTAGCTGTACCGACTCGGCGTTGCCCAGGATATATTACATTCAAATTTGCTTTGTAAATATTTATAGGTTCTATATCTCCCCTCTGCTTTTTTTTAGGTTCAGTACCTAAGTTACAAAAGCAAGATAACACTGTTACTAAAAGATTACTTCAGAGTTATTCCCCTTGGCTGATTTTTAAGGTGTTTATTTAATATCTTCATATCAGCAAACTGAGCTTCAATCTATGATTCCCCCTTGCTAAACTTTTACAAAGAACACTAGTCTACCTGAAATCACTATCAATACCCCCCCCCACTCTCTATCTGTGCCTAGACCTAAATGTGGATTCCATGAACAAAGTTTCTTTTCTAGAACTCTGTTCCACTGGCCTGCTTTCCAGCTGACTACAATATGGTTCTCTTCAAGTCCAATGTAAACAGATTCTTGTTCAGCCGTCGCCTTAAGTAATCGAATTCTACCCAATTTCCACTAATGATTATTAAGCTATTGTTCCAGTGACACTCATTAGTCTTTATCCTCGAGTGGCCTCTGTGCCTTGATAAGAGGTGGCTCCTTCGAAAAAAACAAACTGCTGAACTAGATTAAGTATTTAATAAAAATAAATTGTAGCAAATTGCAATAATTTATTGGCAATGCTATGATACAATAACAAATGAAAATTGGTTAGTCATAATGGAAGTTTGAACTGTCAGCTTAAATGCTATTTAAGTCCAACTTTAAAAATTCTACCGACATAACTTTATATATTAAGTGTGCGTACATTTCAAAAGAAAATGTTTTCAGTAGTATTGGTAAAAATATGCGAACAGAGATCACATATCTCCTTCTGGCAATCCTCTTTCTTTTGTTTTCCTTTAGCTACGTCCAGTAATTTAATATTGTTGTCGCAATTGCAGAGTCCTAATTTGATACCATGTGTGGATATCGTAGCATCCTTGGTAACTGTTTCCCATGGTCTTATTGTATGCCACAGTTGTTAAATAATTCATCCTTTCATGAATTTTGTGCCATCCTTATACGTGTTTTCAGTCTTTATTTCACTTAAAGATGATTGCCGTCCTAATTTCATCATTCACAGGGAATATTGCAAATACGAAAAGATGTATGAATAAATGGATGAACATCATAGAGCAGGGGTCTCCAAAGTTTTTGAACGGTGTGCCATGTTGCTGATTTTAGAGTTAAAAAAAAAAAAGAAAAAAAAATGACCTGGAAATGTTGTATACTGTTTTACTCATTAGCCTTACTTTTTAGTGAAACTGGTTCTCCCAAACCTCATTCTATTAATCATTTTATGAACGAAAACAAAAAACCCCCCCAAAAAACTACCACACCATTTTCACTTCATTTCGATTTTTTTTACATTTTCCCTAAATATTTTTATGTTTACATAAGAGCTCCACGGGTCTGATTAAATTCTTTTGTGGACCGGATTTGACCCGCAGGCCGTAGTTTGGAGAGCCCTAGTCTAGAGTCTAGTAATATGAAAGCTCTTCTTTTTTTTTTTTTTAATTATTGGCTACTATATAGATGAAGGATAGTGCCATTCTTTTCCCTGGATTATTCTCTTAAGACCTGGCTTCAAATGGTAAAAAGACATTTAGCAGATAGATGACTTTTGTATTTTGAGTCTTTATGTGGTGAACTCATTTGGAGTCGGCTTAACCCTTTTCAGGTAAATACCATTACAAGTTATCACTCCACTTACTCTTGATCTTCTCCTTATAAAGCTGAGTCACTATAGCAAAGGGACATCAAGTGGCATTATTTTTTGTTTTTTGTGCTATGTATTCACTGCACCCGGTTGTCCAAAATGCGTTTGTCCAGTCTACATGATTGTTAACATCTACTTTTGTTGCTGGACCAAGATATATACACGCTGACAGCGAGTAAAACACAACACAGTCGATCTATAATTTTTTTTATTTCACACTGACAATTAGCTTAGGATTGAAAATTATTATTGATGTTTTGACATCTCTGAAGGCACGTGGGGTGGGTGTAGATGTTGGCGGTGAAAATATGTCAAGTTTGCTCTCTCTCTCTCTCTCTCTCTCTCTCTCTCTCTCTCTCTCTGACCGACTGTCTCATTTCTCTTTGTGACGGTTTATATAAACATTCTTTTCCCATTGGAATGTTAATATTTCCTATTGTTGATATAATATTTCCTTTGACTGATATCCTATCACATTTTTCTGGGTCAAATTATGCTTTCCAATAGACAATGGTGGAAAGTCCTGCGTTCCTCACATGGAATTATTCTGCATGTTTGCAATCCATCGAATGCTTCTTTTCCTGAGGTTGCCTGGCAATCCAATATTTGGACTCGACTGCAGATTCGACCTTGGTCTCCCAACCCATTGGTAAACACTCTAAGCAATATGCCAAATAAGCGCCTGAATTCTGTCGGATTTTTCTCTGCCCCCCCCCCCCCGGTTGAGTGGAGTCTGTTTCAACGATTACCATTCATGGGCTCATAACCTATTAGGATTGATAGATATCATGGAATGAGGATTAGAAAAGGAAATTCAGGCAGAGCAATAGCAGCATATACGTGTCTAGTGAAACTTTAGTGAATTCACAACAAACAAGAGTTAACAAAGGGAGGTAATTATCAGTTATACAACTTGTTTAACTTTTTTTTTTAAAGGCCTTGTGCCAGAATCGGCTGTCCTAAGTATCAGACGTTTTAAGCAAAATTAAAATGTGATCCCAGTAGAGTGAAACAGATGAATTTTTTGATGAGTAATTAATAGGGCTATGACAACAGCATATTCGCATCATTATTTTGACTCTTGAGTATATATTCGGCAAAGTTAATCAACCGAGAACCACATGACTGTATAAAAGAATATAAGATATCAACGGATACATACTAGAGAGTCAAAACAATGAAAAGAATATTCTGTTGTCCTAGCCCTAGTAATTATCACACACTGGATAGAAAGGATCTGTTAGTTTGATAAAATTATTAAAGTGGTAAGACAATTGGAGAAGCATTGGAAGGTCAGAGAAAAGGATAACAGACAATATTTAGTTCTACCCCCCCCCCCCCTCCACTACAACTGTGACACCAGAGTTGGAAAGTGGGATTGATAAGTCGGTGCCCTCCGAGGAGGTGCACTCTGACTTGGAAAAAAGTGCTTGGGCAGTTCTGTCGGCATTCCCTGGTAAGGGCGCCTCAGACGATTAACAATGAACTAACCCCTTCTCAAAGAGAGAAGGCAATGCCTGGGAGGGCGGATCTCTTAGAACTGCACAGAACTAAACTCCCACCGCAAAATCAACAGGGATCGGATCATCACAGGAATGGTCTAATCTCTGCTGATTTGGGGCCGAGGATAAAAATCCCGGACAACTGCTCATAGACAATTCACCTTTCTCTAGATATGGATAAAGGGGACGGTGTTCGGTTTCTGTCTTTCTTTTCAGGAAGAACGTACCTATATATAAAATTAAAAAATTACATTTATTTGAAATGCAAATGTTGTCCATCATTTTAATCTGCAAAAAATAAGCAGCAAAGGTATGTCAACAAGGTTCCAGAGTAATAAATCACTAAAGATGTCTTGAGATATGTACTCGATAACCCAACACGGTATAGCATGCATCGTCTTCCTTGTATGCTCATATCCCTTTACCACAGTTGATAAATGCTATCAGCCATTTTAACATTTATAAACATTTATTCTGATAATTTGTAGTTTTATTTTAACTTTTATGTTTCTTCATTTGCCCATAAGTAAAAAAAAAAAAAAAAAAAAAAAAAAAAAAAAACTTGAGCTGAAATTGTTCTGACAACTCGATAAAGTGATTAGATAAAATGCAGTTGTTGGGTTTTAGTTCAGTTTAATTTAGCCAAATATTTTCAACTTCCTCAAAAGTTAATAGTATGTGGGAGGAGTGCATTTTATTTGGATTTTGTTTGGAAACGGATTTTTTTATTATCTTTTGGATTTTAATTCAGTTTAATTTAGACAAATATTTTCAACTTCCACAAAACTTATTTGCATATAAGAGAGGTGCGAGTTGAAAACCGAATTTGAATTTTGTCTTGAAACGGAATTTTTTTAATTTGAATTTTGTCTGGAAACGGATTTTTTTAATTTGAATTTTGTTTGGAAAGAATTTTTTTTAATTTGAATTTTGTCTGGAAACGGATTTTTTTAATTTGAATTTTGTTTGGAAACAATTTTTTTTAATTTGAATTTTGTCTGGAAGCGAATTTTTTTATTTTTGGGTTCTAATTCAGTTTAATTTAGCTAAATATTTTTAACTTCTACAAAACTTATTGGCATGTGAGAAGTGTGTGAGTTGGAAACCGAATTTTGTTTGATTTTTATATGGAAACAATTTTTATTTGACTCTTGGTTGAAAATAACATCTTTTATTATACAACTACTTTCTTCTTATTTGCATTAGCCTGAGCTACAACGGAGCCCCCGCAGTATTTATTATACTAAATGTGAGTAAATTAACGTTTGTTTCCCTCGGTCTTATTTAAAATGCATTTTAAACTAGAATATCCGTTCTAGGATTGGCAAAATTAATTCCCAAACAGTTTTGAACCACTTATGTTTCTGTACAAAGATAAAAATCAATAAATAATACTAAATCATATGTAACATGGCTGTTACGCTTGAACCGTGTTCATTACAGTTCAAACCTCTCTCGGACCCCCATGCTATCTGGCATCATCGAGAAGGAATTGACAAATAAAAATAAATCAATCTCTTTTATTTCTTTTTTTAACACTAGTCGTTTATTACTAGTGCTGGGGCGATTCCTAAATTTTTTCGGCAATGCAATACGGTTTCCATTCTGCTAAATTTACAGCAGATATGCTAACGGTTATGTCTCATAGAATTAGTGAATATCTTGACAAGATTTCCTTTCTAGGGCAATTGCCCTTGACAAAGGCCTTTGATAGGGTATGGCATAAAGGTCTACTTCACAAGATTTCCAGCTATGGTACAGCTCGAAAGTTTTCTCAATTAAATCATTTCTCTCTGATAGGTTCATAACAGTAGTGGGTGATGGGCAGAAATCAGAAGCTCACAGTATTAATGCTGGAGTCCCTCAGAGGTCCATCCTGGGCGCAACTCTTTTCTTGATCTACATCAATGATCTTCCAAATCATATCCTAAGATGATTTTTAGACATTTATGTTGACGACACTACCATCTATGGCAACACATCAAAGGCCGTAAATAACCAAGTTCTTTCTGATTCTCTCTCTTCTGAGCTTGAGAACGTGGCACAATGGGGAAAGAGGTGGCTGGTTACTTTTAATGCATCTAAAACCAAGCTTCTGTCCTTACATCATCAACGCTCTGATCCCCATCTGACATCAATTGAAATGAATGGCTTTCATCTTAGGGAGGTTCCATGTTTTGACAAGCTTCTAGGCTTGACCTTTACTCCTGATCTGAGATGGTCGTTGAAAAAATGGTGGGATCCTTCTACCACTCCAGTGGATATCACACTGCTGATACAATTCTCTACCTATATAAGAGCCAGGTACATCCAAGGATGAAGTACTATTGCCGCATCTAAGCAAGAGCTGCTAGAAGCACCTTATCCTGCCTTGACAGAGTTCAAAATAGATTTTGTAGTTTAGTGGGGGAATGCCCTTTTCTCTTTCCTGCAACCTCTTTGCCACAGAAGAAATATTGCGAACCTGTCTTTGCTTTATCGTTATTTTCATGGCAAGTGCTCATCTGGGCTCCAATCTATGGTCGCTCCTTTCCAAACTTTCATGAAAAACACTCATCTAATTGAAACCACTATCAATAATTTTCCCCATTCTTTATCTGTGCCTAAACCTAAATGTAGAATTCATGAACAAAGCTTCTTTCTTAGAACTGCACGCCTGTGGAACCCTCTTCTGTTTGTCTGCTTTCCAGCTGACTACAATAAGGTTGTCTTCAAGTCCAACATAAACAAATTCTTGATGAGCCGTTCACTTAAGTAATCCAATTTACCAAATTTCCCCTACTAACAATTACTGTGATATTGTCCTATTGACTATTGTACACTCATTGACCCTTATCCTCGAGTGCCCTCCGGGCCTTGATAGGTAGTGATTCCCATGTAAAATAAATTTTTAAAAATTGCTGTATTTCTCCCCATCTCGACACTAGCTTAAAAGTCTTTCACTGTCACTATGGAGCCAGATGTCCACCTCACCTGGAATGCGTTTTTCTTTCTTGACTACACACCAGCCATGGACAGCCATTTCTATTCTTTGACTTTAATTGTTCATCTTTTTCAACTGGACTTTTCTTCCCCGACCACGTGGTGTCCTTTTTTATTTTTCTTATTGCGCCAGCTTGCGCACACTTCCTAATTTAATGTGCTTTTTTTGGCAAACCAGCTATCTTGCAGCTCCTGCTGATATGTTCCCACACGCTCATACACTCTCTGTTACACATATCTAGAATCCTTATTCAAATTTTCATCAAAATCTATTGCATGATTTTTATTCTAGAAAATATTAAAAATTAATGACAGTTTTAACGTTAAAATGTTTAAAATTAATGACGGTTTTAACGTTAAAATGGGAGCGCATTTGGGTTCCGTACTGAGTCTGTTGCTTTTCATTTGTGTGTTAGATGAATTGTTGAAAGAGTTTTGTATAGGTTCTCCAGAAGAGATACTATGTGCTGATCATTTAGTTCTTGCTCGTGAAATGATTGTTGAATTAAAGACTTAGAGGATTGCTATGGAATAAAAAATAAAGGTCTGGGAGTGAATGTTACCAAAAATGGAGTGATAATAATTGCTTTTAATGTTGGAAATCCTCTGGAAAGAGAAAAATTCCCCTGCTAAGTTTGTGGAAACGGAGTCTGGTGCAACTCCATTTTTCATGGTACTTGTAGATAGATTAGATACACACGAAGTACAGTGGAATTATTGGTAGATTGAAAGAATAACCAGTTTGCATGATAATGGAGATGTAGGAGACCTCTGAGATGCAGAAAGCATATCTGGATGGTGAAGCTATTAAGTTTGTTCAAAAGTAGTAAGTATCTGAATTTCCACAAAGGACTTCTACCTCTTTTTTTTATTTTTTATTTTTTATTTTTTATAATTTCCTTTACATAGAAGTAAAAGCAAATAATCCCCACATTTGGATCCCTTACTCCTAGCAGCAAAACTCATAATGATCGTTTAATTAGTTTAGGAGTGAATGTTTAAATATTTCTATGTATAAACATAGAAATATTTAAACATTCCCAACTTTAAATAGTGATGACAAAAAAGATATTGTAAAATATATTGGATTGAGTTATGTTTTAAAAAAAAACTCAAAAGAAAACAGATAGCTAAAAGAGATGGGTGACATATTCAGTTAATAATAATAATATAAATTATAACAGTTGAAACATTTTTATTAAAGTATATTCAGTTAATATAAATATAAATTATAACAGTTGAAACATTTTTATTAAAGTATATTCAGTTAATGATAATAATATAAATTATAAGAGTTGAAACATTTTTATTAAAGTATATTCAGTTAATATAAATATAAATTATAAGAGTTGAAACATTTTTATTAAAGTATATTCAGTTCATAATAATAATATAAATTATAACAGTTGAAACATTTTTATTAAAGTATATTCAGTTAATAATAATAATATAAATTATAACAGTTGAAGCATTTTTATTAAAGTATATTCAGTTAATATAAATATAAATTATAACAGTTGAAACATTTTTATTAAAGTATATTCAGTTAATATAAATATAAATTATAACAGTTGAAACATTTTTATAAAAGTATATTCAGTTAATAATAATAATATAAATTATAACAGTTGAAACATTTTTATTAAAGTATATTCAGTTAATAATAATAATATAAATTATAACAGTTGAAACATTTTTATTAAAGTATATTCAGTTAATAATAATAATATAAATTATAACAGTTGAAACATTTTTATTAAAGTATATTCAGTTAATAATAATAATATAATTTCTATCTCTACTTTTATAGAAAAAGGAACTTCCCTATGGACTCCTAAATGGCTGGCCGATGTTTTTGAAATTTCACACAAATGTACTTTATGTGCCTGGCAGTGTTCTTGGATAGGTTTTGTATTTGAATGTCTCAAATTAGTGAATGAAGTCAAAATAAAATAAATAATGATGATGGTTGTGACCAATGTCTAGTTTTATTTGAATTTTATCGATTCGTTTCAAGTTTTGCATTTTTTTCATGCTAGTCTTCCATTTAGTGAAAAGAAGTATTTATGCTGGTAGTTTCAAAAGTAAAGCCTCTTATTTTTTTTTAAATCAAGAAGTTGAAGAACTTTTAAGACGGGAGTGGTACCATTAAAACGAACGACCTTTTGTGCTCCAGAATTTACTTTTTTATATAGTCATCACCATTCTCAACACATTTTTGCCAAGAATTCAATGACGTATCTCTGCTTCTGATGCACAACCAGAAGTTGTATTCTTAGTCTCGCCCCATCAATATCTGCAACAGAGAGTGAAACTTTCAGATCATGAATGCCTAAGTTCAATCATCATAACAATGCAATTTGCAATCCTGTATGATTTATTTGGAATAAAAAAATAAAATGCTTTACTTTTGAGATATCCCCCACATAATTTAAATTTGTTAATTTGACAAATATTCTTGTCGACCAAATTCAACCCAGTTGCCATGTTTGTTTATTTATTTAGAATTGTCTTAAGATGTCTTGCTGAGACACCTGTTCCTTTCATTCCATTAGAAATGTTTGTAGAATTGCATTTTGGGTTTTCATTGCGTTTGATGTGCGTCTTGAAGAGTTTCTGCACGTGTTAGGCATGAAACGTCAGTGTTTACTTTGATGCTGACAACATTGGTCAAATGACCATTCTTATATCTAGAAATTAGGTTTTGAATTGCTAGATTTGTATCAAAGATAATGTTATTCTTCTGAAAGATTTTGTGTTCTGTATGCAGTCTGCAAAAAAGGAAAAAAACAACATGAAAATGTGACAATTTTTATATTTCTTAAATAATGCGCATTCATTTCTGTCTGTAATAATCAACCATAAACTGTCTTTTATAAAACATTATCTACCAGGAGTTAATTTTGAGCCCTGGTCGCGGCTTAGTTTTGAGGCCGAGTCGCGGCTTAGTTTTGAGGCCGAGTCGCGGCTTAGTTTTGATGCCGAGTCGCGGCTAACTTTTGATGCCGAGTCGCGGCTAACTTTTGATGCCGAGTCGCGGCTAACTTTTGATGCCGAGTCGCGGCTAACTTTTGATGCCGAGTCGCGGCTAACTTTTGATGCCGAGTCGCGGCTAAGTTTTGATGCCGAGTCGCGGCTAAGTTTTGAAACCGAGCCGCGGCTTAGTTTTGAGGCCGAGCCGCGGCTTAGTTCTGAGGCCGAGCCGCGGCTTAGTTCTGAGGCCGAGCCGCGGCTTAGTTCTGAGGCTGAACCGCGGCTTAGTTTGGAGTCATTACATGTTTGGTTGTAATCTGTATTTTTCTTTCTTTGTTGTTTTTGATACTTGGAGTTATGCCTCTGGGTAATTAGCTTTGTTTTCTGGTCGATTTACAATCTTAAACTTACAATAAAGGATCTACACTGCCTCTATTCTTCATCCACTAGGAACTTTCACAATTAAGACATAAGTAATGATTGCTCACTGGCAAAAACAGGTGACATGACTTTTCAGATTTTCAGTACTCTTCACTTCCTTTGATCATTTGCAAATCGCTCTGCATTCTTGCAATAGCCATTTACCATTGTTCTTTTTAATAACGACTGTTTGACAAGCCTTGATGAGGCTTGAGGAAATGAGTTGCATGGGGAGAAATGATATGAGGAAGATACAATGGATGTATGATGTGAGTGTTGAAGACAGACTTAGTTTTGATGACGTCGGTTGAAAGTTAAATCTGGACTACGGAGGGACATGTATGAAAAAATGGATGCAAATTTTTGAGTTTGAAGTTATAGAAAGTTGAGGTAGTAGTTTATTCCAAAAATTAATTTTTAGCATTTATAATTTAAATACAGTTTTGACTATCTGGCTCCACGGCTTGTGTGCATATTGCATAATCTAGAGGTTTAATTTTTACAAACTATATAACTTAAATTAGGCTATATTTTGGCAATAACACGTTAAATGTTGTCTTTCATGTAGTCTATTGAGTCTGGTTTATCAGTGTAGTCATGGGACTTTAAATATCCTCAGAGAATGGAATTGCACGAACGAAGGGTGTAGAGTTGACAGGTTCATTTCGTGAAATTATTTGTCCATCAAATGTTTCTCTCAATGTACTGATCGTATACTTTGTGATTTGTAAATGCTGCTCGGGTGTCAGTCACTTCATGATGAATTGCAAAACCAAGCTAAACTCGAAATAACCAATAGTTGCCAAATTTGCAACTAAAGAAATTAGCGTTGTCAATTTAAATTTTGCCGCCTCTAAAAACACCCTATATATACTGGTCAAGGAAGATGACGACGTTAGCTTTTTGCAGTTCTTTCAAGTAGGTGTTGATATCTTCCTACATACAGTCCCTGGTATTCCCAAGTGGTCACCCATCTGGTATTGGCTCAACATTGCTTGACTATAATAATCTAGCGAGAACCGTTGTGTCAAGGTCATTATACGTATATTCATTAAGCCTTATCCTTGAGTGGCTCTTGACCTTGCTCAGTGATGATCTAATAGTAAAAAAAGTAGTCCATTAATTATAATGTGGTCTCCAGTTGAATCAACACCAAACATTGTAAATTGTTTACTTGTAACAATTATGACATGTGAATCTCGTCAAACATCTGTTCGTGTGCCGCATCATTATCATCATGGCTGTTTTTTTATGGTCATGGGAGATGGCATTTTTTGTTCTGTAAGATGAACCGTACAGAACAAAAATAAAAGTAGGCTTTAAGATTTAACAAAATAATAAACCATCGAGTGTGTGACATACACCTGGTGACCTGCTGGCTAGAACTGCGGAGTCAATTCACTTTTTTTTAGGAATAGTTAATGAAAATTATCCGACTCTAGTCTAAAAAAAAATGAAATAATAAAAGTGTTAATTACCCCCCCCCCTCCCGAGAAAAGAAGTGTGGACTTGTAAATTCACCCTTGTCTGTTCGTCCGTTTGTCTATCCGCACTTTTCTCAATAACTATGCCTTGAAATTTTGCACCTTTTGGCTTAAAATGGCTAAAATTGACATTTTTGTGTTTATTAAAAAAAATTGACGCCTTGGATTTTTATAAAACTTTCTAAAAAGTTGTAACTAACTGATTTCTATATAATTTTGTTTGTCTATACTTCGCGATAACTCTTGGATGTGCTCCAGGGGCTCTTTTAGGGCTAATAAAAAAAAAAAAAACTCCATTTTTGGGACTATTTTACCATATTTGTCTAAAATTTTCTGTATGATTTAGTAGTTTTGCATGGTGCTGAACTCAAATTTAAATATGCTAAGGGATTTTTGGGGCTAAATGGGGGGGGGGGGACAAATGATGGACTTAGTCATTTCTTTTTTTTTTTTGCATGGTGCAGAACTCAAATTTACATACGTTAAGGCCTAAAACTGCATCGTTTGTTCATTTTCACCAGGATTTGACGTCCCCTGGGAACTTTTGGGGCTAAATAGTGGGAGGCAATACTAAATTTAGTCATTTTTTTTTTTTTTTATGCCTCGTTCACTGTGCACGCACGGGGACCATGCATACTTCACTTGTTTATGATGGAAAATGCTCCAAACAAAAATTATCAAAATCTTCGAAGGGAAAAGAAAGAGAGGAGGTTCTGATGTTGATTTTTTTTTTTTTTTTAATTTTTAAAATATTGAAAAACTCGAAAATGTCAGAGAATCTCGAAAAATATCTTTTTATTTTTATTAAATTAAAAAATAATTCTTTAGTTGTAAATCCAGAAATCCAGAGCTCTTTTCTAAATTAATCAATAAATTTTTTTATTTTTTTATTTTTTACAGTGATCACCACTTATCAAGGCCCGGAAGCCACTCAGGGATAAGGGTTATTGCAAGTACATTACGTTAGTGTGGAGATTTGATGAAGTGTTTACTTAAGGGGGCGGTTCATTAGGAATTTGTTAACATTGGACTTGAAGACATCCAAGTTGTAGTCCGGTGGGAAGCAGGCAGACGGAACAGAGTTCCACAGGCGTGCAGTTCTAAGAAAGAAGCTTTGTTCATGGAATCCACGTTTTGATTTAGGCACAGATAAAGAGTGGGGGAAATTTTTCACAGTGGATTCAGCTAGACGGGTGTTTTTCGTGAAAGATTGGCGAGGGGGGACCAGAGATTGGAGTTCAGACGAGCACCTGCCATGGAAATAACGATAAAACAAGGATAAAAATGTTGATTGAATGAAATTTGTTAGTTCATTCACCGACAATGATGGTAAACGGGTCAGTTAGTTTTATATATTTTTTATCTAGGTATTTTCTGAAAATTAAATTTAATTATTAAAATATCGTTTACTCATTAAATGATTAATTGAACTAGACTCTTATAAAGCTATAATTTTTGTTAATGTAATGTTTTCTGTTACCGTCTATTTAAAAATTGATTGGGTGTAAACAGCTTTCAACACTTTCAATTAAATAAGTATTTGCTAAGAATTTTGGGGCCATTTTAAATGACTTTCTATTCACCCACAGTTAAAATGTTTCCAAATTCTTTTCAATTTTGAAGCATCACAAAGTATTTCATTCTTTTTATTGTTTAACGATTAACAAAAGATTAAAACAACTGATATTACAACAAAATTGAAATCCATTTCGGTCGATCTTAATTTTGTAATTTTAATTTCTCTTCAGATAGGATTTTTTTTATTTTACACTATTGAATATTTAATTTCTTTTGTATTGTCAAGTAGAAAACTATACAAAGATATAATAATAAAGAATAGATTTATTCTGATCGGTACAATAATAGAAGTCCATGTCAGGTAACCACAACTGGTAACTGAGTGAGTAAACTGCTAAGAGTTCTCTGTGAGTTTGCATTTCCAGTTGGGTATTGCGGCAATGTCACGATTTCAATAGATTTTCGATTATGAGTAAATAAATAAAGGTATCCATTTTTACAGTAGCAAGAAAGAAAAAATACGAGCAAAAAAAGGAAAGTTGTTTATAATTTTATTAATATAAAAACAGTGAAAGATTTCTTAGGAGTTTGCATATTTTTTAATGAGTAGAATTAAAGATGAAATGTTCTTCAGCTATTAAATGCTTAGTCCTGCAAACATTATCATTCCATGGAATTCCATGAATTTAAATTCTTTTTAAAAAAATTGTTTTTATACTACTGTGTCATCAATTAAGGTTAAAAGACACTCGAGGATAAAGGTTAATGAGATGGAATGTTTATTAGTTGAAAGATGAAGAACATAGAACCCCCATCCTCTAACGTAGACCCTTGCTACCATGTCTCCTCCAACATCAGGGGTCTACGTTCCAACCTTCCAGAGGTTGAAACCCAATTACAGGAGACAAAACCGGACATATTGTTCCTAAGCGAAATTGGCATAGGGCCAACCATTTTCCTAGATGAGTTCATAATTAATGAATACTCTAACTTAACATCTAAATCTGACCCCTAAGATCGCCATGGGCATGGAATATATGCCTACATTAAAGATGGCTTTCCATGTGGTAGGGATATCTCCAGTGAAGACCCTAATTTACTTTATATGTGCTTCCGGGTTGCACTTGCTTACACCACTGCATTTATATTTGCATTCTATCACCCCCACAACAGCGGAGTTACTCTCTTTAAAAGCATATCTGAGAAAAATGACCATATCGTGTCTGCTCATCCTTCAGTTAACATTCGCTTCAATGTTCACAATGTGGAATAGCTGACCCACTCAAACAAGACAGATGAGGGGAGGTTCTCTCATGACTTCTCCATTGCCTATGACCTCACTCGTGTACCCGATACTACCGGTCAGTATGCAAGCCTTCTAGACCTTTTTCTCACAACTTCCCCTAAGCTATGTTCCGTTCTATCTTCTGTGGGATCTTCCAACGACTCGGTTGTATCAGTTAAGATAAAAATGAAATGCAACAAGTCTTCAGACGTACCTCTCCACAGTACAGTATATCGATACTCTATGGCTGACTAGGATAGCTTCTATCCATTCATATTCGATCTACTTCTGCATTCCATGTTTAAGAAGGATGTGTCTTCTATAGTATCAGGCCTGACCGAATGGTTAATTGTAGGTATAGACCGATTCATACCATCCAAAAAATTCCAACAAAAACCTAACAGCCAGCCATGGTTCTCCCCAGAATGTGCTGTTGACATCGTGCACAGAAATCACTTTTTCCATAGCTACCAACGTAATAGATGTACTGAGACTAAAGCTGCTTTCAGAACTGTCAGCAACCACTATAAAAGATTAATAAAAAATGTAAGAGAGCTATATGCTCAGTCCGTTAAATCCAAAGTAACTGAGCAGCGGCTTGGTTCCCACCAGTTTTGGCAAATAACAAACAGGATCCTGAACAGAAGCGTGTGCTCTATCCCAACCATCATCAATGTGCCTGAGGTCATCTCGTCAGTATCAAACAAAGCCAAACTCTTTGCCAATGCAGCTAATTCTACCCTATGCGACCAAGGCAATCAACTCCCTGTATTTCCTCCTATAACAGAAAACATGCTATGCAACATACAAATATCTGTGCGTGACGTTGCCAAGCTAATCAAAAACCTTGATTCCAGTAAAGCAACTGGCCCTGACGGCATTCCAATTATAGTGTTGAAAAAGCTTCAACCAGAATTTGCCCCCATACTTACAAAACTGTTTAAGCGTTGTCTTAAGGAGAAGTGCATCATAACACTCTGGAAGACCTCATCAGTATGCCCTGTGTTTAAGAATTCAGGTGATAAGTCACCTCCCTCTCAGTACAGACCAATAAGTTTCCTGTGTGTCATGAGTAAGTTGCTGAAATCCATATTAAATAAAGTAGTAGTCAACCATCTCAGCAGAAATAACCTTCTTAGTGATATGCAATATGATTTCTGTTCTGCTAGATCTACAGCAGTTGTGCTAATGGTTATATCTCATAGGATTAGTGAATCTCTCGACAAAGGCTTCCTTTCTAGGCCTTCGATAAGGTATGGCATAAGGGCCCACTTCACAAGATTTCCAGCTACGGTATAACTGGAAATGTTTTCTCAATTATTAAATCATTTCTTTCTGATAGGCTCATAAGAGCGGTTGATGGGCAGAAATCAGAGGACCACAGTCCCTCAGGGGTCCATCCTGGACCCAACTCTCTTACTGATCTACATCAATGATCTTCCAAAACACATGCTTAAATCATTTGTTGACATCTATGCTAACACATCAAAGGCCGTAAATGACAAAGTTCTCTAGTCTGATTCTCTCTCTTCTGATCTTGAGCACATGGTACAATGGGGGAAGAGGTGGCTGGTTACTTTTAATGCATCTAAAACCAAGCTTCTATTTTTACATCATCAACGCTCTGATCTCCATCTGACATCAATTGAAATGAATGACTCGTCTTGGGGAGGATCCATGTTTTGACAAGCTTCTGGGTTTGACATTTACTCCTGATCTGAAATGGAACACGTACATCAAATCTTTTGCCAAAGTCGCTGGAAAAACAGACAGAGTACAAAATAGACTTCATAGCCTAGTGGGGGATGCTCTTTTCTCTTCCCTGCAACCTCTCTCCCACAGAAAGGACGTTGTGAGCCTGTCTTTGCTTTATCATTATTTCCAAGGCAAGTGCTCGTCTGAGCTCCAATCTCTGGTCCCTCCTCGCAAATCTTTCACGAAAAACACCCGTCTAGCTGAAACCACTGTCAGTAATTTTCCCCATTTTTTATCTGTGCCTAAATCAAAACGTAGATTCCATGAACCCTAACCCTAACCCGAAGGGGCTTCTTCAGGGAGAAAGCCATTAATTTTGTCTGGAGCAGAGCAAAGATCCAAACGTTGGTGATGGACAGAGAGAAGCCTGGTTTTAGGTATTAAAAGCAACCAACCACTTTCTCCCCTGTTTATAGAAGAATCATACTAACCAATGTCATAAACAATCTGTAACGTTGTCTGCAAACCAACACACGGTGTGTCCAGTTTCAGTCGCAAAGACCAAGACAAAGAATAGGAAATAACTCCAACTCGCTTATTCTTTGTAGTAACAACGTTTATTTCCTTATTGTTACAGCCGTGACGTCCCTCACATGATCTAGAACGTTCTCCATGTCTCTCACAAAATCTCGAATGTTATCTTGTCTCACACGCGATCACTCTTTTTCTCCTTTTTATAATCCTCCGCTCTCCACCGGTGACGTCACTTAGCATTCATTTACATCCGTGCTATGTTATGAATCTAGACTATTGTTTAATCTGTTTCAAATTCGTTCCTGCAATTGGAAACCAGTGTATTCTTCAAACAGAAACCAACCCTTATCCTAACCCTAATCCTATCCCATTCAAGTTTTTCGTGTTATTCAATTGGGTTTTCAAATTCTTCTTACCAACTTCCTCCGCTGGCACATTTACTGACCTGTCGTCCATTTTTGAATATGACACTTGACACATGCAATTAGCCCGCCTACAACAGTTTTGCTAAATTGCACTAACAACAGGTGGGAAAGGAAGGGGGTAATGCATTTACCATCTGAAGTACGATTATACGAAAGGGAGAAGAGAGGACTATTTATTTTGAAAAAGAAGTACACAATGAATTGGCATGAGGTGCAAGGAGTAATCTTGAGGTACTCCTTATTGTGGGAGTAACGAATCTGTTCATGTTGAGTTATCTTTTCATACAAAAAAAAATATTGCAGTTAAAATACAATTTAGATTAAAGGGGACAAAAATATATAAAATATACTTTCTTTCAGATTTTTTTTCTTTCTCAATGACGTTAAACTTGTTTTTGCATCAGCTGCCACCGTGAAGCAGTTGAAAGAAAGACCGATTGTGACATACAATAGTTTTTTTTTTTATAAAACTGGCTTTCATCCGGACCAAGTCTATGATCGTGCTAAATGAAAATAAAAATCCATCTTTATGAACCCTTCTTTGGGCCAAGATCAAAGTGTAGTATCTGTTCTTCAGATGCTGCACTTCAATTTCTTGTTCTCTGTCAGTGGAGGAGAAGTCCTTCACGACTGAGACAATTTTAAATTTTTGTTCCTTTTCTCCATGTTAAAAAAAAACGACCCAGGTGTCTAACTGTGTCCCGTGGGGAGGCATTGTAAATAGGAACCCCCGCGTAGCTCGGAATTAACGTGAAAGAAGAAAAAAAGGGGTTTGGAATAATTATACAAGCAGCTAACATCTTCAGAGGTTCATCGTTTTAAAATCCTAATTGAAATGGTTGCATTAATGGCATTTAATGGCATCTAATGGATTCGGTAGTTAAACATAACACGTAACAATCAAAATGGTGGAAGCCTAAAACAAAAAACGAAAAGAGAGAGAGGGAGAGATCTAGAATTAAGTTAAAGAATCCAATTTCGTTCTACAGACAGCATAACATTAGTAATAAAAACATAGGATTATTTATATTTGATTATTTAAAAAAACCCGTGAATTTAATTAAACAAATTTTATTTTAGTGATTTTTTTTTTTTTGAGTCTATTCACCAAAACCAAGTGATGGAAGTGATAATGTATTTACCATCTGTAGGATGATTATATCAAAGTGAGAAGAGAAGGCTATTTATAATGGAAAGGAGTACAGAATGTATTGTCATGAGGTGCAGGAATTACTCTTGATGATGTATTCCTTATTTTGGGAGTAATGATGCATATCTCTGGTTCAGTGTGTATAAGGTTAGTGGCAACCTTGGTTGGAGTGAGTGTCCCTAATGATGGAGGTCTGAACAGAGCTGAAAGGGAGAAACAGACCAAATATCAGGGTCTCATGTATGATATGAAAAGAAACTGGAATCTTAGAGAGATATCAATCGTACCAGTTATCATGGGTGCCATAGGGCTTATGAAGAAGAACCTGAAGTCCTACCTAACTAATATTCCTGGTGAACCAAGTGCAAAAGAGATCCAGACAATTGCACTTAAGGAACAGCGAGGATACTAAAAAGAGCTCTCGGTTGGTTTCAATAAAAAGCAGGGCAATGTTGGCAGCTGGTTTGGCTGCCCCATACCCAGCGTTACAATCTTTAAAGGAAGAAAATTAAAAAAAAAAGAAAATAATAATAATCCAGTCACATTCTTTATGCATATAATACTGGGTCAACTGAACTTTTTTTCTGCCAATGTGTTTCTGTGTGCGTGTGTGTAATATATATATAAATGACCCCCACACACAATTTCTTGGCATATATACCCGGTGAACCAAGTGCAAGTGAGATACAAACAATTGCACTTAAAAGGACAGTTAGAATCTTGAAAATTAAATTCAAAATGGCGTAATGTAAACAAATTATGAGGTATTTACAGCTTCTCTTCCAATTTTCGGATTTTAATCATGTCAAAACGCACTTTATTTCCTTTTGATGGATTGATTGTTGCTATTTCTTCTGATGAGTTAAGGGCGAACTATATTCACTAATTGATATAATAATTAAGTGATTGATTTTGTGCTACGAAACATACTGTAAAGAATTGTAAAGGTCAACTAAATTGAAGGAATAAATTGTAAGATGGTCAACATCATGAAATTTGAAATATAGACTTTTGTCAGTCATTCACTATATTGCTCTGTAATTATATTGAGATTCTCAAATAAGGATTGGTATATATTATGAGGAAATAAAGTATATTTCCACAGATATATACTAGCCGTTGCCCAGTATTAAACGCAACGTTAAATTCCGTAAAAAAATCAAGTAAAAAAAAACGGACAGAAACTGAAACATGTGCATATGAGTATTGTTTTTTCTAAACAGTTCACTTCTTGTAAGTAAAAAAAAAAATACTGCAGCTGAGATCGAAACCAAAACCTAAAGACAGTGAGTCAAGTACGATAACCGTTAGACCAGCTTGACACGATCTTTAGTGTTTTCAAATCTTGTGAAACAGTTGACAAAAATCCGATGCCCCCCACCTCTCCCGAACCAACTTTTCTATTTTATCCCTTAGCAACCTTTTATAAGTGTGTGTATGTTAACACAAAGGTTTATGTAGTAGCTCAGTAGTGTATAATGACTAGAGCTCTTAATTTAACATCATATCAATTTTAGTTGTTCAATGAAACATTTCTTATCTCATTAAAAATAAACACTTTATTGACAGACAATTGTTTCTGCCAATTGTTTGTCGATGAAATGTTTATAAATGTTTTTAAACAATAATATAAATTATACTGAAGTAAGGGTTTGAAAATTATAAACCGGGAATCATAAACAAAATACGAAACTTAGATATTATAGTTGAATCAATTTAGAATTACATAGTTTTTTTTTTTTTTCGAGGGGGGCGGAGATTTTAGATTATAGCGATCATTGGATAACATAATAAGAGGTTGGAAAGTAAAAATAAAAATAAGGAAAATGATGATTTAATGCAGAGGTCATGTATGCTATGATCAAATGTGACCTATTGATAATAATGATAGATTATGAGGACGGTTTATATACGAGTATTTGAATATGAACATGTTCTAGCCCAGAAGGAAGCAACCTTGTGATAATGTGTTCCACAGATTGGAAATTCTTGGATAGAATTTTATTTTTTAATTTTGGTTAGAGATTGCTTATAGATGAAACTGAAATCCAAGACTGCCGTTATTTGTTTTTTTGTTTCTAACTTACCCCACAGGTGTAGTGGCAGGGCATGCTTTGTATGAGCGCTTCCAATTCATGTTTACACCAGGCTATGTTTGAAAAAGAAACTGAACATTGTCACTCAGCTCTCGCCGTGATGTCATTTAGACGTTCGTATCTCCATCTTCATTATATCACAGGGACATACGAACAGTATTTCTCTTTGCATCTTCTAATATTTAAAAGACAAAATGTGTGTGTGTGTGTGTGTGTGTGTGTGTGTGTTTCGCAAAAACTTTCGACAGAGGCGACGGATCCTCACGAGATCGGTATCGTTTTAAAGCTCGACCCTTCGGGCGATAAATATCGAAAAATTGGCCCAAAACATTAATTCCTTCATCCTAAACTGGGCAGTTTTCTACAAGAAGGAGTCGTTTTTTGAGTCGCCATTTTTGCAAGTTATTGCATCGGTTGGATTGACTTCGCTTAATTTCAACGTTCCGAACTTTGGAAGCATTGGCAAAGACGTCACGTTTTTTTTTGTTTTTTGTTTTTTTTCCCCTTCATCTGCCTACTACCACTTATTTCTGTCTGTCTGTCTGTTTGTCTCTACCTCTCTCTCCACCCAAACTGCCTACTGTTGTTTCGCCCCCCCCCCCGCTACTCTCAATTTATTTATTTTTTAATCCCTCCCACCGGGGTTCGTTACTAGACCCAAGCAACGCCGGGGAACCCCGCTATTATAACACTTTTTTTTTAAAACACCTTTTAATTCCAGCCCCCCGGGGGGGGGGGTCCTTACTACACCTTCACACACCCAGACGTCGGTACCCCGCTAGTGTATTTATAAAAGAATAACCGTTAAAAGATCGCTGCCAGATAAGATTGTGAGAAAAAAAAATTGGTATAGTCATCCAAAATATTAATGAGGTATAAATGAGAAGACACTTATTTTTTAAATAAAATTTAAATGAAACATTTTGAAAAACCTTTTAAGAGTCGAATATAATAATAAAATCATTATTTATTTATATTTTTTTTGCCGATATTTCGCTAAAATGAAGTATCCTTTTGAGTTAAAATTCATATAACTTGAGAATATATATTGCATAACTTGCATATAACTTGAGAAAAACACTTGAAATGTGTCAATATTATGTGAATAAATGAAATCAAAACAAGATGGCGACTGAATTTGGCCTGATGTCGTGTGATTTCGGTAATTTCCCATAATGTTGATACATCTCAAACGTGATTTTCTCAACTAACATGTATAATGCTAAATGGATTTTAACTCTCAATTATTTCCCATTTAGTATTTTTTTTTTTTTTTTTTTGCCTATACAGAATTTTCCTCACATTCTGTACTGGCCGCGATCTTTAATGTTTACTTATAAAAGATGGTCTGCTACTTTTATTTTATTCGAACATTAAAGAAAATTATGACTGAATTTATTTTCATTATTATTAAATTATCAGGTAAACATTTTTGTATGATTTTTTTTTTTATCATTTTTTTTTAACTTCAGTCTTTTCTAGTTTCATTTTTGGTTATTTTATCATTTTTATTTGCAGCAAAAAAAACAAAAAAACAAACAAAAAAAACACCCTAAAATATAAGGAGTTAAAAACATTAAACATATTTTATGCACGATTAATAAATTGAGAACAAAAGATTTTTGTTTTAGAAAAGTTTTTAAACAACAACAAAAACAACAAAAAAAAAAACAAAAACAAAAAAAAAACAAAACAAAAAATGAATAAGAAAACTGATCCACAATGAAAACCACTAAGGGAAAGGGAATCTGGTTATTTTTTGTCTATGTAAGATGATAGTTGTATTCAAATGTATTTCTCAGACAATGGCTGTGTGTGTGAGTTTTATTTTTTTTATTTTCTTTACTTTATTTTTGTTTAAGTAAATAGGCAATAACTGTTTTTGCAACCTTCTGTGTGACTCCTGTGCTTAAAAAAAAGTGCTGAATGAAAAATGGATGCTTTTGTTCATGAATTGTCATCCCTTGAGCATATTATGTCACCATTAGCTATCAAAGCTATTATGTAACCGTCTTCGTTTTTTTTTTTTTATGCAAATCACAAATGTTGTACATATTTTTTACTTTGTAAATATCCCTAAAATCATGTTTCTGAATTTTCTGAGGTGAGGATTGATGATTTGGATTATTCGGGGAAACCATTTGGGATAAAGTAAAAATTATTGACAGAAGGACGGTGGAGAGTAAGACGACGCAAAGAAGCAGTGCATATGCTGAACGACTAACCTACTAAGCATACCTAGTATAGAATTTAGCACAACATAAGAAGATAAGGCGGCAATTATAGAATATATATATATATATACGAGGGGCGTGCAATAAGTAATGCCCCTGGCCCACTTCCAGTTGTCTGATCTAGCTGAAATTTTGCATGTGCAATGATTTATATCTCTACGGGTTATGTGGCAAATTACAGTTCTGAACTAATTGTGGTTTCTGTTTTACACGTGTTTGAACTGAGTCAAGTGTGAAATGGAGCCTGTTGAATGTCGAGCAGTGATCCGGTTTTTGTATTTGAAAGGACGCACACCACAGGAGACTTTTGATGAAATGAAAGAAACTTATGGTGATAATACCCCATCATATGACCGTGTAAAACGCTGGCAGTGTGAATTCAAACATGGCCGGAAGTCTGTGGAAACAGCTCCCAGACCTGGTTGCCCCCCTTCTGCCATCTGTCCGTCAAGTTGAGGCTGCCATTTTGAAAGATCGGCACATTACTATTTACAAAATAGCTCAAGATGTCAAGATTAGTACAGGGTCTGTGGAAACTATCATTCATGACCATTTGCATATGCACAAGGTGTCTGCCAAATGGATTCCTAGGTTGCTCACACCATTCCAGAAGCGAGAATGCGTTGAGTGCTCAAGGATGAATTTGATGTGCCAAGAAGATGAGTCAAAATTTTTCAAAAGACTGATTACACAGGATGAAACCTGGGTCCATCACTATGATCCAGAGACCAAAGCCCAGTCAATGCAGTGGAAGCACTTGGGCTCACAACCTCCAAAGAAGGTAAGGGTGCAGCCCTCCGCTGTATTCACAGTCTTCTAGGATCAGGACGGAGTAGTGATGACAGATTTCCTGGCAAAGGGTACCACAATTACAGGAGCCTATTATGCTTCACTTTTGAGGAAATTAAGGGAAGCTATCAAAATAAAGAGGCGGGGCAAGATCAGCAAAGATATCCTCCTCTTGCAGGACAACGCTCCGGTCCTCAACTCGCATCTTGCCAGATCAGAAGCACGGACGTGTGGTTATGAAATCCTTCCCCATCCTCCCTATCTCCTGACCTTGCACCCTCTGACTTTCACCTCTTCCCAGAATGAAGTTTTTGAAGGGAAAGCGTTTCCCAGATGATGCAGCCTTGATTTCAGAAGTCATGTCGTGGTTGGAAGACCAACCTGGGGTGCTCTACAAAAACGGTCTCCAGAGCTGCATCAAACGATGGGAGAAATGCATAACTCTGGGTGGTTCCTATGTAGAGAAAGACTAATAACTGTGCCAAGTTTCGTTGCTCTACTGCTATGGGAAGTGGGTCAGAGGCATTACTTATTGCACGCCCTTCGTATATATCCATGCCTCTGTTCAGTCTCAAGAGACAATGGATACCTCCTGTAAGAATAGCTGTGTGAGTAATTATGAGACAGGGATTGTGAAATCCCTAACCACACCGTTCCTGAATTGGCACTGCTTGATTCCAATGGCAAGGAGAAGTGCTAAATGACTGGAAACAATGCCAAGACAAGTGGAGACCACATGCAGTTCCTGAAATTCCCAAAGAATCACCCATTTTAGTATTGACCAGGCTCAACGTTGCTTAACTTCGGTGATCTAACGGGAACTGGAGTGTCAATGATCTTATGCTGTATAACTACATACACACATTTCCACAAAACCTTTGACGTTGCTGGCGGTAAGACTAAAACTTGCTGCTATGGTTTCAAATGATCTGAAATAACAGCAAGGTGAGACTTGATTCCAAATGTTTCTCGTATGTTATATCTCCCCTCTTTTGGAAATGGGGTACGATTAAAATATCTCCAGTATCAAATAATCCTTATACACTGTGAAATTTACTTTATGTATGAAAACCAAAGAGGGGAGATATAACATCTGAAAAATATTTGGAATTAAGTCTCTCCTTGCTGTTATTTCAGATCAAGGCCAGAGGTCTTGGGGAAATATTAGATATCTTGTAATTCATATGCAAAACTAGGGAAACAAATGATTATGATTGAAACATTTTATGGCTGTAAAAAAGTGCCAAAAATAGTCTTTGGATGGTGGATGATCTCCTTAATGTGCGACCTTAAGGGCAAATAACCTTTACCCAAAAAGTCATGTGTATGTATGTATGTATGTATGTATATATACTAGCCTGGGAGCCCGGCGTTGCCCGGGTGTTTGTAGGTGTGTGTTGAGCAAAAAAAAAAAAAAGTAGTAGTAGGCAGGCGGGCTTGAACCCATACCATGAAGGAGGAAAAGAATGTGAAAAAAAAGTGACGTCTTTGCTATTGCGCCCATTGTCAACCGGATGTGATGTAGGGTTAAATTAAAGCTAGTCAATCGAAAAGAGAGGATGGCTTTCGAAAACATCAGCGAAAAAAGCGCTCACTTGAGGGTTTTATTTTATTTTTAGACAATTTTTCTGTATTTGTCGTCCTAAGGGTCGACTTCACAACGATTCCAATCTCATGAAAATTTGTCGCCTTTTGAAAGTTTTAAGCAGACAAACATACACACATATATATACATACATTTAAACAGACAGGTGAGATTTATATTATAGATTATATTGGCTGCAATGTATAGTAATGATTTAAAAAGTTAAAAGAAAAAAAAAACTCATATGCCACCACCAAGAATCGAAACCAAAATGTTCAGCTTACGATTTATTTTGCCTCTGCCGCCATGACTGGGCTATGAAAACATGTTTACTGCAAGGCTAAAAATTACAACATGAACCAATAGTTACTACATTATGAGTTCATAATGTCGGCATTGGACCTTCACCTGGCAAATTTCATTTTTTTTTTTAAATTTTCACACTTTTGCACAGATTTTTCCGAGCTAAAACACAAATATAAAGTTTTGCATGGATTCAAATACCTTATATATGAAGTTTCATGTCTGTAGACCAAAAACTCTAGGAGGAGTTTGGTAGGCAAAATTTGTTAAACAAAAATATATACGTATACATAAATATATATGGAAACAATTTTGTGTTTACTATAAACTTTTTACGCAAATATTATGCAAGTATAAATCATATAGAATATCTGCATGAATATAATTATACATAATAGTTAACTAAAGATGATTATCCCATAAGAAAACTGAAAAAAATAATAGGGAATTTATTAAAATGAAAGTTTAAAAGAATGTGCAAATTAGCTAGATCTTTTGCTAGTGAATGCAATTCCACAACCCATATATGAGAAAATTGTATTTTCTTTTTAAATAAATAAAAAAGAAGGTTTTTAATATGAATATCAATACACACAAAAGAAAAACAAATTTATAGGAGTGTGTGTATATATAATATTATAAGACAATATATTTCTACAGGAATATATATATATATATATATATATATATATATATATATATATATATATATATATATATATATATATAATCTGTATTAACAACCGAGCAAAGTGGCAAGCTGCTATAAGATCTGGTGCCAAAAGATCCTGCCAGCAATACACAGACTTCCTGAACTGTAGAAGACTGAAGCGCCTTGCCAATCGTCGTCCTCGACGTTAAGGGCCTATGATGATTAACAATTAGTGAGATTGTACATCTAAAGACAATAAGATTAAAAATTCCTGCTTCAATACTAGAATTATCCACAAGGATTTGTGGCGTAATGGATAAAGTACTAGTACAGTTGTAAGTGACCTTCTAGAGGTTGAAGGTTCAATCCTCAATGTAGGTGATACTAAGAATACAACTGCAAATTACTTAGGACTTCTATCAGGTCGTGGCTGACGGAACTAGAGTAGGCTACTTCCATGGATTAAATAAAGGGTTTCGTTTGAAATTCCGTGCAGATTTCCGAGAGTTTGATGGAAAGATTCCCAAGTTCGACAAGACACACTCAAAGGATAGCATTACGTCACAAACGATTGAAATAAATACTAGAAAATCTCCACAAAAGTATTAAAACTTTTTTTAGATTTTGAGATATTATTTACAATTTCACACTTATTTCACAACATTTTGACCATTTTGCTCTCCATTTTATTTTTTATTTTGTTAATTGGTACAATGGATAAAGGTGTTGATTAGTTAAAAGTTCTAAATGACAGTTTCCTGGAGGTTATATGTTCAAGCTTTACTACATGCAATAATAACCAATAATAACCAAGAATAACCAATAATAACCAATAATAACCAAGAATAACCAATAATAACCAATAATAACCAAGAATAACCAATAATAACCAAGAATAACCAATAATAACCAAGAATAACCTACTGATCAATTAACACTTCTATCTGATCATAGCTGACCGAACAAAAACAATTTACACTTTGAATTACATTAAAAGGTTCAGTTTGAAATTCCATATAGGTTTCTAAGTTCTCAAATTGGAAAAGCTGCACATGTCAAAGGTTAGTTTGGTCAAAACCTTGTGGAAATAACAACCAATGTTGCATCCCTGTGCCTGTTTTACAAGTATTTTAATGGAATGTGCTCTGATGAACTCATTGCACTTGTGCCCCCCTCAACATAAATGCCCCCGACCAATCCATCCAACAAACGGTAAAATTTAACTCTTTTACTGTAGAGATCCCTGGATGCCGGAAAACCTTCTACTCTAATAGTTTCTTTTCATGGACTGCTAGACTTTGGAATTTTCTCCTGGTCTCCTGACTTGCAGAAATTTAAATGTAATGTGGACAGACATTTTGTTGCTCAACTCTGTACATAGTGTCTCTGCAGATATAGCCCCAAATAGTAACCCCTTAAACCCAAGTGACAATGTGCCTTGTTTTGAATTATCATTATTATTATTATTATTATTATTATTATTATTATTATTATTATTATTATAAATGAAAATAATAAAATAGAAAAATGAAAATAAAAAATAATAAAATAAAAATAAAAAATAGTAAAAAATAAAATAAAAAAAAAAAATAAAATAAAAATATAAAAATAATAAAAATAACTACATAAAAAATAAAAATAATAAAAATACCAAAATAATAAAAAATAAAATAAAAATAATAAAAAATAAAATAAAAACATAAAAATAATAAAAATAACAAAAAAATAAAATAAAAATAATAAAAAATAAAATAAAAACATAAAAATAATGAAAATAACAACATAAAAAATAAAAATAATAAAAATAACAAAATAATAAAAAATAAAATAAAGATAATAAAAAAACAACACCAAGATGAAAATAATAGTCTGAATAATAGAGAGTATACAGATCTGCAAATGTTCACAGTATGAATCCGTGGAGACAGCAGTAGGCAACACCAATAAATGACCCGGTTAGGAGAGAAGAAAGGAGAATAAACAGTCTACACCATTTTCTCGATATTTATTTTTTATATTATTTATTTATTTATTTTTTTTTTTTATTTCTTTTGAAGTTTTTAATTCTACAGACAAGCATACCCCCCCTCAATGGACTTTCTTAGCGCTTATCAGTTGATCTATATTTAACTTGGCATTAGCATATAACAACACCCTTCATAGGTGTTGTTATAGATGTTTTTCATCTTTATCAGACAAAAAAAAAACAAAACTGTGAGGCTTATTTAGGATAATACGCTTTATTCAGCTTGGCCAATCAAATGGCTTTTGAAGTTTTCGCAGAGGCGAGTTGAATCAAGCGTGTTTAAGATTAAAATTGCAGCATCATCTGCGGAAGAAAAACTTTCCGATTTATAGGCATGAGATCCCCTCGGAATAAACAGGTTTCCATTTTGTATGGAGAGGTGCATGTTATCCTCATCAGCCAAGTTTTCTGCATCGAGGGAAATCTTGCTTCCAACAACTGCTGACACCTACCAATTGGCACTCATCGGCAATTCTGTTTCCCAAATTTTTTAGATGAGGATAATTTGTTTCTACGAGGGTCGTTCCAAAAGTAAGGCCTCCTATTTTTAAACTCTAAAACTAAAACGTTGAAGAGCTACGAAGATAAGAATGCTACCATTACCTTTTGTGTTCCAGATTTTATTTTTCTACATAGTCACCACTATTCTCAATGCACATTTGCCAGCGATGGGGTGGTGACTGTGCATGGGCGTCCGGAGCACACTTTGTCATTCACATCTCTGTAGCCAACCTGAAATCAGTGAACCCATTTCCTGTGCTGTCAACAACTGCATCAATTTTGTAAACGCTCAACAAGCGCTGGTGAATGTTGATCGGTTCAATATTTTTCTGTATGGATAAATTCAATTACAAAACTTTGCTTCTGACACATGTCCATGACAGGTGTTGCTTTCTTAGAGTCTCACACATTCAATAAACTTTCAGATCATGAATGTATAAGTTCAGTCATCATAACACTGCAATCTGCTCTGATCCATTTGGATGGAATACGAAAAATAGGAGGCATTACTTTTGAAACATCTCTCATATTTAGATTATTCAGATTACTGTTCTCATCTTGGATGCTATCATCCCAATGTTTTGGCTGATGTAACCCCCAACATTCTTTAGTGTTACGTAATAATCAGTTCTAAGTGATAGTCTTCTTGAGTTTGAAGGTTCAAGCCTCAGTATAGGCAATAGTAAGAATGTAATAATTATTACTAAAGATTTCTACTTGGTCATGGCTGACGAAATTAGATTAAACCAGTTTAAACATTCAGCAAAATCCAAAGCTATACCTGATAAGTATGGCGTTGGCAAACTGACATTACCTCTTGTAAAAAATATGTTCATAGAACTTTTTATCAAAAGATTCATTTTAACAGCTAAGACATTGAATCTTCTTAATATGATCTGGAGATCAAGCTAGATCTTTCTTTTATTAGTAAATCAATGCAAAAAAATAAATAAATAAATAAATAAATAAATAGATTTAGACTATGTAAAAAACGAATGGAAACACAATTTGATAATAGGACAAAAATTTCTTCATTCAGTAAATTTTCAACTTAGATTAAAAAAAGAAAAAACTTAAACGTCAAATTTTCTCAAAATAACCTTATAAATAAAAAAATAATTGAAAGTTGAAACTGAAAGCAATTTGAATATCTGCATATGTCTCGCTAAATGTTTTCTGCCAAATTAATGGTTGAATATGGTAAAATTTGTTAGAAAAATATAGTCACCATCTTTTATGAACAATGAGAAATATGCTACCTAAGTAAGAATGATAACATCTTTTCATAATTTTCTTAAAGATTTGCTAATAACATGAAGTTCTTCCTTAGCTAGCCTCTTTCTTGACCTGTTTGAATAATAACTATATTTTCCCAACCTAATTTCCATTTCCATGTTTCATTTGCACGATGAAACTTAGATTTCCTTCTTTTTTTTTTTTTTATAAGATATGGTTGTGTGTGCATGTGTGTATATATATATATACACGCACATACACACACTCTTCCAATTTTTTTCGGATTTAACGAGTTCTTATTCCTCTGAGTCAGGACAAAAAAGATTCAAAAATAAAATATCTGCACTTGATGGTATCAATGGTGCAGCTTCATGGGTTGGCATAAAAATTAGCACTTCAAAATCGAAGATTCTCTCGGCCAACATTCTTCTGTCACATCGAGTTGCTATAAACACTTAACGGGGAAGTAATCGAAAAGGTTGACGATTTCAAATATCTCAGGGTCACTTTCACAGTCACAGGGCAGAGAAAAGATAAAATATTAATTAGAATCAACAGGGCTCACTCAGCTGTTGGCTCCATAATCACTGTTGATCACAAAAAGAAATCCAGCTAATGACCAAATGCTGCATCTACCTGGCCCTTGTTCACACAATATTTCTCTACAGGAGTGAAACCTGGCCCCGACGAGTAAGTGACATTCAAAGACTGGAAGTATTTGACCGGTACTGTCTTCAGCACATTCTTGGGATTTGTGTCTCTGACCACCTCTCAAACGCCACAATCCATGGTGTAAGCTTCCTAGACTTCATTAGGCTACTCATCAGGAGGCTCTGATGGTTTGGTCACACCCTTCATTGTCCATCAACTGACTTGATTCACAAGGCAATAGTCTTATATAGGTGTTTCATTGAGAGAGTCTTATTATAAGTGCAGTCTTAGAAGAGAGATGTGTTGTAAAAGTTCTAGAGAGGGATGTTGTGAGAGAGATTGTTCGTGTTATGACGATTCATATATATATTAAAATGTTCGTACTTAGACGTGTAGAAGAAGAAAGCTCTTAGAGTGAGGAGATATTGTTCAAACAGTCTCAGTGTAGATATGAGATGTAGATTCACATTGTGGATATGAGATGTGTATGTCAAGACATTTTATAACACAGACATATAGACATATAATAACAATTCACTTTACCTTTTGCTGGAATCACAGCACAAAGATGACGCTTACAAAAACACATGATGGGTTTATTTCTTCACGACCGGCCGTGGTTTTCTCATCAAGAATTCAAAGCTCCACATATTAAGTTTCAAAGTGACTGTCTCGCTTCTAGACGTTCGAATTCCAAACTGGACTGTCGTCTGTCCCTCTCAAAATCCCCCTGCTTCTGTCTGCCCAACTCTAAAATTTTTCTGTCTATTTCTAGAACTTTGTATTTTCCATGACGTCATACACATGTTAAAACATGTGCCTTCTTTCACGTGTTCTGGACATGCGTGTCCAAAACTTTTCCTTTTTTTACAAAAGGAATTTTAACCTATACTCAGTAACCTATTTTTCCAATATGTTAAAAACATTATCTTATAGCTGCATTCTTTCAATTAAATTTTCATAACAAAATTGACAGTGCACATTCTTTTCTTGAAATATTTTATCTCTATTCTAAACAATCGTTTGCTTTACATTCCCTTTTCTAATTCTCACACGTAATCTATTTCTAAACCTAAATTACGAGGTTTGAATTTCGTCTATTGCTATTTCATTTCCATTTTAACTAAATCTCTCTATTTTTATACTTACATGAAAAGGGGACAGCCCTTATCATATAACAATAGCACCAACACTGCTATCGGGATGGCACAAGAAGAGTGGTAATTAAATGAGGACATGGCCTGCAACAGTCAAAGTTGACTTGATAGTTATGACCCGCCCTTGCATGTTTGGTGGGTAACAATGGAATCACGAATGGCTGAGGAGTCGGTTGCGGACGGACCTGGATAGACTGGTTGACTTGTGATACAGCAAATTCATTTGGAGCCTGGTCAATCCACACTGGGTGAATGCTGTGACAAATAAAAGTACAATTTAAAAATTGAAAGTAATGTGCTGGTGCGTTATAATTGGATCTGAAAAATGTATTTTTAGTAAGAACACTATTTTGAAATTACATGTGTTGAGATTAGTAAAGATTTCACAAATATAAGATCTCTTAGAACTATTCTTTTACCAAAAAAAATAAAATCGTGTATTCTATTATTTGGATTCATTGGACTACTGTTCTCATCTTGAGTGTGATTTTCACGTTTCAGTCGATGTAACCTCCGACCTTTTTTAGGTATATCTTGTTGAACTTGGGAATGTTTCTGTCAAACTTGGGAATTTGGACGGAATTTCGAGCGAAACCCTTTATTTACTTCACAGGGGTAGCGTGATACACCTGAAGAAAGTTGGAGGTTACATCGACCGAAACGTGAAAATCACACAAGATGAAAACAGTAGTCCGATGAATCCAAATAATATCAATAACCAATCCTTATCTCAAAAATTCAGAAATGTCGTGTATTCTAGATCTGCTATTTTCTAATTTGAAATTGTGAAAGTTAACCGAAAACAGGAGAGAGGAGTTAGTTTGTCATACGGAATTAGTTGCAAAAAAAAAAAAAAAAAAAAAATGATGAAACAGGATTATTTGATAATTAAATTTTTTTCTTGTAATTATTTTTCTATGTTTTTTTTATTTATTTGTTTGAGGACTGTTATCCTCATCTTCATAGTTTTTGTTTCAGGACGTTTCGGCCAAATATTTCTCTGGAGTTCGTTAGGTGGTTAAGCACGACGGATAGGAATGCTGAGTCTCTTAACTGTATCCTGTAGGTTAAGAGACTCCACTTTCCTATCCTGTTGCGGTTAACCACCTAACGAACTCCAGAGGAATAGTTGGCCGAAACGTCTTGAAACAACTATGAAGATGAACAGTCCCCAAATAAATAAATTAAAAAATATAAATGAAAGGATTCCAATAAAATATGATTTTTTGTAATTAAAAAAAAATTTTTTTTACTAAATTTTGTCATGACATAATAGTATTTTTACTTAAAAATGCATTTTTTTTTTTTTGTGTGTATATTCGGTGATAATGCACAAGCACCGGAATTTCGCTCGATTTATCCGTTTAGTATTCTGAAGTTATAGGCTTAATTCTACTACCTAGTAATATATTTACTCTGGTTTCTAGGTCTTTTTACAACGCATACTTGCTTTCATTTCTCTTAAGATTACCAAACCTTTTGACTTTAAATTCTGTGTCGTTCAGCTTAACCTATTTGTTATTTTCGTCAAAAAACTATTTTAAATGAATTTTTGACTTAATTATAAAATAATCACAAAATAATAGTTACGAAAAAAAAAAAAATGGCAAGTATTTGATAAAAAGCTTATAATTTGTAAATTGACTCAATCATAAAGACTGCGTCTAAGTTGGTTTTGAAAGAGGACATATTTCTTTCTTTCTTTCTTTCTTTCTTTTAAATACCTCTCCTTCCCTAGAAGGTCGCAATATTTATATAAGTAGACATTATTAAAATAGCATATGTTGGTTAAAGATTTACTAAATGCTGTACATTTATTTCTGCCTAGATTTTGTTTGTTATATAACTACTTGCACTTACCCGGCGTTGCCGAGGGGTCTTATTTTACGAAATATCACAGTGTGGGGATTGAGTTATGTTTTATAAACATCCATTTTAATTGTTCTAATAAGCTTTTAACTAATCTCTCATAATGTTGTCCATCATTCTCTTCCTTTTTCTCAATATATATAAGAACTAGTTGGCAGCCTGGCGTTGCCCGATCGTACAATACACTTAAACATGAAATTTAATTTATGTAGATTGTGTATGTATTATTATAGAATCAATTATCTATTGATTATTATATATTATGAGGAAAAATTTGCCCGGTAGACTAATTCCCCAAAATATATTAAAAAAAATAATAATGATCATGTCGTTCATCAAATTCCGTCTGTGTTTGTTTACAATATCATGTCAGCTGATATTTAGGCTTCGCGATGAATGCCCTGGAAAAGTCAATCCTGATTAATGTTTAGTTTTAAAATATGCAAACAAAGAAATGATTTGCAGCGATTTTAAATGGTACCTCTTCTTTTATCGTAAATTAAACTCATTAATTGAAAAAAATGAAAATAAAATGGTGAGGTATACCTGGACTTGAACAGGGGGATCATTCGATCTGTAGTTGAATGCTCTACTACTGAGCTATATCTTCTGATTATAATAAATCTGTTTTTTTGTTTGTTTGTTTTTTAAGAAATTATTTGCTAAAATTTTATTATTTCCCTTGGCTGGTGTAACGTAAAATATTCCCCTCTAAAAATTATTCTTGTTATCTATAAGAGAAAAGGCTATTTTAAAGATCGAATGGGTTTGATTTCTGATACTTATCAGATGAATTTCTGTACAAAACATATCTAAGAACACTGCCAGACATATAAATTAGTTTTTTGTGAAATTTGCAAAAGATAGGCTCAGCCGTTTCAGAACCTATGAGGAAGGAACACACACACACACACATACACACACACACGCACGCAAAGTGACTTTTATATAATACTAGCGAGGGGTACCCGGCGTTGCCCGGGTGTTTGGAGGTGTATGTGGAAACTCTGGAGGGTGGGGGTGGGGGGTGGGGGTAGGTAAGTATGGGGATCGAACCCGAACCGTTGAGGCAAAGTTGTAAATTAAAGTGTGAAAAAAAAAAGTGCGACGTTAACGATTGCCCCACCGCGAGATGCTAATGGAAACACGTTTGAATTTATTTAATTACTTGGATTTAGCAGGTGCCCGTTTTAATGAGTTAATGAGGTCAAGTTTGACTGTGGGATAATATTTCATTTACTGCTGGAACGCTTCCCAAGATGTTATAGGAAAAAGACTAACCCACATGCGGCGAGCGACAAATGTTGAATATTTATCTTCCCAAAGTCGAGCAAATTAAATAGACAGGCGAGCTTCGTTGTTAACTGTGAGATATTACGATTTATATGTGATATAAAAAGTTTTAAAAAGTTGTTAGGCGAGCGACCGCTTCTCTGAAAAAAGCCTTTTGTAGATATACATAAAAAGTGAACACACATACATACATACATTTTCGCTTTTATATTTATAGATTAAAGATAGATTACATATACTATATCTTCTCTTTTCAGCATAAACATGTTTTTAAGTTCAACTAAGAAATGCAAGTCCTATAAATTCGAGGGTTTCAAAATTGTCTCTTTGAATTCTGGAAAATATAAGTCTTTCTTATCGCTTTTTTTTGGGGGGGGATCATCACTTATCAAGGTCTAAAGGCCACTTAAGGATAAGGGTTAATGAATGTAAGGTGGTGGTGTCATAATCACTTTTAGTGTAAATTAGGTAGAATTTGATTATTTATGGGGAACGGCTTAACAGGAACTTGTTTACATTGGATTTGAAGGCTACAATGTTGTATTCAACCAGGAAGCATGCTAGTGGAACAGTGTTCCAAAAGCGAGCAGTTTTGGGAAAGAAGCCTAGTTCATGGAATCTGCATTTAGATTTGGGCACAGATAGACTGGGAGGAAAATCATATATAGTGGTTGTAGTTAGTCGGGTGTTTTATTTCGTGTGAAAGGGGGAACCATAAACTGGAGTTCAGTCGAGCACCTGCTATGAAAATAGCGATAGAGCAGAAACAGGCTCACAACGTCTCTTCTGTGGAAAAGAGGTTTGAGGGAAGAGAAAAGGGCATCACCTAGTAGGTTTTGAAGTTGGTTTTGAACTCTATCAATGCAGGATAGGCGTGCTAAGCAGATTCTGCCCAGATGTAGCAACAGTACTCTATTTTAGGGCGCACCTGGCTCTTGACTAAATTATATTTTTAAATAGTACTTAGCCAAGAAAATTGTGATTATTATGGTATCGTTTGGTCATTAAATTATTAATCAAATCTTTTAAAACTATCATTTGGTACTTTTACAGAATTCCCTCCATGAAAAAAAAACAATTTTCTTTAATTAAAAAAAAAAAAAAAAAAAAAAATCTGTATGATGTACGAATCTGTGACGGAAAGAAAATATCGTACACCAAAAATTACGTAGATTGATCAAGTAATTTTATTTTAAAATAAGACAATCAAATATTATGATTGACTCTTGTGGAAAAGGCATGCTCTCAGTTCTGGACCTGTATCAGGGCGGTGATTGAGGCTGAAGGCGGCTACATGGAATACATGTCGGCTCTACTCCATAATCAAGTTACCTGAATTGATTTTTTTTTTTCAATAAAAAATTTAAAATAAAGTTGTAATGTTGTTTTCTTTAGAGCGACATTTTTATCGTTCCACTGTGTAGTTTCTCACTTCCAATGCAATCGTTTATTTATGCACGTTTCTCTTTATTGGATCTTATTTATTGGATCTTATTTATTGGATCTTATTTAATGGATCTTCTCTTTATTGGATCTTCTCTTTATTGGATCTTATTTATTGGATCTTCTTTTTATTGTCATCTGTTACGTAATGTTCAGTTGTTGGTTTGGTGGTTTTGTTTTGGCATATCAACCCTCTTCGGGTTATTTAATGCTGAATCCAGTATACTACATCAACCCCTTTGGATCATTCATGTTGCAGGTTTTTATTCTTCAATCACTCGTTTGCAGAACATGAATGAGTTTTGCAATGGAAGAAGGAAAAGGGTTATAGTATTAATGTTTGGTACATTCTAAGTTAGGAAACCAGTCAGGAAGTGGGAGGGATGGAGAGAGAGAGAGAAAAAAAAGGGGACACGGAAAAGGGGGGGGGCTGCTATTTTTTTTTTTTTTTTTTTTGCAGAACATACAATTAAACTTTTGTAAAAGGGAATAGAAAAACAAACAAAAAAAACATTAAGGTTAGGTGCATTTTATCTTCGGAAGCCAATATCTTCAGACAGCCTGATCTAGTAGCACCAGGTGTTTTTTAGTGATCGGACAGATGGACTGCAAGGTGCATAAATATACATCCATTCATTATTGAATCGTCAGGCTTTTTAACGTTTCTTTGTCATTGATAGCGTTCTTCCTACAAACGCAATATTTAATTCTGGTTCGCTAGTTTTTGTTGATCATCATATTATTTTGTACTAGTAGAGAGACCCGACGTTGTCAAGGATTGAATGCGGATCAACAAATGTTTCACCGTCTCGTACATTTATTCTCGAAATCAATGAAATTGCTAATTTTTCAATAAAATCGATTCATTGCATAATCTACTTGAGAACCCCTGCCCACACGGTGTACTGGGAGAAAGCTTCACATACCTCCTTGCAGTGACGTAGTCTACGATACATTGTAGTCTATATTGCACAGTAGAGAATTTGCTGTTGATTTTATATAATTATCTGTAAATAATGGCTTCACTTAAAATTTAAAATGCAAAAACCAAGTATCATGGTTCAATTGTGCTCTAAACAGAACTATTCATTTCAAAATTCATGTCATATCAAAGAATCTACTGTTGATTTTATATGCAAGGCCTTTCTCTGCTTGTGTGGTAATAAAACTTCTCAAATGTTAAGATGTCAAGCTGTATAAGGCATTAACCTTAGATTTTTTCGATTACTGATACTTATCAAATACAATACAAAACCTATCTAAAGTACAAAACCTATCTAAAGTACATTTGTCTGAAATTATAAAAAAACCGGCGCAGCCGTTTAGAAGTCCATAAGGAACAAATTCACACATACAAAGTTCGTTTTAAATAATAGAGATAAGATTAAAATGTAATTTAGTTTAATTCATCCGAGAAAATATTTTATCCAAGTCAGAATTATTTTCAAATGGCCGCCATCTTTAAAAGGGACATAACTTTGTGTGCATCAACAGTTTTTTCTTTTGATTGGAGCAAAAACTGATATTTTGTAAAAACAACAACAAAAAAATTAGCATAATCTTTACTATTATGTAAAAATCACTGTGTGTACGTGAGAGAGAGAGAGAGAGAGAGAGAGTTCCTCATAGGACCCGAAATTGCTGAGCCTATCTTTTGCAAATTTCACATAAAGTTAATTTATGTCTGGCAGTGTTCTTCGATAATTTTTGCACAGAACTTCATCCGATACGTATTGAAAATCGAAAAAAAAATCCAATCTTAAAAATAGCTTTTCTCTCTTATAGATAAAAACAATTTTTACAAGGGAATATTTTACATTACACCGGCCAAGGGAGATAATAAAATGTTAGTGAATCATTTCTTCTTAAAATAAGATTTATTATAATCTGGAGATATAACTTAGTGGTAAGGCATTTGACTACGGATGGAATGGTCCCCTGTTCCAACCCAGGTTTACTATTGCAAACAAATAGATAGAATTTTCATTTTTTAATTTTATTTTTGCGAATTAGTCCACCAGGCAAATTATTCCTCGTAATATATAATATTCAATAGAGGATTGATTCTATACTAATTCATGCGCAATATGCATAAATTGAAATATCATGTATAAGCGTATTGTACGACCGGGCAATTCCGGGCTGTCAGCTAGTTAAACAAAAAAAGGATAAAGCCAATAAATTGTAAGTAATTACATTACCGGACAACATCGGGTATGTATAGCTACTTGACACTAAAGTTGTCTATCCGCTTTTCCATTGTGCATTCAAGAGAAATACTAATTATGCATCGCCATGTCTTTTAGATGGCGTTTTTACTTAAAACATCAGACTTGTGTTTCGGGTTAGATACACAAAGTCAACATTGTTCTATAAATTTCTGCCTATTCAACAACAAATCCGTCCGTCTGTATACGAGAAAAACTCTGTGAATCTTGTTTCTTTGTTTGCTTGTCTCTGTGCACAATGCCCTCACAAAAGGGAAGGTGTCACAGATGGAAGACATTAGGAGGAGATTATTTATGACGTCTTCAAAATAGAACATAGACAACCGTGTGTGTGTGTGTGTGTGTGTGTGTGTGTGTGTGTGTGTGTGTGTGTGTGTGTGTGTGTGTGTGTGTGTGTTTATATACACCCTCCATTCTATTCAAGGATTACAATTCCATTTGGATACCAAAATCTCATATCCTTTCTTTGTTTCAACCCTCATTTTCTTAATCTATGTTCCTTAAAAAGATTTAATCTTTAATATATTTTCTTTGTGCTGAATAGCAAAATTATTTCAGACCAGATTTAATATTTTGCTAATGACTTTCCCCTGAGGAGATGAGCCTACATTGAAAATCCGTGGATGAAGGAATTACTTTGAATATTGTATTCTTTGTTCAAATAATAAATTTTTGTTTTGAAAAATTAATTTTTCTGAATGAAATGTTAATATAAAAAACTAAATTTTTAATTTGCTCTATCTAGTATATTGAGCAATTTTATTTGGCTGGGATTGTCTTATATAAAAATACTAGCCTGGATGCTCAGCATTGCCTGGGTGTTTGAAGATGTGTGCTGAGCAAAAAAAAAAAAAAAAAAAAAAAAAAAAAAAGTGGTAGTAGGCAGGCAGGCTCGAACCTGTATCGCGAAGGAAGAAAAGAACGTGAAAAAAAGTAAAAACAAAGTAACGTCCTTGCCGTTGCGTCCATCGTGAAACCAGAAGTGGTGAAGGTTTAAATTAAGGCTAGTCAATCGAAAAGAGGGGATGACTTTCGAATTTTGCCAATTTTTCGATATTTGTCATTCGAAGGATCGAGCTTGAAAACAAACCAATCTCGTGAAAATTTGTTACTTCTGTCGAAAATGTTAGGCAGACATACAAACATACATACATTTAAACATATAGGTGAGATTTATATTATAGACTAGCGGGGGGGGGAGGTACCCGGCGTTGCCCGGGTGTTTGGAGGTGTGTGTGGTTTGGGGTAAATCAAAACTCCGGGGAGGGGGGGGGGGTAAAATAAAAAATAAAAAGTTTTGGTAGGTAAGTATGAGGATTGAACCTGAACCCTTGAGGCGAAGTTGAAAATTAAAGTGTGAAAAAAAAAAAGTGCGATGTTAACCATTGGGCCACCGTGAAATACTAACGGAAACACATTTGAATTTATTTAACTATTTAGAATTGGTAGGTGCACGTTTTAATGACTTAATGAGGTCAGCTTTGACTGCGGGACAGTATTTTATTTACTGCAGGAACGCTTTTTTATTTTTATTTTCCAAGATATTGGGGGGGGGGAACCAGCACCCCATAAACAGGAGATTGTCCAAATTGAATAGAAATTGTCTGATATAAGGAAAATATTTCCACATTGATCAAAGCTGATTGCTTTCAGATATTTCCGGCGATTGCGACTGAAAAAATACCGCCAGAATTAGTGTCGCTTTTATTATACGAAAAAGCCTAATCCACATGCGGCGAGCAAACAATGTTGAATATTTATCTTTTCGAAGTCGAGCAAATTAAATAGACAGACGACCTCCGTTGTTAACTCATAGATATTATGATTTATATGTGATATAAAAAGTTTTAAGAAGTTGTGAGCCAACCAACCGCTTCTCGGAAAAAAGCCTTTTACAGACATACACAAAAAGTGAACACACATACATACACACATTTTTGCTTTTTTATATATATAGATTACCTCTCAAAAATATTTCTTAATACTTGATACTACAAAATTCGTTAATCTGTGATCTAATTCATCTCATTATGCATATATATATATATATATATATATATATATATATATATATATATATATATAGATAATTGACTTTGTTGTTGTTCCTTCTTATGAAACTGATTTTTAATTTAATTAAAATTTGATTTTTAAATTAAAAATTTTTTTTTTTAATTTTTAAATTATAAATCACATTACTTAATATATATATATATATATATATATAGATACTAAACAAACCGTCTAGACTCCTGGAGATCTAGTATACACTAAAACTCTTTTTTTTGGTATGTTTATGTTTGTTTGTCTCTGTATACAATGGATCGCATTAAAAAATGATGTTGGCTTAAACAGAGCTAAGTGGGAGAAGATAACGAAATACCATCTTATGTACAAAAAATAAAATGAAATGAACTCTAAAAAAGATGTCTATCATTCCAATAATCATAGGAATCAGGTTTGTGAAAAAGAATTTACAAAACTATCTGGGAAATATACTCTGTGAACCAAGTGGCAGAGAGATACAAGTAATTATGCTTAAAGGGACGATTAGAATCTTGGTTGGAATGTCTGGCATCGGGTAGGATACCCCATCCCCAGTAAAAACAAAAACATAAAATGAAAAAAAAAAAAAATGACGTCATCCATTATAATTGACATAGAGATTAATATTTTAGACGACTTGTATCCTGGAGAGTTGTGAATCCCTATTATTTGTTACATTACAAAGGCAGAGTTAGACACAAGGGCAATGTTTAATGTTGGGAAAATTCAGCCCCTTCCTCCAAAAAAAAAAAAAAAAAAAAAAGGGCATTCTGAATTGAGACAAAAATAAAATTGCCTCAGTCTAAAAGGATTTCTCTTTTACTGACTGATGACAGAACAAATGAAGTGCAGCTACTACACTTTGCTGCTAGTCAAAACTAGAGGAACGGTTATACTACTATACTAAAACTCTGATGTCACCTTGCTTGCAACTGCGCACACCTTATCTATTTATGAATGTTTTAGATAAAGCTTGTCTGAACTTCAATGTATAGCCCCCCCCCTCCTTTGCCAAAACTTTCACAAAAAACACTCATCTAGCTACAAAAACCATCAAGTTTCCCTTCCTCGCTATCCATACCTAAATCTAAGCGCTAATTCCATGAACAGAGATTCTTCAAACTGCCCGCTTGTGAAACCCTGTTTCGCTGGCTTGCTTTCAAGCTGACTGAAATATGGTCGTCCAATGTAAAAAAAAAAAAGCCCCTCCCTCTAAATAATCCATTTCTATCCATATTCCACCACTACTACCATGCATTCATTAATCCTTATTCTCGAGTGGCTTTTGGGCCTTGATAAGTGGTGACTCCCATGTAAAAAAAAGAATGAATGATGAAATGAAATGGTATAATGCAAATAATTAAGAGAATGTGTATGTGTGTGTGTGTGTTATATGTAGAGAGAGAGAGAGAGAGAGAGAGAGAGAGAGAGAGAGAGAGAGAAAGGGGGGCATCTATTCGGACGACTTTCTGCAACCTTTTGGTTTTGTAAAAGCATAGATTTCAAAAATGTCAACATTATGAAAGAATATATTCAATAATATACAGCAAATATTGACCCAACGGGTCATTTATTATCTAGTTATGCAATAAAAGCACACATATTTGCGTAAGAATGAAATTTGCTACCGGAACAATAACAGAAACTCACTACGAAGCGAGCAAACAACAGAAGGTATTGTTGTTTGGAAGAAACAGCCTATTTTGCAGACACGTATATAATTGTGTTTATTGGCCGTTTGCACTTGTGGGGTATTTAATTCCGGCCTCCAGATAATGTGGAGTCATCAGGAGAGAATGCATTGTTTCAGGGTCGGAGAAGAACGCCCCTAAAACTGTGTATATATTTATTCATGTTATGCAATATTTCTATACTTATTTATGTAATACATTATTTAAGCAGTAGGAATTATGCTTCAGCAGTAAATAACCCCAAAAGAGTTGATATGCCATTCAAAACCAACTTAATCATATATGATATAGTTATAATCACGTTGGCACACTGGTTTCCATACAATCACTGAAGTCAAGCGACGTTTAAGCTTGCTCGGTACTATGGTGACCATTTCGGAAAACCTCGTTCCTACATATGGTGTATATAACAAAAATCTCGTTGAATGTGGATTAATTTGAAAATTCTTTGCGTACAAAAACATGTACAATTAAAGCATAAAATGACTGGCCATAGAATGTCCTTTGATAAACTCGTAGCACTTCCGAATAAACCGACAAACCCCGGGATACAGCATTAATCACCGTATGGCGGGGCATGAGCAAAATTTTATAGAGTACATATTTAAAATGAATAACAAAATACAGTACAGTATATAATACATATGTATATAATCAAATAACATTATAAATAACATTGTAAGACAGGCCAGAAAAAACATCATATTCCACATCATAATCTGCAAAAACTGTATCCTAGGGCAACCGTATCCCGGGGTTCTACTATAAAATGATACCCCTCCATTGAAGAGGTCCTTAGATGCCGGAAAGCCTTTTAATCTAATAGCTTCTTCCCTCAGACGGCTAGATTTGGAATTCCTTCCCCGTTTCCTGCTTTCCTGATTGTACTAACCTAGTAATCCCCTGTTAGACATGATCCCAAATAATTGCCCGTTATGTTTCAAGTGGCAATATACCTTGTTTGAATTAAAAATTGAAAAAAACAAAAGTTAACTTTACCGTAGTGCCCCCCCCCCTCCAGCACTTCATAATCAACATCATTATTATTTTGATTATTCCGACTACTGTTCTCATCTTTAGCGTTATTCGCTCAAAGATTCAGACAATGTTAATTCGGACATTCTTCAGGTGTATCTTGTTGAACTCTGTAACCTTTCCGTCGAACTCGAGAATCTTCACAGAATTTCAAACAGAACCTTTTCTTTAATCCACAAGGGTAGCATGCTCTCGTTCCGTTAGTCATGACTAGGTACAAGTCTTAAGTAAATTACAATTGTATTCTTAGTATCACTTGCACTGAGGATTGAACCTTCAACCTCCAAATTGACCGAAATATTGTGCGAAATTCAAATAATGAGAATTATCAATCCTTATTCCCCAAATTCAAAAACCTCAACATTATAATCAAGATACCCTCTCCCCCCCAAAAAGTTAATATGCCGTTAAAAACGCATCAAACCAACCTTTCTAGCTCAAACTGATTATCTGATAAAGGTGAGTAGCTGGTTTAAATTAAAAGTGGAGGTAAAGATATGTTTGGTATTTTGTTTGTTTCTATTATGTTATTAAAATACAAAGGTGAAACGTTTTCTCTGTGGGGTGGAGAGTGACTACACCTTTTGTAAAGATATCACATTTGCATTATGTAAAAAACCTCTTTAGAATGCAGGTGTTTATTTTATTAATGTAACTTCTTTTCATATCTCCATCAGTTGATTGCATAGTTTTATCGATGAACGGATATTTCTTTGTTGTTTTGATTTGTTTATTCTGAGATAAAATTTGGATTATTTAATACTAGTGTTGAGATGATTAATCGGAATCAGAACTTTTGAGGGGATTGGAATCGGAAAAAAATTAGTGCTGATTTTCCGATGCTAAAAGCGATTATTCTAATTAACTTTTTTGCTTAAAACTCGATTTTTCATTACTGGTATTGATGACAAAAGGATAAATATTTATTGATTTTAAATATCAATGGAAAAAATAATCAATAGAGCACCCCTGTAAGTGTATTTTTACATTTGCAAAAGTATATGCATATATTATGAGCTTTTCTGGTAAGCTGACAAAAAAACAAAAACCCAATAAATCTATAGTTCAATAATTAGATGCTTTAACATTAAATTCTAGATGTTTTGACGTCTGAATTGGTAATTGTATCAAAATCGATAAATTTAGAACAGAATTGGTAATTGTATCAAAATCGATAAAATATTGGAATCGTCCCATCACTATCTAATACACACGCACAATACCTATTTAAAACACAATTCAGCTGTATACTATTAAAAAAGTTAGTATTTTTGGAGTTTGTCTATATGCAAATAGAAACTGGTTGACAAAAAAAAAGAATACACAGTAGTTTTGATATAAAACGCTGAAAATTTTTTTTTTTCTGTTTTTAATAGAATACTGTAGGCTTAAAAAGTTTTACTTAAAATATTTGTGTATATATTAACTGTTTTTATATAACATGCCCGACTTTGAATCTCATGCAAGTCTAAAATATTTTTTTAAAAACTAGATACCGTATTTTATAAATTTAAAGAAATTTTAACATACGAGGTGCCTTCAATAAGTTTCTAGACTTTTTTGTACAGAAATCTAAAATTGTCGTAGATTCTTGAGAATTCAGTATGTTATTGTTATACATCTTATGAGATGACCGACCAATTTTTATGATTTAAACAGCTATAGCAGGAATTGGAATACACCCTACTAAAGCCTGATTATCACAGCTGGTGAATTTCAAAAATGCAATCTGGACGTGAGGACACTTTAGAAGAACGATATGCAATAAAATTCTGTTTAAAACTTTGAAAAATGCCACAGAAACGTATGTAATGCTTCAGACTGCTTTTGGACCATCTTGCATGAATCGATCATCAGTTTTTGAGTGGCATAAGAGATTCAAGGAAAGCAGGAAGTCTATGAGGGATGAGATGTGTGGGAGGTGTAAGGAAGTCACCAGATTTGATTGGCCAAATAAAGAATTTCAATGATAAGATACGTAGCGTGTCTATAGAGAGATTAAGTGCACAGTTTGATATCAGTGTGGGAACTGTACACACAATTATTTGCGAGTTCAGAAGTTGTTGGAATAGTACAAGTGTATTGCAGCCGGAGAAGATTACTTCGAAAGGAACTAAAGTTTCATGTGTGTACTATTAATAAAAGTTCCCGTATGGAGACAGTCTGGAAATTTATTGAAGGCACCTCGTTATATAACCAAAAAACATTTCATAAATGTTTCATGTAATCCGCAAAAAAATGTAGACATAAAAAAGTATTCAGCATTAGTTTAAAACAAACTATTTTTGCCTGACCCTATAATTTCTAAGTTGTTTTTTTTTTGTTTGTTTTTTTTGCCAATAAAAAGAATAAATCAATACATTCATCATAGTTACTTATTCTCTCATGAAAATACTAAACAGCATTTTTTTTTTCCTACAAAATTTCACAAATACTTTCCTTCATTTTAGTTATGTAGTGGTAAAGACTGAAAATTAATATATTCAGGTACTGTGCCAATACTGCTCAAGGAATAGATATAAATTAGTTGTATACAATTTATTGAACAAAAGTTGATATTTCACACAGAACTTAAAGAAAAATGTGGGTTTATATTTTTCTTTCTTTTTTTTGTAATATAAGAGTAAAAAAAACAAAAAAATTGGTTGAGAGTTCTTAGATAAAAAAATGTAGAACATTTGAGGTAGCAGGGTCAGTTGGAGGAGAGAAACCAAGGAAAATATGGGGAGAGGGGTAAAGTTAGATTTGAGAGAAAGAAGGATAGATAAAGAACTAACCAGAGATCGATTATTTTTTAAATCAATTTCTAAAAGCAGACCAACACATGATGATGAATGGATGAGGATGCTTAGGTTAGTAGATGTAGAACAGGGGAAGGTAAAAAAAACATGAGAAAGTGATGAGGCTTGATCAGAGAAAGAAGGATAAAGACCTGGCCAGAGATAGGTTAGTTTGGAAGTCAAACTGTAAAAGCCGTCCAACACATGTCAACATGTAAGATGGATGTTCATGCAAATTTCATGATTCAAAAATAAATGAATGCTTGGGTGAGATGTAGACTTCCGTCACTATATTCTCTTTCTCACAAAAGAGACATTGCAAGTCGGTCTGCTCTGTCGTTACTTTTATGGTAGGTGCTTGACTGAGCTCCAATTTATGACTCCACCTCTTGTAAAACGTTTGCAGCAAATACTTGTCTATCTACAACAACTATCTATAACAGAATGCATACGTACATGCATGCAGAATGACGTCACCAACAAAGAGACTATAAAAATGAGAAAGAGCATGTTAGAGAAGGCAAACATGTGAGAGATGTTGCGGCGGTAATGAGCAAATGAGGAAATAAATGTTGTTGTACAACAACAAAAAAAAAAGAGCAAGTTGAAGTTCTTTCCTATTCTTTGTCTCCTTTGCGACTAATGGTACAACGTGTTGGGTAGCGTTACACATCAACAACTTCCATGATTATCTGTCTGTGCCTAAAACTAAATGAAAATTCCATGAGCAGTTTCTTTCCAAGACCTGTCTGTGGAACACAATACTATGTGGCTGCTTCCCGGCTGACTATAGCATCATGATCTTCCAATCTAATGTGAATAAATTCCTAGTGAGAATTTGCTCTACTCAAGTTCCACAATAACTGATCATATTGTCTCACCATCTACTTAACACTTAACCCTTATCCTAGTGTGGCCTCCAGGCCTTGATAAGCGATGACCCCCATCCCCACCCCAAGTAAACAAAAAAAAGTAAGTGTCGATTGGCATGGTACAACCAAGGAAATTATGGATGGAATAAAGACGGTGTTAGTTTGGAAGTCAATTTGTAAAAGCCGCCCAACACATGCCATCATGCAAAACAGATGTTAAATCGAATCAGATGTTGTGAATTCAACCATTATTTTCATTTGAATTCTGTAATTTATTCATTTCTTTCTCAATGAAACAGATTGGAACGAATTTTTTTTTTCTCTCCCATTTATATATTTATCCATTTCTTGAAAAAAAAAAAAAAAAAAAAAAAAAGAAACAAAAAAAAAATCCCTACCAAAACTGATTTTCTTTTCCAACTTTCCTCTTCCCTATTCATCTCCATCTTTCCTCTTCTCTCCTGTTTTTTGTTTCTCTACTCTTATCTCTTCTGTTTATGAAAAAAAAAAAACACGTTTATTTGATCTCATTTATCAATAGGAACTGATTCAGTTCCCAGTTATCATTTCTAGCACTTTAAGTTATCACAAATTAGTCATAAGAAACTCTCTTCTGCGTCTTTCATTTAATGCGTATCTCTCTTTAGAAGAATCACATAATATTTACACTCTTCTGAAGTGGTGGGTGGGGTATCTGATACAAGTTATCTCCCTTATCTAACAAAATTCTCGTGTGAGATTTTAAAAGTTGGACCTAAATAGTATTTGATCTGACATATCAAACTTTGACTTTGACTAACCAATTTTCATTTGTTATTGTTTTATCATGTTATTGACAGTATAATAATATACTTAGCTATAATTTATTTTTTAAAAAATTGTAGTCTTGCCAGGACAAATGGCAATATAGAAATATTTTGTAATTATGACCAAAAAATTAATCAGCAGTGAAAATCTATCTATCTATCTAACTATCTATCTACTATTATATAAAAGGAACTTCCTGTGTGTGTGTGTGTGTGTGTGTGTGTGTGTGTGTGTGTGTGTGTGTGTGTGTGTGTGTGTGTGTGTGTGTGTGTGTGTGAGAGAGAGAGAGAGTTCTCTATGGGCTCGGAAACGGCTGGATCGATTTTTTTTATTTTTATTTCACATGAAAGTACTTGATGTCTGGGAATGTTTTTCCCTAGGTTTTGTATCAGAATGCATCTGAAAAGTATCGATAATCAAAAAGATCTGATTAAATAAGAAAGTCCGATTTTGACACTTTTATACAGCCTAACATCACAATTGCATTTCAGACGGTTTTTCACCGCACAAGCAGCAGGACCCGGCTATAAAATCAACAGTAGGTTCTTTGATAAATCAGGGGCATGTTCAAAATGGTTGTTTCGGTTTAGAGCATAATTGAACCATAGTACTTGACTTTTGCATTTTAAGTGTTAATTTAAGCTATTATATTACAATATGCTTATAAAATCAACAGTAGTTTTTTGAGATAGGAGCGTGTTCGAAATTAATGTTTTTATTTAGGGCACAATTGAACCATGATACTTTTTTTTTTGTCTTTTTGTTCTGCCTTATCTATTTCTGTCTCTTTCAGTTGCTCTTCTAATGTTAGCTAGTAATTAATAATCATAACAATAATTAAAAATAATTAAAAAAAAATGTAATTTGTAATAAGTAAAATGAACAAATCAGACACTTTTTGTACATACAAAAGCAATATCTTCACCCACTAAAGACCTTCTTTGGTCAACATAAAGGATTCATCTTCCATCATAATACTCGTCATCACACGACATTATTGACCAAAGATTTCCTCTGAGAATTTGTTTGGGAAATTTTGCCACATCCTACATATTCTCCTCGCCTAGTTCCCTCGGATTATCACTTAATGTGAGGATTAAAAAAACATTTACATGGACTCAAGTTAACATTATGAAAGGAGATTGAACACTAGTTAGATTCATATTTCACATGAAAACCTAAAGAATTTTAAGGGAGGTACCGTTGGCAGATGGGATCAAGTTATAGAGGGCAAAGGTCATTATTGTTACGAATAAAGATTTGCAAAATCAGTTTGTTTTTCCAGATGTAATTTTTACTGGACAAAACTTTTGCACCAACCTAATATTTTTAAAACGTTTTCTTTTCTGGCTGCAGAATACGCACTAACATGAATTGAATGTCCTCCAAACTTTACAATCTGGCGTTGCCCAGGACAAAAGTGTAGCACATTTCTATTAAAACTTCTCTCTACCTTTTGCTTTCTCCTTATCCGCCCCCTTTTTTTTTTCTCTACCCAGCCCGTTCCTCTTTCCAGATATACACAGATACCCAAGGTGTTCATGTGGTTTATGTTTGTTTGTCCATTCGCAGACGTCGTGTATCCGTCTTTTCTTTTGTCTGTATTTCAACAGGTTTCTTTGCCTTATGCCTTCAACACATTTTTCATATAGCCTATCACTGGAATGCTTAATGTGACCAAATAATTTCATTTACATTTTGTTATAGCGATCAAAAGCTAAAGGGGAAATAACTCAAATAAAGGAAGTAAGAGTTATTGCCCTTACATAGATGAAAAGGAAAAGACTAGAGAGTTCCAGGGAGAATGGACAAGATGGCAGTTGCGCTAACCCATGCATATCATGTTGTAAATATAATTTGTGTTTCGACTGTAATAAACAGTATTTAACCTAAATTGAGCTTGTTTACTTTTCATTCAAATATTCCATGATTCCGACAACCGATTTCTTCGGACACAACACATTTGATGATGGAGGGCATTGATGGGATGCCAGTGAGTTTTTGCAACTCTGCGATGCAGATGTGATCAGATAATTTTATGATCAGTAATGAAGTGCACGATGTGATTTTGTAATCAAACTGTAAGAATCATTAAGAGATGGAATATTCCATAATATAAAGGGCAGTTGTATATTTGTGTGTCTGGCTAAAACTAAAAAACGACAAAATAAATCCACACAAAATTGATATTTTTTTTTATTTTCATTGGCATTGCCCTAGAGGAATAATATTAAATATTTAGAGAAGATTATTCATTCGTTGACCCTAAAGTGGGGGCGGATTCAGAAGTGGGGGGGGGGCTACAGTTAGTTTGTATTAATTAAAGGGAAATAATTCTGATTTTTTTAATGAAGAAGTTAATTCCCTTATACCTGCTCATTCCTTGAGAAATGTATAAAAACGAGTTATCTGTGTACATCTGGAAAGAGGAATGGGCTGGGCGAAGAAAAAAGAGGGGAGGGGGAAAGCAAGAGGTAGAGAGAAGTTTTAATAGAAATGTGCTATACTATTCCCCTGAGCAACGTCGGTTTACCCTGCTAGTATCTTATAAATATTAATGAAATGAATGCTGTTGCACAAGTTCTGATAAAAATGATCAACTGTTAGTATTTGATGTAGCAATTGAGGAGGGGGAGTATCTACTCATAAGCTTGAAAATATTGACTTGTTGATGAAAACTGAATGTTTTAATCATTCGCATTTTTATGGTTGACAACAAAATGTCAGATATTCTTCTCGATGAGATTAATTTGCCGCCATTGTTTGAAAATAATTCAACAGGTTGTACATTAGTGCTGTTGTTTCACAAATGAAAGCGTAATTCATTCAACTGACGCTATTTTGTTTAAAACCTAACTAAAAAAAAAGTGCAGAAAAATCTATATGATGTACGTATCTGTCCCAGAATGAAAATGTCATATTCCAAAAATCATTTAAATTGACAAAGTAGTTTTTTTTTTTTTTTTTAACTAAAAACATCAAATTTTGCGATATTTAGCGATTAATACTATTTTGCAACCTTTAAGTATTTTTAATAATGTTGTCTTTCCAAAATTTTCCGTTTACAATTTTTTTGATTTTACTAAAGTCTGTTTTTAACTATACACACATACACATACACACACATATATGTATACACACACACATGCACACACGTGTGTGTGTGTATATATGCACACACACATATACACACGCACATATATATTACACACACACGCACACATACATATATTACAAAAGTTTATATTATTTCAAATAATGTATTTTTCAGAATTCTCCTGATAAAAAAAACCCCCAAAAATATTGATTGTTCGAATTGAGTTTTCTCCTTTGATTTCTAAAACATTTTAAAACTTAGCAGATCCGTCCCGCTTCCTGATAAAATCTGATTTTCTTAGTAAAAAAAAAAAAAAAAAAAAAAAAAACTACTTGATCAATTTAAGTGACTTTTGGAATATAACCGTTTCGTGATGGGTACGTACATCGTAGAAATTTTTCTGTAGTATTTTTTTTTATTAATTAGAGTGAATTCTGGATAAGCATCTATTGCATTTATATGGTTATTAATAACTAGCTATCCCACCTTCTTGTGGATTAAAAAGAAGAAAACTATAACACCATTAACTCTTATTTTACTAAGTTTTTTTCTTATCGATCATCATGCTTATCCTGTTTTGCTGTCATTTCACTTTATATATCTTACCTATCATTTGTTTCCATCACTCTCACTTCTTTTGCTCTCTCTGACCCCGACTTTTTTTTTTTTCCGTTGGGCTTGCATATATATCAACAAAAACTAGCAAGGCTACGCAACGTTTTCCCATGTGTTAAAAACATAAGTAATATTATGTTATTCTCTGCCAACATCTAAAAAAAAGAAGATAAGATAAAAATTGAAGAATATTTTCCCTCAGTTAGCATTGAAGAATTTGATTGAATTCGCATTCCTTTACTAGATTTATCGATTATCGATCTTTCCAATTTGGAGTTATATGAAAAGGAAAAATTAGTAGGCCTTTCTTGTGAAATCAAACTCAAGTTAACGTACACGCAATTGCCATTAGGTCCCTTGTGGATTTGTACTATGAAAGAATATCTAACTTGAAGTTAAAAAAAAAACAAAAAAGCTATAAAAGTTTACCGGCAATTCTCAACTTCGTACCTATGTGAACTGGAATTTTCTTGCCTAAACATTTAAAATAAAAAATGTGAAAGGCTTAAAAACATTTCAGAGTTAAGAGTGTGTATCTCATATTCATTCACATATGACAGAAGTTGTAAGAAGGCACGACTGTCTCAAGGATATTCACCATTATAGTTCGAAACCATTATAGTTCGAAACCATTATAGTTCGAAACCATTATAGTTCGAAACCATTATAGTTCGAAACCATTATAGTTCGAAACCATTATTATTCTTAACCATTATAGTTCGAAACCATTATTGTTCTTAACCATTATTGTTCTTAACCATTATTGTTCGAAACGATTATTGTTCTTAACCGTTATAGTTCGAAACGATTATTGTTCTTAACCGTTATAGTTCGAAACCATTATAGTTCGAAACCATTATAGTTCGAAATCATTATAGTTCAAAACCATTGTAGTTCAAAACCATTATAGTTCTTAACCATTATAGTTCGAAACCAGGAACTGAATACTTCATATGTTTTCTTTATATGAATGAAACATCATATGATCTTTTTATTTTTTATTTTATTGCAAAAAAGACTTCATAAGTAGAAAATATATGCTGCGGAAATTTAAAGAGCTCAATAGTGTATCCATGTAAGAAAAGATTGGGAACCAATGGATTAATGAGATGGGTGGAGTGTCAGTTTGATGATGAAGAATGTTATGAGAGGATTGACAATGATTATTAGAATCGAGTTTGAATTCTTATTGGGGTTATTTATATGTATGTGTTTTGGCCTGGAAGGGTTACTAAGGAACACACAGACACGGAGATGGGTTAGGAAAACAGTATTTGTATTGAGAACAAAACAGAATATACAGAGAACAACAGTTGTAGTACTTAACGTCAATATGATATAATACGAGATTTTGATGTTGTCTTCTCTTCTGCTAGTGTCTAAGGTATATACAAAGTTGTTGTGGTTCGGAAAGGCTACTAAGGAAAACACGGACACAGATTAAAATGAGGTCTTTGTATTGAGAACAAACCGTAGTCGTAGCACTTAACACTTAAATGGTGTACTACGAAGTACACGCACCATGGTATTTACCTATCCCCCACTGTGAAGGGATGTGATACAAGGTGGAAAGGTGGGATGAATGTCGGTGGCACTTAAGGAGGAGTGTTCCGGCAAAAAATTAGTTTGAGTAGCTCTGTCAGCATTCCCCAGTGAGGGCGCCCCAGACAACAAGTGATAAACTTGTTCCACCCAAAAGTTAAGAGACAAGGCCTGGGAATTGAATCTCTTAGGGATACCCACAACATTGGCCTCAGCCCGACAGCTAAAAGGCCATCAAAATGGCCCAATTTCTGTCAAACTGATTGTCGAGATTGGAACCTTAACAAGCGTTCTACGAAGTAACCTTAAACACCCACACCACACCGCGAGTTGTTACTTCTTGGTCTATTTATACAGTTTGGAAGAGTTCATACCTTATGCATGGGTGATTTACCCCCCCCCTCCTTTCCAAGCTTTTTCTGCACCGCAGGAAGCTTGTTAATATCTTTTCTGCTTTTGGACTGATAGTCAGTGGGTTGGTGAATTTTCTCTTTTCCGCTCGACCGTTTTTGTTATGGTTCTGTTATGGTTCGAGTGGGTCGAAATCGAATGTCCTCTGTGGATAAAGTGTCTCTAGTGTCATCTGAGTGCCTTTTTTTCTTTTTCTTTTTTTTTAATTGGTTTTGGTGGCATTTATGAGCATGTCTTCTACGTTGTACCTCGATATGGCCAATCCTTTACAATTTCATTTAAGGTTTGTGTTTCTTTAGTAATCTCATTCATTAGTTTCTGAATGACATTCCAATTTCATTGCGCAAGTTCAGTTAATTTGTTATTTCTACGTTTATACAAAGACTGAAATGTTAGAAACTGGCGCAGTCGAACTATCGTATTTGTCAATCCTACTTGCTGCTTGGGTTGGTTTTTGTTTTTTCTTTACAAAAAAATAAAATAAAGTTGATGCACCTCTTTTTGTTTGCGTTTAAACATGATTTCATTTTCATCCAACTCTGTGACGCTTTTATTTTCTGCTCAATTTTTAATTTTTGCTTTATTATTTCTGGAAGTATTTTCGAATTATATGCGTTATTCTTTTTAATGTTTTCCTTGATTTGTGACTTTCTTCAACTTACATATTTTATGATTATAAATGTTGGCTGATAAATCCCAAAGTTCAAACCAAATAGATTTTCAGATTTTTTTCATAGTCCCGTTCAAATTTACTGGTAAATATAATTCTTCAATAAAATTAATCTTATTGTCAGTCACCGCGTGGGCTGACTTTAGTGTTTTCTGCAAAGTCGGTTTAAGTTTCTTCTTCTTCTTATAATTGAAAGCTCAAACTCGGTATCTAATTGCAATGTCACTGTTTTATTAAATACCTTAAATATTAAATAAATTATGTATTTACATAAATTTTCATTGGATTTTGTTTGTCTGATTCTATTTTTTGTGTTGTGTTTGCTTCTACAATACAACATTTTAAGAGCAAGTTTGCGCAATTTTAATGTTTTATTCCAAAAAGTGAAGAATTTTTCCCACTGTAATTTTCGACATGAGTAACATGGTCTTGGGGATAATTTCTTTTGTTTCTATTGTGGTCCACTTGTTTTGAAAATATGGGTAGCTATTTTCTTTTTCAAGTAATTAATACTTTGATTTATACTGAAAATGTAGTACGACATATTCTTTTTCTCTTTTAAGGAAGTAATTTTTATACTTTACTTTTCTGACGTGGATTCTTTTATGTTTTTAGAATCGCTTCTCACACCTTATCACCCCTTGGCAATCCTCCACAAGTTTCTGTAGAGTGAGATTTTATTCACTGTTGAGGTTTTCGATAGTATTCATTATTTATTCTCAGAATTTTTTTTATGAACGCTAGATTTTGAACAAAACCTAGTATTCATAAAATTCTGCTAGTTCTAAAATTAATCAAACGCAAATGCTAAATAATTTTCATCATCCTGCTTAGCCAAATTAAAGCATTTCTACCTTTTGTGGAACATTGGTGTATTGGGATTGTAAAGTTCTAATAGTAACTTCATGGTTTCCACAAACTCTAGGTCTATGGTCTTTTTAGGTAGGATGTAGTTTACGAATCTGCTGTATTCCACAGTTCTTAGCTTCCATAAATGCAGAAAACGTTTTTTGCATCAGGCCAGTCTTTGCAATTCGAGATTGAAAAGGTTTTTATACTTTTTAAAGATAGCGTTGAACGCTTGGTTCTGTTCAGGAATGTAAGTAAAGATCTCGATGATGTTCCCTATCTTGTTTTGTGAAAATGCTGTGTTACTGTCCGTGTGAGGTTTTTATTGGTTAAGCTTTTGTGAAGTATATCCTGATTTTTTTTGCAGACATTTTTTTCATTTTTTTTCTTGTTGGATCAACCTTTCTTCAGTTTTCTGTTATCTTTCTCCAGCTTTCTGCTATTGGAAACATTATAAAGATAATTCCTTTGAAGTAGTCCATCTTGTAAACTTCATTTTCAAAAGTAAAATTTACTTAATTGAATAAAAAACATCATTGTAATATTACTAATTGCAGTTTAATGGTGTACGTTGTAAACATTTTTAAAAAATTTTCTGAAACGAAAAATCAATTTAATTAGAAAAAAAACATGCCTAAATGTTTTATTCCCTGTAGTTTAAAATTGAAATATCTTCAAGTACAGGTTTTGAGAACTTTTTTCTTTGGTGTCCGACAAGACTACTTTTTTTTCTTTTTTATACTATTATTTGAAAGACTGTTTTCGTAGTCCCAGTTGAAAGAGTATCTTGTTCGTTGAGAATGCCTATCTGTTGTCCAATAAATTTGGTCTGTTATTACTGGTAAAAGTTTTATCTTTTTTGTTCGAAACAGATTTTGTTGGTGGTGGTCCTTTTTGAATTTGAATTCTTTGTTGCCAGATTTATTGTTTTAGGTATCTCCGTTATGAATTAGAGCTTGTCGGCGGCACGTTATTATGAGTATCCCGTTTGTGAATTCACGTTCCTCGTCGCCTGGAAGGATGACTAAGGAAGACATGGGACACAGAGATTGGTTAAAAACAAGGAATTTGTAATTAAGAACAAAACAGAATATAGAGAACAACAGTCGTAGTACTTAACGCCAGTATGAAGTACACAACACACCAACAGTCGGTACCTCTTGGTCTGTTTAGAAGAGTTAATATCTTGTGATTGGGTGTGAGTCCCCAAAACAGTATGTATTGACATCAGTTTGTCTGAAAGCAGTTCCGTGAGAATGTGTTTCATAGATTGGAATATTTATAGAAATTTTGCCTGACACTAAGCACATGGGGGAAGAAAGGGAATGGAGCTCAGTCGAGCATCTACTATGAAAATAACAACAGAGTTAGGGAAAGACTAACAGCGTCTCTCTTGTGAGAAAGAGGTTATAGAGAAAAGAGACCCCCCCCCCTTTCCCGTGCAAGTGGTGCGTGGAATTTTTAAATTGGCAAAACTTGAATTTCTTTCACAGCTAAAAAAAAATGCTTTTAAACAAATTTACGTCTTAACTAAGCTATTTTCATGAATTTAAAAAATATATCTGAACCCCTAACATACATATTATGATTTTTTTTTTTTTTTTTTGGGTGTGCCGCCATAGTTCTGTTCTTTGAGTAACTGTAGAAACTCCAAGCCTTGATTTAGCGATAAATGCTTAGGGATTTCATAAATGTGTATATTATGCTGTTTTGTTTTTTTTTTTTTTTTTTTTTTTTTTTATTATTACTCTCTCATACGTGTTAATTGATTCCTGCATCAAAGTCGGCAATTATTCAACATAAATATGGATGTGTCTCCTGTGTTCATATCTATAGCATCAGATGTCTACATTGAAAGAAAGGGGTTTAGGTATGGGAAATTAAGAGCTCAAATCTCTCTCTCTCTCTCTCTCTCTCTCTCTCTCTCTCTCTCTCTCTTTCTCTCTCTCTCTAGCTTTTTCTATCACACTAGATTTTTATGTCTTCCACTCTCTCTCAATCTATCTCTCAATCTCTGTCTCTCTCATCCTTCTCTTTTATTCAACCTGTCTCTTTCTCTCTCATATTCCCTCGCTTTATATTTCTATTGCTCTCTATGTACAACCCCCTTCCCCCGCCACTCTCTCTCTCTTTCAATACTCCTCTCTTACTGTCATGTACATATGAATGATAAATGCTTAGGGATTTCATAAATCTGCATAATTTGCTGTTATATATTTTCTTATGCGTGTTAATTTATTCCTGCATCAAAACTTCTGGCAATCATTCAACATAAATATGGATGTGTCTCTTGTGCCAAAACAATGTCTACATTGCTGAAAGGAAAGGGGTTAAGGTGTGGAGAAACAAACTGAGAACTCTGATCTCTCTCTCTCTCTCTCTCTCTCTCTCTCTCTCTCTCTCTCTCTCTCTCTCTCGTTCTTTATTTTCATCTCTCTCTCGTTCTTTATTTTCATCTCTCTCATCCTCTGTATAATGCATCACAATTTATCGCACTGACAGTAGCATTAAACCCTGAATTCGTATCCAAAATAGAATGTAAGCCTTCCAAGACAATGACCATGTTCACGCAATCGACGTATCTCTGACTAACTTATTTGCATATTAATTTGTTAAAATCACATCTCATTAATTAACTATTGTTTTCTCGTTCAACGACGTTTTTCATTTCATTATTACACGCTCACATTACTTATATATACGGCATAATCACGTTAAGACACTGGTTCTCATTAAATCGCTGTATTTAAGCAAGAATGAGCCTGGTCAGTATGAGATGGGTGACTGTTTGAAAATTCTAGGTGCTGTATGTACTGCACTGGGATGTGGAAATACCCAGGTTTGTATGTGGAGGAAATGAGCACCTCTAGAGGCGCATTGAAAACAATGGAAGAGCTGCACCCTCAGTTCTCATTCAGACATATGTCTAGGAGGAAAACTGATATCAAATAATTTTAAAATCTTTAAATGCTGCCTATAAATCTAACAGTTTCTTGGACAGATTTTCAACATTGAAGATTTCTGAAAACCAAGGATGATAATTAAATATGCTGTATATTTTCTTCAGAAATAGATATCAGATGGTTTCGTGGCATTCTGACGAAGATCACAGTGTAGTATCTGTTCTGATACTATACTTCACTTTTTTGTTCCTCGGTCAGTAGAGGAGATCTCCTTCATGACTGAGACAATTTTTATTTTTGTTTCTATGCAGAGTACCCCTTTTTAAGGAGCTCCCTACGTTAAAAAACCGACCTTGTGTCCAACTCTGCCCTCTTGGGGGAGCAAATAAATAGGAACAGATATCAGTTTTTTTACTATAAACTCTTTCTTCACTTTTTATATTTATTTTAGTTTTTAATCGTATATTTCCAAAGTTAACAAAACAATATATATGCCGCCCTCTAATTGGTCAAAGGGGAAATTATTCCCAACTCGCATTTTAGGTCAAAATGCACTTTCGTATAAATAATTTGAATTCATTCAAAACGTATCGCAATAACAAAAACAAATAAAATAACACACACACATATATATATATATATTCCAGGTTATAGGTATTCAAGAGTGATAACTAATTAATTTAACAAAGCTAAGAGTATTCAAAAAATAAAAAAAGAAAAAGTATATTTTTATTAATATAAACAAATTTACATGGTCGTGACACTGGGCATGTTAATGTTTCGGACAGATGGTCGGTTAAAACCACAAGTCCTCATCAGGCGACTTAAACAATGGTTGCTTTTCACAGAAAAAAAAATCAGTCCATCAAAAGCGACCATCTGTTTGAAACATTAGCATGTTCAGTGTCGCGATCTGGTAAATTTGTTTATATTAATATATATTCCAATGCTGAATCACATCGGCATACAAACGTGATATATATATAATATATATATGTAATCATAATTTAGGAATTTAAAATTTGTGATTTGAAAAAATTAAATTGCAAATATAGAAATTTTATTGTATGCAAGACAAAGAATACAGCATAGTAAAATATTAGCATACATTAGAATACAGTATAGTAAAATTTAGCTGGGATAGTTTTATATAAAATATTACATCTAATAATATTTTGTAAGACCGATAATCACTGGATTTGCACACCAGTAGATTTATTGTATTTCATTATTCTGAATAGTGTATATATATATATATATATATATATAGAGAGAGAGAGAGAGAGAGAATCAATGACAAAAAGTTATATTCCAAAATTCATGATGTTGACTACCTTATAATTTATTCCTTTAATTCAGTTGACTTATACAATTCTTGACAGTATCTGTTTCGTAGCGCAAAATCAATCAATTATTATATAAATCAGTGAATCTATTATGCCCTTAACTCATCAGAAGAAATAGCAAGAATCAATCAATCTATATATATATATATATATATATATATATATATATATATATATACATATAATCATTTGATCACTGCAGAATTGCGTGCACTATTTCTGATAATTGTGTGTTGCATAAACGGATAGAAAAGGATTAAGTGCAATGTAAACTAAAACAAATCCTTGTGAAGTGCATCTAGATGCACTTCAAAATGTTTCTTAATGCACCAACATTCGCACGGAAGGGGGAGGGGGGCTTTAGACAAAGAATGCTGCAGAAACATTTTACTCTTTACTGGTTTATTATTGTCTTCTCATTTGGATTAAATAAGATTAAGTTAATCTGCAATTAATTTCTATTCTGTTAAGTGATTTTTACTCAGTATTATTAAATGGGTTCAAATAAGCTGGGAGTCAATGAGACAATTATATATTTATTATAACTCGGTAGTATATATATATATATATATATATATATATATATATATATATAATCTTGGAAGTTTATAACCTTTAAAACTATACAAAAAAAATTATCATTTATTAGAAAACTATTTAGTCAGTAAGTCATTCAATCACTTGTAATCACTGCATCAACTTGCTCTCTCGAATTCACTATAGTACCAGTAATAATCTTTTTAAGGGATCATCAGTTGTTTACCATGAAACACGGTAACGTTTTAGATACTTATAAAGTAAGTAATATTAATTTAGATAGCATTATTATGAATAATAGTTTTATTAGCGAAAAAGTAGGATTAAAATTAGAAGAAAAAAACAAAGAACTTCCATGTATGTATTCGATACCTAAAATGCACAAAAATCCAGTTTCTAAAATATTTAAATTACTTATAAATCAAATAAATAATTTCCACCAGAAAAGAAAATTCTATAGTAATATTAATCTATTTTGGGTAGTAAATAATTCACAATCAGTGAAAGAAAAATTAGATAAAATAAATTCCACAAGAAAAGCAAAATCTATAGCTACTTATGATTTTAGTACGCTGTATACTAAAATTCCGCACGAAAAACTTATACTGTAGATTTAGCTTTTGAAGGTGGCAAAGGTAAATATATAGACTTTTCAAACTCTAGAGCTTTCTGGTGTAAAAATAAAAATAGCAAAACTAGTGTTTCTAAAGATATTTTTAAAATACTTTTAAGTCATCTTATTAAAGAATGCTATTTTCAAATAGGAAATAAAATATTACTCCAAACGATAGGTATCCCAATGGGATTGGATCCCGCACCATTTTGGGAAAATTACTCATTAGGTAGTAATTGTATGTTTTTTTTTATTTAATATTTTAGGTAAATCTATATCATCCAAACCTTTATTATCATACAAAACTACACAAACATTTCTAGGTTTCTTTTTTATACCTTCCACATGTGGCTTATATAATTTAGTGTCGATTATATCCAGAATATAATCGTACCATTGAATGAAATAGTCCTTCTTATATATCGTATCCGATTGTAATAATATTTTCGATGCTATTTCCTTCAAAACCTTTTTTGTTTGATTAAGCAGTTTTCTAATATAATTGAAAGACTCAGAAATTTGATTAATCATAATATCTTTAATTTTACTAAAAAAATCCTCGCATGAAATAGCTGATTCTCTATTATTTCTATTAACATAAGTTCTATCTATAATACCGTAGCGAGGCAAATATATATATATATATATATATATATATATATATATATATATATTCTTATAATATATATATATATATATTCTTATAATATATATATATATATATTCTTATAATATATACCAATCCTCATTTAAGAAGCTCAATGTAATTACAGAGCAATATAGTGAATAAATGACAAAAGACTATATTCCAAAGTTCATGATGTTGACCATCTTATAATTTATTTCTTTAATTTAGTTGACAGAATTGTAAATGTCAAGTGAATTAAAGGAATAAATTATAAGATGGTCAACATCATGAACTTTGGAATATAGTCTTTTGTCATTTATTCACTATCTATATATTTATATACAATTCAGTAGAAGAAATATATATATATATATATATACATATATATATATATATATATATATATATATAGTCATCCACATATAGTACTGTTTCGTTGTATTACAACTCTTCAGTGTGGCTAGACTAGCTCCTTTACCTAGCCGGGGATTGAACCTACAATCATTGTGTTGATAGTCGACAGTTGTACCCATCGGCCCATGGGATCAGTGCTCGTAAATGACCTCAACAGATGTCCATTTAACTAAATACTCGCTCACCGCTTTTACAGTGCTAGAGCTGCTTATTTATTTACAAACAGTGAGCTTATATATTATTAGGTTGGTGCAAAAATAATGTCGTTTTTTTTTTTACGTTCAACTTCAAAAGATCATAACTTCTTTCATAAAAAACTTTATTAATCGAAATAAAAACCATTGGAATCGACACGTTTTTGCCGAGAAACCAGTTTATCTATCCCATTAGCATAGAAATCCGGAGTTCTGGAAACGATGAAGTCCTTTTCAATTCGGCATCATTTCGGCTTTTGAAGCATTTTTCGCACAGGAAGTTGTTGAGATGCTTGAAAAGGTGAATGAGAGGTTCGGTGAATATGGTGGATGAGGCAGTATCTCGTAGCCCAATTTGTTCAGCTTCCACAGGGTCAGTTGAGCAACATGTGGGCGAGCGTTGTTGTGGAGGAGAATTGGTCCCTTCATATTGACCAATCTCGGGCACATACGTTGGAGCTTCTGGCGCATTTCATCAATTTGTTGGCAGTACTTCTCCGCCGTAATTGTTTTACCTGGACTTAAGAAGCTGAGATGGATGAGACTGGCCACAAATCACCAAACAATCACCATAACCTTTTTATTTGGTGCAATTTCAGCTTCATACTGTTGCCATATCTGGGCAGGAGCTGCCAAAAACAGCCTATCATGCCTTGACAGAGTACAAAATAGACTTCGTGGTTTAGTGGGGGATGCCCTTTTCTCTACCCTGCAACCCCTCTCCCACAGAAGAGACGTTGCGAGCCTATCCTTGTTTTATCGTTATTTTCATGAGAGGTGCTCGTCTGAACTCCAATCCCTGGTCCCCCCTCGCCAATCTTTCACGAAAAACACCCGTCTAGCTGAATTCACTGTGAAAAATTTCCCCCACTCTATATCTGTGCCTAAATCAAAACGCGGATTTCATGAACAAAGCTTCTTTCCTAGAACTGCATGCCTGTGGAACTCTGTTCCGTCTGCCTGCTTCCCTCCGGACTACAACTTGGATGTCTTCAAGTCTAATGGTAACAAATTCCTAATGAACCGCCCCCCCTAATTAAACACTTCATCAAATCTCCTCACTAACGTAATGTACTTGCAATAACCCTTATCCCTGAGTGGCTTCCGGGCCTTGATAAGTGGTGATCACTGTTAAAAAAAAAAAAAAAAAAAAAAGGAAGTGTTGTGGAGCTTCGCATCCAACCACTATGCCAAACGTTGTCGGTTGTCATAGAGGATCCACTTCTTATCACACGTCACAACCCACTTGAGAAATGCGTCATTTTTGTTGCGCAGAAGGAGCATAGAAGACACCTCAAAAGGACGATTTTTTTGATTATCGTTCAATTCATGCGGCACCCATTTATCCAACTTTTTTGACTTCTTTATTTGCTGTAAACGACAAACGAGTGTTGAGTGATCGACCTCGAGTTCAACAGCAAATTCTCCTGTGGTTTTGCGAGGATCGGCTTCAATTAAGGCTTTGAAATGTTCGTTATCAACCGCAGTCGGGCAGCCGTAACCGTTTTTATCTTCGAAGCTCTCATCACCATTGTGAAATTTCTTGAGACATCATTGTGCCACATGTTCGTTAGTGGTTCCTGGGTCAAACGAATCGTTGATATTACGAGCTGTCTCAGCAGCTTTCTAGCCTAGTTTGAACTGGAACAAGAAAATCGTGCAGATTTGAATTTTGCCCATGCTGTCGAAAAGCCTGCAAAAAAAATGAAGAGATTGAGAAAGGTAATGAATAACACGATTCGATAGAGCAAAAAACGCACTCCAAAATGATATAAAAAAACATGGCTATATATATCAATGAATTAATTCATAAATCTATAAATATAAAAACGAAAATGTGTGTATGTATGTATGTATGTATGTGTGTTCGCTTTTTGTGTATGTCTGTAAAAGGCTTTTTTCGCTGGACTTCTCGGTCAGCTCATTCCTTAAAACTTTTTATATCACGTCTAAATGATAATATCTAAGAGTTACAAACGGGGGTCGCCTGTCTATTTAATTTGCCCGACTTTCACGCGCTATTTTTTCCAAATTTTTAGAGCGTCCCGTGTATCTTTCGCTTTTCAGTATAAACAAGCGAAAACTGGCTTGCAGCCGCGTCATGTTTCAAGGTCAAACATCACGCGACTTAGGTTTCTTGCACCTGTTAATTTTATTTTATAAACGTTAAATTAAGAGGCTTTTCATTCCTCTTCTCTCGTGGCCGAGATGTTTAGGTCTCAGGTTCGGGTTTCAAGCCTACTTTCCTACTAAAACTTTTTTTTTTCTTTTACACCAAACACCCGACCAACGTTTTTTTTTTAAAACAGGGTTGTTTTGATCACCCCCCCCCCTCCAACACACACATACCTACAAACACCCGGGCCACACCGGGTCCCTCCGCTAGTCATATATAAAAGTAACATATGAGAAAACGATATTGTTTTTGCACCAACCTAATATATATATATAGATATAAAATATATATATGATTAGTTTTTTTGGAAAAAGAAATCCAGCAGAGTGCTCAATTAAAAGGAAAATCCGAAATGTAAGAGCGTATTTATATATTGTGTACAGAAAGTTGTTAGATGAGACAAATCATTGGTACCGTCGGTTTCAAGCTTGATAAGGATACCTTAAACGGTCCTTATTATCGGGCTTGAAACCGACGGTACCAATGATTTGTCTCATCTAACAACTTTCTGTACACAATATATATATATATATATATATATATAATTCTCATATTTTTTATTTTACAACATCAAGAATTGGATTAAGTTAATACTTTAGTTTGTAAAATTAAAAAAAACATATACACCTCTACTAACGTATTGAGCACTTTTATCCTGTGTTTTTTTTTTTTTAATTTTTTTTTTTTACCCTTTCTATCTCTGAGTATATATATATTATAGCTCGGTAGAAGAAATATATATCATAACTCCCTTTACTTAAAAATTCACCAAAAATTAGGAAATCAACCAATTGTAATGAAATCTTTTAGTATTTATCAAATAATAATCGCTGAATATAATGAATTAATTATTTTTATTCAAATCTTAGTGGAAATATATTATTTTGTTTAAACAAAAAATACATTTATTAAAGTTATGGTTTTCAGTAGTAAATAAAAAACGCAAGAATTTATTTTTGTTTTTTTATATAAATAAAGCATCGTAATTTGTAATAAAAAAAATTTTTTTTACAGGAACATTACGAAAAAAGCCCTAAAGTCTGTATTAATGAATTCCATATAACTCAAAGAAAAATGAATTTCTCGAACTACCGATATTACTATTGAATTAAGCATTGTTTATTTAATGTTTTCACACAAAAATATAATAGCAAAAATATTTCTACTTTTTTTTTTTAAATTACAGATTTCGCATAATTTTTATATGCAAGATTTGAATAATTTCCTTGCTCGCATGAATGTGAAACTTTCAGCGTAACATAATTTTTATATAATCTCGAACAATAATAAAAAAAGAAGTAATTTAAAAACAGGAAGATAAAAAATAATTAAATTAAAAAATGATAAAAATTGATACAAACGTTCAGAATAAGAATGTATGGATGCACGTAGGGAGGGGGGGTAGAAGAAATCTGACACCCCTACCTCCTTTTACTATCATGTCTTCATTTTGAAACGGCATTTCGATTTGCTGAAATTTTGGACCTCCTTATAATTGTGTTTACAAAATTTTAGTTTGTTGCGTTTTTGGTGAACGATAAATTACTTGCTTTTTGAGGGCTAATTAACTTTTACAATTTGATACATTAATACTAATATCCTGCCCGGATGAAAAAGCTCAATATTCGATATAGAGCATAGGTATATAAAAAAAGTTAAAATATTGCAAATTACATTTATTTTTCGAACAAGGGATATAAATTAAATATGATTATTTCTTAAATAAATTCCTTGTTTGAAGAAATAAATGCACTTTGCAATATTTTAACTTTTTCCTCTTTATGAAAGTTTTCTCATTATTTTGATGTCAGGGATTCACCCGAGACATCTCTTTAAGATTCTAGCCGTCCTTTTGAGTGCAATTGTTTGAATTCTCTTGCACTATATATATATATATATATATATATATATATATATATATATATACAGGGCTCTACATTGCGAGTGAAACAGTCGCATTTGCGAAATATTTTTCAAAGTGGCGACTAGAAATAATGAAACGCTTATCGTTTGGTGATTGCATTTCTTCACTGACAATCTTCTAAAGCTCACTACTGAAAAATATCTTTTCAGCTTTTTTTTTTTTAATTTTTAATTTTTATTTTTTTTTATAAAATAAAGCGAACAAAGTTATATTATTTAAATAATAAAAGTTTAATGGAACACTATACTATTTTTTTTTTTATCGTAGGCTGCTTTAACAAAACATCTGGAGAAATTAGAATTTTATAACTTCAAGTATCAACATAAAATTTGTATATTTAGAATTACACTTATTAAAAAGTATACAGAAAAATCTTTATGATGTACGTACTCGTCACAAAACGAAAATGTCATATTCTAAAAATCATGTGGATTTTGCTAGTAACTTTTCTATTTGGCTAGTAAACGAAAATATTTAGTTGTCAAAGATCAACTAAAGATAAATTTGTCCATAGAGCCCTGATATATATATATATATATATATATATATATATATATATATATATATATATATATATATATATATATATATATATATATCAGGGCTCTATGGTGACTCTCAGCAATTATATATATAATTTTTTGAGAGTCACCACTTATCAAAGCTCGAAGGCACCTCGAGGATAAGGGTTAATGAATGTAAGATGGTAGTGTAGTAATCGTTAATGGTGTAAATTGGGTAGAATTTGATTATTTATGAGAACGGCTCAACAAGAACTTGTTGATTTGAAGGATACCATGTTGTACTTAACCGGGAAGCTGGCCAGCAGAACAATGTTCCACGAGCAGACAATTCTGGGAAAGAAACTTTGTTCATGGAATCTGTGTTTAGATGAAGGCACGGATGGAGAGTGGGAGAAATCGTATAAAGTGGTTGTAGCTAGTCGAACGCTAGATTTTGATATGTATATGTGTTGATAAAAAAACTATAGTGTTTGGAAATATAACGTCTTAATGTGAGTTAAGCAACGAGATGCCTATTCACATTACATTTAAACTTCTCTAGATTAGTACAGTCAGGAAAGCAGGAAACTGGTATGTAATTTCAAAATCTAGCTCTTCAAGGGAAGGAACTACTAGAGTAGGAGGATTTTCAGCATCTGTAGACCTCAACAGTGAAGGGGGTGAGATTTTTGTGCTTACTGGGTTAGTCAGGGTTGTGTACATCAAAGGGGCACAAGTGCTACATCAGGACACATTCCAATTAAGTACTTGTAAAACAGGCACAGAGAGGTGACATTGTGGTGATGGGACTGAGGTTAGAGCTTGGACGACAGTGCAGGATTTTTTAGATCTGAAACTCTTTGTATTATTCGAGCTACTATTTTCATCTTCAGTGTCATTTTCACGTTTCAGCTAGTGTAACCTCCAACCTTCTTTAGGTGTCTTTTGTTGAACTTGGGAAATCTTTCTGCCAAACTCGATTTCGACAGAAAGATTTCTGAGTTCGACAAGATAAACCTGAAGAAAGTCGAAGATTACATCGGCCAAAACGTTGTCAAAATGAGAACAGTAATTCAAATTATCAATCCTCATCTCAAAAATTCTTGATACATTTCAAAGATGTGACCATCGTCTGTACCCTATCTAAGCCAGGATCCATTCTACAAAATGGTGACCTTGACGTGATTTGGACATGCAATTTTTCTTTAGTTCGAGTCGGACAATTTTAACAGCCTCCGACTCCTGAAATAACTCTGATTCCTAAACTGGTGAATTTGCCCCGACTCGGATTCCGACAGCCCTGATCACTATTTTTGAAACAATTCAGCACATCAGGCCAATCCTTTTTTGATTGGACGAAAGCAAAAAAAAAAAAAAAAAAAAAAAAAAAAAAATGGAGTTTAAAACAAAAAAGAAAGAAAGGCAAGTCAAATCACGTCGAATGTTATTGTGGCGCGAGGCAATTATTTTTTTATGCTGTATTTAAATTATTTTCTTTCCATTAATTACTGCAAAACGACTCCCATAATAAGCTCATAATATTTATGGAATCTTTAACTACGTTCCAAATATCCTTGATCGGCTCAATCAGTATTTTTTTTTGTATTCTAAGCACATTGGAAATTACGTAATTTAAGTCCTCGTTATCACCCTCATCATTATGATCATACTACATCTAGGGAATTATAAAAATATGCAATAAAAAGGCATTTATTTATTTACTTTAAATGCATATGTATAAATTTGCTTTTTATAATCGAAAGTTTAAACACAAGATAGATATTTTTGTGGGACGAAAATCCAGTTCTTCAACGAAGGCCATTCTGAATAGGAACAGAAATAACTGCCGCAATTAAGAAGGAACCTTTTTTTTTTTTCTTGACTGAATACAGAACAGGTGGAGTCTATTATCAGAACAGATACTCCATTTTGCTCCAAGACACAAAGTTATACTTATTGCCTATAAAATTTACATAACGAATTAGGCACAAGGCCAATGATTTTGGTGAAAGGGGTCGTACTATAATCTTCTTTGAAAGTAGACATTTTCACTACAATACCACACATTTTGTATTATTTAGATTTATTGGACTATTGTCCTCATCTTCAGTGTCATTTTCACAACGTTTCGGTCGATGTAACCTCCAACCTTCATCAGATGTATCTTGTCAAACTTGGGAATGTTTCTGTCAAACTCAGGAATTTGGACGGAACCCTTTTATTTCATGGGTGTAGCATTCTCTCGATCCGTCAGCTATGACTGGATAGAGATCATAAGTTATTCGTAGTATTTTTCATTTGAAGCGTAGAAAAATATACAAAGGTGAGACATGTTGATCACTAAAAGTAAGGGTAGAAGAACACCTGAAAGTCATTATACAGAGTGATATCGACAAACCGGGTATGATTGACCATATATGTAAGGAAAAGGGAAACATCTACTGCTATGAGATGAAATGAAAATTATATACAGAAGAACTGGAGAGTAAGATAACTCAGAAGCAGCACATATGCCGAGTGATGGTAAATTACTAAGCATACTTCATATAGAATTTAACGCAATATGGAAACCATTAATTATAAATAAGAGGGAAGGTCACTATCAATATATACATATCTACTATTATATACATATCTACTATTATATACAAATCACTTTGTGTGTGTTTCTTCTTCATAAGTTCCGAAACGGTTGAGCCTATCGTTTGCAAATTTCACACAAAGCTAATTTATATGTCTGGCAGTGTTCTTAGATATGTTTTGTACAGAAATTCATCCGATAAGTATCAAATTGAAAATCCGATCTTAAAAATAGTTTTTCTCTCATAGATAAAAACAATTTTTACACGGGAATATATTACATTACACCGGCCAAGGGAGATAATGAAATCTTAAAAAATCATTTCTTCTAAAAACAAAAAAAAAAACAAAAAAAAAAACAGATTTATCATAATCTGGAGATATAGCTTAGTGATAGAACATTCGACTACAGATCGAATGATTCCCTGTTCAAGCCCGGGGGTACCTCACTGTTTTATTTGAAAGTTTTCTTATTAATGAGTTCAATTTACAATAAAGGAAGAGGTATCATTTAAACTTGCCATAAATCATTTCTTTCACGTAAAACGTGACAGCTTCTTTCTGTTAAGTTTTTTTTTTTTTTTTTTTTTTACACAGTGATCACCACTTATCAAGGCCCGGAAGCCACTCAGGGATAAGGGTTATTGCAAGTACATTACGTTAGTGAGGAGATTTGCTGAAATGTTTACTTAAGGGGGCGGTTCATTAGGAATTTGTTAACATTGGACTTGAAGACATCCAAGTTGTAGTCAGGAGGGAAGCAGGCAGACGGAACAGAGTTCCACAGGCGTGCAGTTCTAAGAAAGAAGCTTTGTTCATGGAATCTGCGTTTTGATTTAGGCACAGATATAGAGTGGGGGAAATTTTTCACAGTGGATTCAGCTAGACGGGTGTTTTTCGTGAAAGATTGGCGAGGGGGGACCAGAGATTGGAGTTCAGACGAGCATCTGCCATGGAAATAACGATAAAACAAGGACAGGCTCGCAACGTCTCTTCTGTGGGAGAGAGGTTGCAGGGTAGAGAAAAGGGCATCCCCCACTAAGCCACAAAGTCTATTTTGTACTCTGTCAAGGCAGGATAGGCTGTTTTTAGCAGCTCCTGCCCAGATATGGCAACAGTATTCCATCCTTGGACGTACTTGGCTTTTATATAGATAGAGAATTGCATCAGTAGTGAGATATCTTCTGGAGCGGTAGAAGGATCCCACCATCTTTCCAGCGACCTTGGCAACAGACTTGATGTACGTGTTCCATTTCAGATCAGGAGTAAAGGTCAAACCCAGAAGCTTGTCAAAACACGGGGCCTCACCCAGACGAGAGCCATCCATCACAATTGATGCCAGATGGGGATCAGAGCGTTGATGATGTAAGGATAGCAGTTTGGTTTTGGATGCATTAAAGGTAACCAGCCACCTCTTCTCCCACTGAACCACGCGCTCGAGATCAGAGGAGAGAGAATCAGAGAGAACTTTGTCATTTACAGCCTTTGATGTGTTGCCGTAGATGGTCGTATCATCAGCATAGATGTCAACGAATGATTTAAGTATGTGTTTAGGGAGGTCATTGATGTAGATCAGGAAGAGAGTTGGGCCCAGGATTGACCCCTGAGGGACTCCAGCATTTATATTGCAGGCCTCCGATTTTTGTCCATCTACCACTACTCTTATGAGCCTATCGGAGAGAAATGATTTAATGATTGAGAAAACATTTCCAGTTATACCGTAGCTGGAAATCTTGTGAAGTAGACCCTTATGCCATACCTTGTCGAAGGCCTTTGATATGTCGAGAGCAATTGCCCTAGAAAGGAAGCCTTTGTCAAGAGATTCACTAATCCTGTGGGATATAACCGTCAGCACATCTGCGGTAGATCTTGCAGAGCGGAAACCATATTGTGTGTCACTAAGAAGGTTATTCCTGCTGGGGTGGTTGACTATTTCTCTATTTAATATGAATTAGTTTGAAAACACTGTTTTAAAGTCATGTCAACCTGGTGCAGTAGTGGTTATCGTATTTGATTCACAATCTTTCGGTTTTGGTTTCAATCTCAGCTCGAGTATTTTTTTTACTTACAAGAAGTGAACTGTTTAGAAAAAACATAATACTCGTATGCACATGTCTCGGTTTCTTTTCGTTTTTTTTTTTTTTTTTTAGTTTAATTTAAAAAAAAATTTTTTTTTAAAAGGAATACGTTTAATACCTACGATATTTCTGCTTATAATAAATAAGAATTCGGCACCAACTACGATATAATATTTATGCGTACTTTACGACCCGGTAAAGCCGGGTGGCCTGCTAGTATATGAAAAAGGTCAAACATATATATTCCTTCTCATTTCACAGACGCATTACATCTTATTATAGCCATAGTCGAAACTCAATGATCACCTTTTAAAGAGAGATAACACCTGATGGTGCGAATAAAAAGAAAAATATTTCTTAACATTGCTTGTATTTAACGCCCGAAGACTTTTAATTTTTAAGTGTCTACCAAGAGCTACTTTATTTATTTATTTTCTCATTTGCACCTGTAAGAGTATTCCGGACCTTGTAAACGGCGAGTCATTAGTATAAAAAAAAACTCACTTAGATGTTATTTAATTATTATCTGAAAAAAAGAATGAGACATCACGTATCAAGGCTAAAAGCTACTCGATAAGAGTTAACGAGATGATGGATTAGATTGTCAGTTAAATAAAGAATATTATGAGAAGATTGAAAATGGTGAATGTGATGAATTTGATGACTTATTGAGATGGTTTATGACAATTATTCGTTGACATCAGATTTGAAGATGGCAATGTTGTAGCCCACAGGGAAGCAATCCCATATTAATGTGTTCCATAGATGGGAATTTCTTTGAATTAGATTTGAAGACGAATCCAGTGTCAACAAATATTTGTCATAAATCGTACCCAAAAGTAATCAAACCTTTTTCTTTTTTTTTTTCTTTTTTTTTTTATTAATCGCTCCAGACAAGGTCACTTAACATAAGAAGCTAAAAGAAAAAAAATACTTCAAGGTCCAAATCTTAATAAGGATAAGAGTTAGTTAGAACAAATTCTGACCCAGAAAACAGCAATACTTCCATCTTTGTCAGAAATTGTCCTGGATTGTGAGGACTAAAGGACAAAATAAGAGAAGCATTTTCAATCCTCTCATAATATTCTTCATAATTTAACTGACAATCTACCATCTCATTAACCCTTATTTTCAGGATTTTAGCCTTGATGATGTTGTTTGCAAGGAAGCAGTACCATGGTAATGTGCTCCAGAGATGGGAAGTTCTAGGAATTGCTCTACTGTTGATCATTTTCGTTTCTCTAATGGTCTGCTGTGTAACTTGGGTGTGATGAGTGTGTTTACTCATTCAATCGATGAGGTGGCACACTTTTCGGCAGATTAGCGACATTAAACTGCGATTGTTAATAGCATTCAATTATTTGCGATTTGAGACGAGTCATTTTGACTGCTAATTGTAAGCTTTCTTTTCTTCTAGGAATAAGGCAGTTGCTTGTGGGTTTTTATAGATTAGAAAATCAGTTTGTTTCTATGATGGGTTTTCAAGTCTCTCTTGTTGGCATGAACGTTTCTTTTTTTTTTTTTTTTTTTGCTTCGAATTGAATTGATGCTATTCATTCTGCTTGTATTATATTTTACTTTCATTGTTAATTAAGAAACCAGTTGAATTTCAAACTGTTTCGAATTTAGAAATGGGGATAAATTGAGGATCTTTTGTAGAAGAGCCCCGTCACTAATGGGCAAAAAAAACAAACAAACAAACAAACAAACACGTTCATTACTTTTGTGAGTCTTGTTTAGATATGACTTGAGGCTACATTCACCATGTGTTAATCTGGCGCCTCCCATAGAACACACAGTTCCAAATAAAAGCAGGCTACACAAATGGGTCCGCAGCAGCCAGTCCCAGGACGAGTAGTGAGCACTGAACTCGAGATAAATTCAATATTAGCTTTAATAGTGTGTAAGTACATCTTCCGCTGGCCTCTTGGGCGTCTTTGCCAATCTTGGAGTGATTTTGGAGCTATTGCTTTGTGGATTAACTATTTCGTGTTGCGGCACATAGCATAGCTGAACAACAAAGGTTCCTTTCTGAGAGCGCTTGGTTTAGGGGATGATCCTGCATTGCATCCAGATTTGTGTATTGGAAACAAAATCGTAGCAATACACCTGCAGAATTCGTTAGTACTATCAACCTTCTGAGAGCTACAGCTCTCATCGGGTATAGGTGATTATACATCAATGTTAATACAATCAAAATAAATATGAAATGCCAGGACAAACACTTTATAGAGAGATGATGCAAATCAGACTTAGCTTATAGGTCTCCTCTTATAGAATACATAGCGTCCTGAATGAATGCAGACTATGCATGATGGTCTGCAGCAGTCAAGATAATTATAGGCAGCCAGTCCCAGGACCAACGGTGAACACTGTAGGCTTGTGAACTAGAGCTAGGTTTGATGTCAGCTTCATTGGTGCATAATTACATCTTCAGCTGGACTCTTAGGCATCCTCAATCTCTGAGTGGTTCTAGAGCTATTGCTTTGTGAATGAACTCTCTTGGGTTGTGGCAAGCAGCGTGGCCAAACCAGTAAAGTCTCTTCTATAAAAGAGATTGGTTGAGGGATGATTCTGTATCACATCCTGATAATGGTGCCAGCAAACCCGCAAAATTTGATGGAGGCAGTATAGGTCAAATACTTCTAACTTTTGAAATCTGTGGCTCTCATTGGTCAGAAGGGAATTCTAAAGTCTAGCAGTTGGAAGGAAGAAACTGTTAGAGTAGAAGGCATCTGTGAACCTCAACAAAGAAGGGGTGGGATTTAACTGTTTGTCAGGTTAGTCAGGTAGGTGTATGTCTGTCGAGGGGGGCACAAGTGCTATTAGTTCATCAGAGCACGTTCCATTAAAATATTTGTAAAACAGGCACAAGGATGTGGCATTGCAGTCATAGGACAACAATCCGGCGATAAGCTCGGAGCTAGGATGATAGTGCAAGACTCATTAGATTTGAGACTCTTTTTTTGAACTTTGTCTAAGAGTAAGAGACTAGTGGTAGATGTCTCAGCCCAGATGTAGCAGCAATACTCCATGCATGGGCGAATTGTGTCTTTATAAAGACAGAGGATACTTTCTGGTGTGAGTAATTTTCTATAAATAACTAAGACGTTTGGAACTTAAAAAAAAATCTCTCTATAAAAACATTTTGTTGCTTTCGTTTGTGTGAACCTAATTCCCCCATTGAGGTCAACCTAATCGCCCCACCCCCACCCCACCCCACCTGTTTAGGTCAACATGCTCAAGTGGTACTGAAGTAACTTTCATTCCAAACGGAAAAACGCTCTTCAAGCTGTAACCATAAGAAGAACTCCTTCATGACTTCTATGATGTCATTGTTAGTAGTTAGCTAAAGCTTTTTTCTTTGTTGTCCTCATTAGTTAAGGAACAGGTGGAAGTCTGAGGGGAGCCAAATCTGATGAATGTGGTGGTTGAGGCATGTGGGTTGGAGCATTAATGACTGTGTGATGGTGTAATTTTTTTTCTTGTCCAATAAATCAGTAAACTTTGAAAATCTTCAAAAGAATTAGAAACGAGGAAAATGGCAAATTACTGAGGAATACAGATTGTAAAATAGATTTTAATAAATAACTAAAAATAAAATTCAGAATATTAACATGGTACATCTAGCTTCGATTACATGATAACTGTGCAACACAGATTTAAATTACTGTAGGCATAAACAAACAATTACCACATTGAATATATATATATATGAGAAAAGAAATTAAAACTGTAAGTTGAAATTTACAATCAAATTTATTGTTCGACCGAATACTCCAAAAATCAATTTACAAAGTCCTTATTCCGTGGAGTTTCAACGAATGCTATTCTTGCTATTCTTCTCATCAGAGGACAGAAAGAAATCAGCAAATTATATTTGTAGCAATGCTAGAATTTGCTGGGTACGGCATTAAATGAAACCACAATTTATTATCGTCATAAATTGCAAAAATGTATATGTCCTTTAAAAACAAGGAAAAATAAAGTAGATGATGTAGAAAAATAATAAAAACAAACCCGATATATAGTGGAATTCTTTGAGATGATTAATTTGTATATTTATTTGCGGACTGCTATCTTCGTTTTTATAGTATCTTCGGGGGTCATGGCACAGTGGATGGAGACATTGAATCTCTACAGTTCTAGATGAGCATTGTCTGAAGATAATGGTTTCAATCCTACCCAAAGCTGGCCAGAGGAGTAGTTGGCCAAAAACGTGGTGAGATAACAACAACTATGGAAGGCAGTAATTGCTGAGGATGCAGTAAAGAGACTCAGCATTAAACAAAATTGGCTAAAAACATTAATTCCTTCACCCTCAACTGGGCACTTTTCTACAGGGAGGGGATCGCTTTTCGCCAATATTTTTGAAAGTCATCCCTTCTTTTCGATTGACTAGCCTTAATTTAAACCTTCATCACTTCTGGTTTAGTGATGGACGCAACGGCAAAGACGTCATGTTTTTTTTTTCTTTTCTTTTTTTCACGTTCTTCTCCTCCTTCGCTGTACGGGTTCAAACCTACCTGCCTGCTACAACCTTTTTTGTTCAACACACACCTCCAAACACCCGGGCAACGCCGGACACCCAGGCTAGTAAGATTTATGAATGGTCTTTTACTTTTATTAAAGATTTCAGTATTTGAATAATAATAAAAGCTACATTAGAGACATCAAATACTTGCGTTGATCAAATCTGTTGATCTTTCGTCGATTTTGAGGTACATTCATCAAACTCATTTTATTTTCATACTGAATGATTTTTTTGTTTTGTTTTTTTGTTTGATCATTAATCTGATTTGATCAGATCAGTTGCGTTTCCTGTTGATATCTGATTTATTAATAAATAATCAAATGTCTCACTTGAGGATATATGATCCTCTGTTGATTCTTGACGTGAAGAGATTTGATCTCAGGATGCAAGTCGATGAACACTTTCATGAAATATGCTTCCATGCTTGATTCATCGTTCATATTTATGATTGAGATTTGATTTCACTCGGCAGGTTTTATGACTGTTCAGTTTTGATTTTGTTGACGTTTTATGACGATTGTTTTATACTATTTGTCTATTATGTATAGAAAAGACGTGTGTGTGTGTGTGTGTGTGTGTGTGTGTGTGTGTTTGTGTGTGTGACTGACTGACCAGAGAGTTTTACGACATGGTGTTTTTTTTTTTTTTTTTTTTTTTTTTTTAAATCTAAATTATCACTAACATTATATTCAAAGCATAAATGGTCCTGGTTAGATCATTCTACCGCTCCAGCAGGTATCTCACTGCCGGTCTTAGATATGACCTTAAACTATATTCGATGGTGAGGCCCCAGCTTGCGGGCTTTGGGGAGTGTGGAGCCACCCTTTAATTACCATTGCTCCCAGGTTCACTCAGACCCCGAGTGGTAGTACCTGTTAGGGTCCCAACTATGGGTTAAATAGAAACCAACTTGAAAAAAAAAAAAATATATATTCTATTAAAGGAATTTTCTTCAAAATCACTGGATTCGGCATTAAATAACCTGAAAAGGGTTGATATGCCGTAAACCAACCAACCAAATAAAAGCATAAAACGTTAAAAGAGCAATACTTATTTATCTTATTTGTTTTACTATCTGCATTATTAATAATTTAAAATGTTTCGGACCCAGAGCCACACCCACCCGTGAATAAAATTTTGTGGATACTTAGACTTAATTACAGCACGAAAAAAGTATATAAGTACAATTAATAATATATTTACTTATGTGCAATTATTTAATTATTTTCTATTTCTCTTGATTTACTTAATTGGGATTTGATAGGAATGATAAAACATCCATGCAAAGTATTATTGGCTGAGAATATAATGAGTTTGGAATCCATACCCTTGGGTATCCTTCTACCTGGAAGTATATATATATATATCAAAAGATTTTGAAACCATTCATCTATTTGGAAAGGGTATTTTATTATGGTAACGGGTAATGTTAGATGATGTGTGTGTGTGTGGACAAAAATCATAATAATAATGATAATTGGTTTAACGTCCATATTACATGCTGAAATGTATTGGATAGAGTTTATAAATTGACTGTTGCTTTTTTTTTAAGAAATGATTTGCTGAGATTTTATTATTTCCTTTGAGTAGTTTAATGTAAAATATTCCCCTGTCCCATCGATGAAATGTTGCATCCCTCTGCTTGTTCTACAAGTATTTTAATGGTGAATACTCCAACGAGCTACAAGTCCTTGTACCCCTCTCAACGTAAATACCCCCAACAAACCCGACAAGAAGCAAAATCCCACCCCTACAGAGTAGAAATCCCTAGATGTAAGAAAGCCTTCTACTGTAATAGTTTCTTCCCCAGAACTGCTAGACTTGCGAACTCCTTTCCAGGTTTCTGCTTTCCCAACTGTACTGGCATGCATTAGTTCAAGTGTAATGTGAACAAACATCTTGCTGCTCAACTCCCTACAACTTATGTCCTCGATCGTAGCTCTCGACATCAAATTGGCACTGTACCTTATTTGGGTGAAAGTGAAATATCTTGTTTTTTGTGGATCTGGAGAATGCTTTTCACAGAGTTCCCAGAGAGGTTGTTTGTGTAAACTATGGGAAAATGAATAGTTGGTTAAGATTATGCAAGCCTTACAGAAATGCCCATGGTCGTGTTAGAATTAACAACACATTTTGTTACGGCTTTACAAGGTTCTTTATTAATTGCACTCGTTTTGGCATTCACCCTAGAGCAGTTGGACTAGCTCCATCCAGAAAATTTACTGCATCGCAAACGAATGCTAACCAGATGTGATGGTCTACTATAGAAACAGATATAAGCCAATCTTGATTCTAGCGGCAAACTCCATAAAGGCAAGGACCAAGATCTGCTTGGCATCCGGTTTACGCAGTGTGATGAGGTTTTGGTTGAATGAAAATGATATGAGAATGGCCCGATGGATGTGTAATCGATGGATGTCTTCAAGACCGGCAGAGACCTGATGATCTGAGGAAAATTAAATCTGAACAATATGGGGAGGTGTGTGCAGAATGGGAGACTTTGTTAGTATAGTCGCATTGAAAGGATGGATGAAAACTCTGGTTAGCAGATGTAGAACAGTTGAGGTAGCAAGTTCAGTTCACAGGGGAAGGCCAATGAAAATATGAATGGAAGTTATAAAGATGGATGTGAGGGAAAGAAGGATAAATAAAGACGTGGCCAGAGATAGGTTACTTTGAAAGTCAATTTATGAAATAATCATTTACGTATGCTCTAGGAATTCAACATAAACAACAATTTAGTGTACGATCGTTTGAGACAATTTGGATTTTTATTGATATCAAGTTTCATCATTAGCACAGGGAATTGACACCAAGTTCAGAATTGAAACAGAGCATCATGGGAAATTTTAAACAGAGCATCATGGGAAATTTTAAACAGAGCATCATGGGAAATTTTATTTAAGTATTATGTTTTACAGTGTCTGATGAGGTGAGTTTCATTAATCTGGACATCCTGGATATCGGATAAAACCTGGTCATCGCAAGAAGATCTGTCAATTTCCCTTTGGTATTGAAGATTTCAAAACTGAATCCTGAGATATATATATAATTGAGAAAGGTAGTTTACTTAAAGCATTGCTGGTAAATAGATATGGAAGAGTATAATAAGGCTTATACAATGCAAGGAACCAGCTGTTGTATTGGCGTGACGTACGGACAAACAAAAGAAGGTCTTATTTGTTTTATCAATTTTTTTTTATAAAAGGGTTCCATATATAAAATTTTTTATAAAAGGGTCCATATATAACATTTTTAATAAAAGGGTTCCATATATAATATTTATTATAAAAGAGTTTCATATATAACATTTTTAATAAAAGGGTTCCATATATAACATTTATTATAAAAGAGTTTCATATATAACATTTTTTATAAAAGGGTGCAAATATAACATTTTTTATAAAAGGGTGCAAATATAACATTTTTTATAAAAGGGTTCCATATATAATATTTATTATAAGAGTTTCATATATAACATTTTTTATAAAAGGGTGCATATATAACATTTTTTATAAAAGGATGCATATATAACATTTTTTATAAAAGGGTGCATATATAACATTTTTTATAAAAGGGTGCATATATAACATTTTTTTATAAAAGGGTGCATATATAACATTTTTTATAAAAGGGTCCATATGTTACATTTATTATAAAAGGGTTCCATATATAACATTTCTTATAAAAGGGTTCAATATATAACATTTATTATAAAAGGGTTCAATATATAACATTTATTATAAAAGGGTTCAATATATAACATTTATTATAAAAGGGTTCAATATATAACATTTATTATAAAAGGGTTCAATATATAACATTTATTATAAAAGGGTTCAATATATAACATTTATTATAAAAGGGTTCAATATATAACATTTATTATAAAAGGGTTCAATATATAACATTTATTATAAAAGGGTTCAATATATAACATTTATTATAAAAGGGTCCATATATAACATTTATTATAAAAGGGTTCCATATATGTTTTATAAAAGGGTTCCATATATAACATTTTTATAAAGGGGTCCATAGAGATTGAAAATTTTCTACTTATATTTATAATGAAACTTTAATTTATCCTAGACTTGCCAAATCTGAGCAAATTTTATCCATTTCAAGATTCCATAAAATTAAAAATTTTCAAACTCTGTGATTCTGCGTTTCATTTTCACAATGCTGTGATGACTTTGAAATATTTTGCTATTTTCGAATGATAATATTCCTGTTAACATTGCCATCATCTCAAGTTGTTTTTGATTTTAATGTTTGTTTTTCTTTTTAATGTTTATATTGTAATAAAATGTTCCAAATATCCTTAACCAAATCTCAGACATTCACTGGTTCCATCTTGATTGCTGTAAACCCATATAAAAGCTTGCCCATTTATGAAGAGGTAAGTGAAACATTTCTTTTGAAATTTTTGTTGAATTCAGTCATTTCAAAGTTGTTTTTATTTTTTATTTTTTTTAATCTATCTATTATATCATAAAACTCAAATCGTCTTGCTTGGGCGTTGAAACCGTCCATATCGGTTTATAGCTTCTGGTTTGAAAAATTCCACACATGCATAACTTACAGTATTATTGCAACAGTATTAACCAATACTATTTTCTTATGTTTTCATTTCAAAGTTGTTTTCATTGATTTTTTTTTATATCATAAAACTCAAATCGTCTTGCTTGGGCGTTGAAATCGTCCATAACGGTTTATAACTTCTGGTTTGCAAATTCTGTGCCTGCATACGTTAATAAAAACAAAGCCATGAAAGCGGTTTTTTTTTAATCGACATTTTTTCGCATTTGAAATATGCAAATAAAAACAAAATTGTAAATCCATTTTTCTTTTTTTCTTTTACGTCGGCATTTTACGAATTTTATTTGTATTTTTTATTGCAAGTTGGAATCGTTTTAAAACAAACAAACAAATATATTTACAATTTAAAGTCTTTTATATATTCTGTGATTGACAGTTTAAAAACGTTAAAATTACTCAGATCAGCTTGTCCAGTCATCGAAACCATGTTAATAAAAAGAAACTACTTAACTATCAACACATGATAATATCTGACTTAGCAATGGAACATAACAAAAAAAATCGTACAATAAGTAACTGTTACTAAAGGCAAGAAAAGTGACATCTCAAAACTATTTAATCGGTAAATCCTTTTTCTCATTGTAACTGTAACCAAACGCAATAGCAGTTACTTTTATTACGTATTTATTTGAATTCTTTGTACGATTTAAACTATTTTAAAGCCTATTTTATTGCATTAGATTCCGTAATTGGCAGTTTAAAGACGTTAAAATTACTTGCAAATGTTTATTAATACTTTGAAGATTATGCAAATAGGCTTTTTAGCCTGTTAAAAATAGGCAAAAGTTATAGCCGTTGATTTGTGATAACTGCTTTATGCCAAACTGGCTTTCATTAAGTCACACTTCTTAGATTACAAAACCATTCGGCAGAAGTGACGTCGGACAAATTTTAAGATATAGATGACCTACACTGTATAGCTTAAACTATACACTGCATAGCTGCTTTTTTTTTTTTTTTTTTTTTTTTTTTTCAAGCAAATATAAAAATAGAAGTTTTGATAAATTTTTACTTGATTTCCACTTAACATTTTCCTTTAAAATGACGACTTTATAAGTTTTCGGGTGTGCTGAAAATGAATACCGCATTTAAATCCTTTGCAAATAAGTAGTTTTCCGAATGTTAAACAATGTAATTTCTTATGTTAAAAGTGGTAGCCATTGTTGTTTGTGCAAGCGCACATATTTTTGGTATAATTATTATACTCACTATTCCATAGCTAGCTATGAGATATACTGACCAAACGGATCACGGATAGTCTAGTATAATTATAAAACACTGTGGATCTTGCTTGCTTGCACCTTGTCTTCAACGATCGGGCGATTCCATCTTTTAAAAATGGAATGACAGGTGAAATATATATATGCGCGTATGGGCATGGCTCAGAGGCTAAGGAATGAGGTAAGAGAGTTGTATGTTTTGGTTTTGATTCAAGCTGATGGCATCCAACTCATATATTATTTTTAGCATTGCTCTCAGTATTACGTATATATTAAGTTCAATATAATAATCGATAGAGAATGGGCTATAATAATAAATAGGTAATCTGTATGAATTAAAATATCATATTTAAGCGTATCTTGCGACCGGGAACGCTGAGCGGCCTGCTAGTATTTTATAAATATCTTGCAGCTTTAATTGGGAATGATTTCCTTGAAAAATATAGTTTGTAACTATTTACACTGTGTTGTTGAGTAATTTATTACTGTTAGATATTTACACTCGGTTATTTCCTCATGGATGTTTTTGGTGGGGTGTATTGAGTTGTTACAGTGTTAAAAAACATTTAAAATATACTGTAGGTTGTGTGTCTTTGTGGGGGGGGGGGCTTTGTCCGGGCGTAAAATACACTTAAATATGACATTTTAATTTGTTCAGATTCGTATATATTTATTATAGAGTTGTGATTTCCAAAGTAAAAAAAAAAGTACTTGGATGCCATCAGCTAGAATCAAAACCGAAATTGTAGCATTCAAAGCTGGTGACGTTACCACTGTACCAAGGTGACACGCATATGAACTGATTAAAACGATTTTTTTCTACTTTGACCCATTTTTGACCTCTTTAAAACTATTTTAACCGGCTAAAGACCTATAAAAGATCGGCCTATAAAAAATCCAATCATTTGAGGCCCCTAGCGCCGCTCTGCGACTTTTTGTTTTGGAGGAGATAGAGTTTGAAAATATGGAGAGACACAGACATATAGCTATAGACTAGACGTACCTGTGATCTGTTGTGCTACAACTACTCTTACTATTTATTCTACTTCAATTTCATTCGAAAACTGATAAGTCTGTCAAGAAATTCTTGCATAACTAAAAAAATTCTTTTATAATTTTCTCACAATTTATAATTGGAAATGATTTCATTTCTAATTTATATTTTTCAAATTTAAAAAATTTTTCGTAGTAGTCTTAACGTTTTTTTTTGTTTTTTTTTTTGTTTTTTTTTCTCTCTTGGACATCAGGTCAATTCCTTTGACTTTGGAATATTCAAGCTGTGCCTTAACACTTTTGCTATTCCTAAAAGACATGCATTTTGTAGAATCGGAAAAGAAATTGTCTCTCCATTTATAGTGGCTTTTAGTTATGGTCCCAAGCGTCTCAAACACAAAGGAAATCACTTGGACATTTGTACATTTCCATTCTCTAATTCCCATTGTAGATCTTGATATTTATTTTTTCCTGATCTTTCTCCAGCACTCTGGTATCAGAAAGACTAAGTCGGATTTGGAATATTGAAAAACCATATCAGTTTGTATGCACAAGTTGCAAAGAACTGTGGCACTTCCGGTTTATGCTTATGCCTGCCATTGTGGTCCAATTTGCATAAATTCCTGTGTAGTACCTGAGTGACCTTATGTCTCTATTTTTATAGTGATAGTATAGAGCCTTGTGACACTTTTATTTTCTTTCATTACACATTCTGCATATTGGTGATTTTGCAGATCTGTCAATCTAATGTTTGATGGAGCTCGTGCGAGTGGTTTGTTCCTGGGCTGCCATTATAGTGTCCTCTGTTTTTGATCTTTTGAGATCACCTCTTGTCCTCGCTTCCATACATGGGTACACATGCCTGATAGGTTTGCGATAATGCTCTGTTTGTTCTTAAAACGAATTTGAATGTAACATAGTGTGGACGGTTATATGCAAATATCGAGCCATAAGTGAAATGACGTCATAGTAAGGAAAAAGAAGACCAGAAAGTACTTATACATTATTGAATTTATGAGATTAGAATTGGTCTTCCATAAGAAATACAAACTTATTCCAACAGCAAACTTTGGATTAGCAGAGGTTTTTACCATTTAGTGAAAAATGACGGACATAATGCTAGATTGAAGGCTAAGATGCATTTGTTCTTTTTAATTTGAGGCATTTTTATTTATTTAATCACAAGTCGTGGCCACTTCTGTGCAATTTCCGCAAGCAATTCTGATGATCCTTGCTGCGTATGCTATTTACATGTCGTGGAAGTTAATTACGCTAATTATTGCTTTAAGAAAGTAATGGCAGCTCAAATTTGTCAGAATAGTCTATTATATAAAGGGTAGTTGCCTGTTTGTATGCGTGTTTGTATGGCCAGCTAAAAGTAAAAACTACAAAATAAGCACCCACAAAGTTGGTATATTTTTTATCAGAATTGCCCTGGATAAATTATTTCTAAAATTTAGAAAAAATGATTAATCCTTTGGGGTCAACTGGCTCATTTTTAGTCGAGAATATGTGTATGTAGGAGGAGGGGGGTTCATTTTTTCAGTCATTTTATTTACTAATCTGGATTTTTCGAGGAATCCATATATCTATAAAAGTGAAAATGTCTGTGTGTGTACATTTCCCTACCAAATAACTCTGTCAATTTTCGGTCTAGAGACTTGAGATTTGACATAAGGAGTCCTGAGATTTGGGAAAATCTTTTTAATTGGTTTTCGGCCAGAAATTTGGCTGTCAAGGGGTCACATTTCAATGATTTGACCTTTGAAAACTCTATCAAACTTCTCTGCCTATTTTGGGTCTAAACACTTGAAATTTTAAATGTAGGTTACTTGGACATGGATCAAACTTTATAATTTGATTTGAACCCCAAAAAATAAATGTTAAGAGGTCAAAATTGGGGTCAAAGTTTAAAAAGAAATTTGACCTCTACAGTCTCTACCAAATTACTAAGCCAATTTCTAGTCTAAACATTTGAAATTTTACATAAAGGGTATTCAGAGATAGGGCAAGCGTTTTAATCGGTTTGGGTCGAAAAAATGAGCTGCCAAGGGGTCAAAGTTCAAAATATTTTACCTTTGGGGTGTCTAGCAAACTACTCAGCCAATTTCGAGTCTAAACATTTGAAATTTATACATAACGGGTATTCAGATATGTGGCAAGCATTTTGATCAGTTTTGGGGCGAAAATTTGACTGCCAAAAGGTCAAAGTTAAAAGCGGTGACCTTTGCAGATTCTACCAAATTCCTCTGCCAATTTTGGGTGTAAAGACTTGAAATTTTAGATGTAGGTAACTTGGACATGGGTAAAACTTTTTATTTTGATTTGAGACCAAAATAATAAATGTTAAGGGGTCAAAATTGGGGTCAAAGTTTTAAAAAATTGACTTCTGCAGTCTCTACGAAATTTATCAGACAAATTTTGGTCTAAACATTTGAAAACTTACCTAAAATGTATTCATATGTAGGGCAAGTTATGAACAGTACATAAGGCCCGAGCAAAGTTGTTAATGTGTCAAAGTTTAATGATTTGATCTTTGATAACGCTACCAAACTCCTCCGCCAATTTTAGGTATAAACAATTGAAATTTTAGATGTAGGTTCCTTGGACATGGATCTAACTTAATAACTTGATTTGAGCCTAAAACAATAAATGTTAAAGGATCATAATAGGGGTCAAATTTAAAAAAAAATTGACCTCTGCGGTCTCTACCAAATTACTCAGACAATTTCTGGTCTAAATATTTGAAATTTTACATAAAGAGTATTCAGAGATAGGGAAGCTTTTTAATCGGTTTGGGTCGAAAATTTGAGCTACCAATATATAAATGTATGTATGTATGTTTGCATGTCTGCCTAAAAATATCAACAGAGGCGACGGATTTTCACAAGATCAGTATCATTTTGAAGCTGGACCCTTCAGACGACAAATACCGAAAAAGTGGCTAAAAATAATTTGTTCACCCTCAACTGGGAACTTTTAAACAGGGATGGGGTCACTATTTTCGCCGATATTTTCGAAAGTCCTCTCCTCTTTTTGATTTTCAAGCTTAATTTAAACCTACGTCACTTCTGGCTTGCCAGTGGTCATAACAGCAAAGACGTCACGTTTTTTTTCCCCCGTTCTTTTCCTCATTCGCGGTTCGGGTCCAAGCCTGCCTTTCTACTACCACTTTTTTTTTTTTGCTCAACACACATCTCCAAACACCCGGGGAATGCCTGGCCCCCGTGCTAGTCTATAAATATAAAAGCGAAAATGTGTGTATGTATGTGTGTTTGTGTGTCCGCTAAAAACTTTCGACAGGCAGAACAAAAATCAACAAACCCGGTATTATATTGAAGCTCTATCGTTCGCCCGAAAAATATCGAAAATTGGCCAAAAACGTTAATTTTTTCACCCTGAAATCGACAATTTTCTACAGGGGAAGGGGGGGGGGTCAACAAAAACTGTCCTCTCATGACGACGACCGGTTCTACGCATGCGTCAGATGACGTCATGACCCGATTTAGTTTAAATATTTGAAGAACTGACTAAATTTCATGTACGTCGTGTTAGCTCAGTTGGTTAGAGCGTTGGTTCATTATCTAAACGTTTTGGGTTCGAATCGTGGTGTGAGATGTCTTCTTTTTTTTTTTTTTTTTTTTCGATTTTTTAAATTTAAATATTGAACCAGTGTTATTTAAGCCATTTTTCACATAACGTTCGTTTTTCTGTTTTTTTTTTTACTTCGCTTTTTCTTAGGTTTTCATTAACACCCCCACCCCCGACCACACACCCAAAAACACCCGGGTACCCACCGATTTTTTAAATTTTAATATCGAAACAGGCTTATTTAAGCCATTTTCCCCATGTTTTTTCTTTTTGTTTTAACGTTCGTTTTTCTGTTTTCTTTTTTTCGATTTTTACATTTACCATCATTCGTTTGCCTTACGTTAGTTTTTTTTTTGTTTTTATTTCGATGTTTTGATTACACCCCCCCCCCCCGGAGTACCCCCCACTTAAATTTTAACGTTCATTTTTATGTTTTCTTTTTTTACTTTGCTTATTCTTAGGTTTTCATTAACAACCACACACACCTACAAACACTCGGGCAACGCCGGGTACCCCCCCCCTCCCCGCTAAGCAGGGTTTTTTAATGTTCGTTTTTCTGGGTTTTTTTTTTTTTACTTCGCTTATTCTTAGGTTTTCATTAACACCCCCACCCCCGCCCAACCACACACACCGAAAAACACCCGGGCAACGCCGGGTACCCCTGGCTAGTATTATATAAAAGAAAGTTATTTGTGTGTGTATGTCCAGCTTGAGGGGAATGGGGTGAATGAAGAAGAAAGAGGGGCTTGGGAAGAGGGGGAAAAAGGGGGGGCTGAAGAGGGAAGAAGAAAATAAGAAAGAAATGGAGAGAGAGATGGAGAGAAGTTTTAATAGAAATATGTCACTTTTTCCCAGAATAACGTCCGGTAGCCCTGCTAGTTCTTTAATAAGGAAAATAAAATGTTGGAGATTGAATTATATTTCTAGTTTTAATTCATTCAAACGTATAGAAATTATCAAGGTTGAATTGTTAACTTTATTACGTGAGATAATACAATCCAAATAACTTGAGAGAGAAAAAAAAATTATCATCGAAGCAGATTTCATTAAAATTTCTTGATGAAATCAATCTATATTAAATTATATTCTTATAATTGCTTTCTTAAATGAGACCAAATGAAATAAAAATTATTCTTCTTTCAATAAAATAATGGGAATAAATTCCAAAATAATTTCTTTCAATTAGTTGTAGGAATGTTTTGTTTTTTTTAATTTAAAAAAAATTTTTTTTTTTTTTTTTTTTTTTACTAACTAAACCTATCCGGCGTTGTTTGGGAGTTTATTTTTACTTTTAAGTTTTTATTCCGCTGATTTCAAATATGTGATTGATTTTGATTTGTTTTCTTTTTTACCATTTTTTTAATTTTTTTTTATTTTTATTTTTCTAAGTTAAATTTAATTATTGCATGACAGCATGTAAAACAAACGTTAAACCGAATCTGATGATGACATCTTTTGGTCATTAGACTATTAATTGAACCAAATTGTTATAAAACTAAAACCAACTAGCAGGAAGACCCGACGTTGCTTGAAATTGAATGCGGATCAACATTTCATTCTTCCTATATTTTTATTGTCATCAAAATCAGTGAAATTGTCTATTTTTTAATCAAATCGATTGATTGCCTGCTCTAGTTGGGGAGCAAATGCAGTGTACAGCAAAGATGCTTTAGATGTCTTCCTGCAGTGACTTAGTTCACAATACATTGTTGTCTATATCACACTCTAGAGAACCTACTGTTGATTTTATAAAATTACCTGTAAATAATGGTTTGAATTAATTTTTAAAATGCAAGTCAAGTATCATGGTTCAGTTGTGCTTTAAACAGAAACATTAATTTCGAATGCAGCCCTACTGTTAATTTATATGCTGAACCCTTCTACTTGCGCGCTGATAGAACTTCCCAAATGCACTTGTGATGTTAGGTTGTATAAAGGTGTTAACTTTGGTCAAAACCGGATTGTTTCTTTTTTAATCAGATTTTAATATAAAACTTATCTAAAAGTGCTCACAGAAACAAAGTACATTTGTGTTAACATTTTTTTTTTTAACTTAGCCTAGCCGTTTTGGTGTCCATTGGGAACAAAGTTGCATATACACACAAGGTAGAGATTATTGATAGAATGTTGTTTTAATTTCCGATTATAAAATTTGTACTTGTACTTGGTTTGGCTATCACCTGCTGATTTGACCGCATCTTGAATTGAGGCCAACCACGGCCAATGATTCAATGTTCCTGTAGTCATGAGTGCGAACCATTCTAGGTTTCCGACCATAAAGGTGAAAAAAGATCAAAATCAACTCAGCATCTTGTTTCACCATCTTGATCCAGGTTTTCTGCTATCCGTTGCAACGTTTCTTTCAGTTCTGCAGTGAGGCTGAGTAATGGCTTCACGGATGAAATCACCTGGTTGCATGGCGAAGGGCATGGTGAAGTCATCAGAGGCACCTTGTAAGGGTAGATTGGGTGAGTGAGGATGTTTTGGAGCAGTGTTGGAGACAAATTGCTGAGAGTGAACCCAGAGGATGTGGTGCAAACACTGATGGTCAAACACCTCAAGTTTGTGTTGGTCAGAGACTCTTATTAACCATTTTTCACCACCGTACAGGAGGATAGTGTGGACCAAGGTCGATTCTGAATTTCATTCTTAGGCTAATTTCGTGCCGGTACCATAAGCAGGAGTGAAGGCGGTTGAAGACAAAGTTAGTGTTGTTGATGCGATTGTGTACATCTTCTTCCCCTTGGCCGATTGCAGTGATTATGGAGCCAACGTATTTGAACTGGTCGATCTCTTTAAGGGTTTCTCTGGTGAGAGTTATGGATTGTTTTTCGGCTGGAAGGAATCTGCAGTCGGTACGGCATAATCACATTGACACACCGGTTCTTAGGTCACTGAAGTTTAGCAACGTTGAGTCTAGTCAGTACCAGATTTGTGACCAATTTGAGAATACCAGGCACTGTATGTAAGGGGACGTTGACACCTCCTTGCTAAAATTGCAAAGACATAACATTGTCATCTCCCTTAATGGGGATATACGTGTGACTGGAAACTGTTTGTGAATTTCATACTCCCAGGAAGCCGGTTAAATCCACCTAGGATTAGTGCCGCAGTTTAGCTTTCATTTTTTTTTTCATTTTCTGGGAATTTATCTTCATGCTGACTTTTGAGACAGTGAACTGCATCTAATTTATGGCTTGTTGGATGTAGCTGAAGTTGTTGCCCAGAATGGCAATGTCATCAGTTTTTTTTATTTATTATTTTTTTTAATTACATTTTTACCTCAAACAAGGCACAATGCCACTTTCGTGTAGGGGCTACTATTGGGGACATAAGCTACAGGAGTACTATGTAGGGAGTTTGGGCAGCAAGATGTCAGTTCACGTTACACTTGAACTTTTGCATGTCAGTACAGTTGGGGAAGCAGGGACCCGGAATGGAATTCCAAAGTCTAGCGGTTCTGGGGAAGAAACTACTAGAATAGAAGGCTCTCTTACATCCAGGGATCTCTACTGTGTAGGGATGGGATTTAGCTGATTGTTGGATTTGTCGAGGGTATTTAGGGGCACAAGTGCTTGCAGTTCGTCAGAGAATTCACCATTAAAATACTTGTAGAACAGGCAGAGGAATGCAACATTTCGTCAGTGGGACAGAGGCTGAAGTTTAGATGACAGTTCAGGACCTATCAGGTTGGCAACTCTCTTTTGGACCTTGTCTAGGAGCGAGAGAATAGTAGCAGATGCACCAGCCCAAATATGACAACAATACTCCATATATGGGCGAATGGTGGCCTTATAGAGGTACAGGATACTTTCGGGTGTTAGTTGAAGTCCATTATTTGAAAATTTGTTCCCACTGTGACACCTGAAAAGTTAGTGCGTTAAGCGTTATTCAATCAATGGCATAATTGAATCGGCATCAGTGATAGTATGAAGCCTTGTCGAACTCCAGAGCGGATGTTTAAGAGCTTGGATTCTGACTGTAGGTGCTAATTAAATTCCAACTCCTCAACGTGGTAGGAGTGGAGGCAATATGTCCCTGTCAAGGCTATGCTGTCAGAGCTTCGGTTCCTGGTTGGGCCACCCCTGGCAGATTGGTCTGACAAGGCATGGGTAATGGAGCTCTGATCATCAAAAGGTTTGGCACGCAACAGTGGGGAAATAGTCCAATAGGTGTATAAGTGCAACAAGATCAGTTCTGTCAGTCACATGCATATTCGCTAAGAATTTTAGATGACTTTCCATTTGATAGTTTAAATGCTTCAAAATTCTAAAAGCCAATAACATTGAGATTCAAAGCATGATTCACATGTTAAATAAACTCTTATACACATACGTCCATGAGAGTTTGAAAAACACATCTCTGTATATTTACAACAGTAAATGACGGTCGTATCACATTTTTAGGTCCTTCAAATGAATGCATTTCACTTTATTTTTATATTGTCATAGAAGAAACATGAGTTTATTTACATTTGGAATGGAAAATAAAGAAACAAAAAATTGTGTTGGTTAATATCATTCTGTAAATCATCTATTCTAGTAATCGAGTAGTGCATGTTCTTAAATTTAATTGAATTATAAATGCATTTACAGGTTTTAGAAGATCTTGGTGTTTAGATTATTAACTCCGAAAGAACCCCGTTTTCTTGCTACGTTTTAGTCTTAACTTTTGAAAATATTGAAGCAAATAATTTTCAATAATTTTAAACATTTTCTTTTTTGTTTTTTGTTTTTTTTAGAAACACATCAAAGAATACAGTGGCAAGAAACTCAGTCAAGTGGAGCCACATGTTTTTGCCATTGCGGAGGCTGCTTTTCAGCATCTGAAGAGCAGCGAGTTCAATCAATCTTGGATCATCAGTGGAGAGAGTGGGGCTGGAAAGGTAGCTAACCTTGTTCTGCATCCTCTTTTATATTAAAGAGATCCCCCTGTGTCCCTGAATAAAACTCAGAAACTGTCAAAGCTACACTTACAAAATTTGCATAATTGAATTTTATATCACCTCAATCAGGTTATGGTAATAGAAAATATATATATATATATATATATATATATATATATATATATATATATATACACACACACCATACTTTGGGGTAATTGTGCCAACCAGTTAAAAGTGTTTTTTTGGTAACCACACATATAAAGAGCACTTTTTTTAGTTGGCGCAATTACCCCAAAGTATGGCGTATATATATATATATATATATATATATATATATATATATATATATTTTTTTTTTTTCTAATATATATATATATATATATATATATATATATATATATAAACTGCATCAATCGCTTTATTGCAGATGAGTAAAATATCAATATTTCACTAAATATGTGTCACAAAAAAATAAAATTGTATCATCAAATGACTGCTTTAAGGTTAGTTATTTTCCAAAATTTTATTCAAATTCATGCGATATTCACAAAGTTATGACATTTTATTTATTATCAAGGAATTTCTACTGTCCATCGCTTTATTGCAGGTTTCTTAAAATGTTGCATTAAGGCAAAAATACAATCATGGAAATTTTACTTTTTATTATATTTTTCTGTTAAAGAATAATAATTAAAAGCACATCCTGGGTGCTAAGCCTCAAATAAATTAATTATTGCCATATTCACCATTTTTTTAAAATGCTTTAAACAACCTTTTGTCCACCGAGGAAGTCAACTGTTTGATCTGAAAAGGAGTTATCGTTCTGGCGACATCAACTACTTTCCTCCACAGGGCATCCTTTGAAGTAAATTGTTCTCCTCCCTCATAAACACCTCTTTTCAATATTGACCAGAGATGTTCAATGGGGCTCAGATCCGGAAAATACAGTGGCCAGCTCATGAGGGTTTCTTCGAAGAAGCCCATAGATTCAAGGAAGGCTGCAGTCGCTCTAGCAAAATGAGATGGTGCATTGTCATGCATAAAAATCATCTGAAAGCGATGTGACAATGGTAGATCATCTAGCCATGGTGACAAATGTTTATCCAAAAAGGCCATGTAAGCATTGCTGGTAAGTTTTTTTATACCCTCTGGAACTGAGAATGGTCCAACCAACTTATCCCCAATGATTCCCGCCTAAAACAGGATGCCTCCACCTCCCTGTTGGCGATGAAATCTGTAAGGGGTTGAAGTTCCGTTCGAGTTCCAAACTTTGGCCCATCCATCCGGACTGTCAAGAGTAGTAATGGTCGCATCTGTAAATAGGACACATTGGAAATCCATTTTCGTGTAATTCTGTGCCAAAGACATTAGTTTTTCCCTATGTTGTTTGCTCAATGGAGGCCTTGCAACAGTTTTGATGTTGCTTGCCATCTCATTCAACACATTACATCAGGCCTGCCTGGATCTTGGAGTGATTCCAGCTCTTGCAAAAATGGAAACACTGGTGCTGTTTGGGTTTCGGTTGACTTTCTTACGAATTTTTCGAATATCACGATGTAAAAGGTTTCTCCTAGTACCTTTATTCTTTTTAGATTTGGTGTTGGGGTTGTTCACGAATGAAGCCAAAGTTCTTGGATCCCTTTCCACCTCCATAGCTTAATCTGTGATGAACAATCCTTCTGCGAGTCCAGCAACAATCCTTTCCTTTTCAATAACCATTAATTGCCCCTTTTTTTGGCATTTTAAAAGATCTGCAATAGAACGATGGACAGCATAAATTACTTGATAATAAATAAAATGTCATAACTTTGTGAATATCGCATGGACTTGAATAAAACTTTGGGAAATAACTAACCTTGAAACAGTCATTTGATGATACAATTTTCATTTTTTGTATGACGTATATTTAGGGAAATGTTGATATTTTACTAATTTACAATAAAGCGATTGACGCAGTTTATATCTTAATCCTGGTAATAAGACATAAAAGTGGTGCAAAACTGTTCTGTTCAGTAAATTCATTTCATTATTGACAGTATTAACGTTGGAACAGATATTCTGCTAATAAAATCTATAATTCATTGAATAAATGCTAAAAAATTTATTAGAATTTGTTAATTCTATGATTGAAAAAAAAAAAAAGTCACGACATTGGTTTGTTTAGTCTCTTATATTTATTTGAGGGAGAAGTATGAACCCCTATTGTCTTGCGTTTAACTTTTTTATGCAATATTATCTTTTTCTAGTGTTATTTTTGATTTTGTAATTGTATTCATTTATTTGTTTATTTTTTTTGCATTTTTAGACAGAGACAACCAAATTTATTTTACAATACCTGTGCTCTGTTACAAATCACACTTCCTTCTGGGTTGAACAACAGATTCTTGAAGCGAATACAATCTTGGAAGCTTTTGGTAAGTTCCTCCTTTTTTTTGTTTGTTTCTTCATTAATTAAAAAAAAAAATTTTTTTAAGAATACTCCTTTTTGAAATCATTTTATTTGGCTTTTATTTTTAAGGTCCTTGAAAACCAACCCTTTTATCATATTTATAATCGACTCTTTTAACCTTTGTAAAAATAAAACTGTTGTGTATTTTGTGTTCTAACTGTGTGTTATTTAACTGCTTATTTAACTCACTTTTGTCCTCATGTTCCAAATGTCTCAACGGCCCGTAACTCATCTAGTGTTCGTGGGTGCGTGTGTGCGTGTCAACATATATCATGCATGTAACATACCTGTCTGCTGCTGGTAGCTTCTATGAGATTCTTAAACCATCTTGGGGAGCTGGACTTGCTTTAAGGACACAACATAGACTAAGACTTTGTAAGCTTTTATATATTTTATTCACTCCTAGATATGCGCCATAGCAGAAAGGAAGTGATCGATGAACTCTCGGTTTGGGTTTTTCTGTGTCTCCATTCTGAGACCCTTCATGGGAGACCTGTTTTAGCCCATCTGTCTTTGTCGGTGTCTCTGACCCAACTCAAACTATGCTTGCACAAACCGTGACACATGACACATCATGTCCGGTTTGTGCTTGCATACTTCTGGTGCAAACCCACCGGATCACAGAGTTTGATATGTTGTCAAAACATGACACGTTTTAAATTCTGTTGTCCACTCATCGATAGATAGATAGACGGATAGATAGATAAACAGATAATTAACTGTGTCTATCCGGTTATTATCGAACAAAATGATATCTCATTTATTATATATATATTATATATTAGTATATATTTACACTAGTGATGGAATGATGAATTGGGAATTGGAAAAATGAAAACGTTTTGGAATATTGAAATCGATATGAAAATCAGGAAAAATGCAAAAACAAATTCTTTTCATTGTTTTTTGTTAGTTTGTTTTTGTTTAAAACTTAATTTTCAATTGCTGGTACTAATGATAATCAATTATTGGTTTTAAACAACCATTACAACTAAAATCTATAGATCACCCCCCCCACACACACACAAGTGTATTACATATTATATGCACATATGTTTTTGTGTCTGAATAGCAAATCGGAAAAACAAAAAAAACAAACTCTCTATTTATCTATCTAGTTAAATAGATTTTAAAAGAATTGGAATTAGTAATTGTATGAGAATCAAGAACAATATTGGAATCTTCCTATCAAGAATTTCTACTAAAGCTGAGTAAATCCACATTTTGTTTCTAAGGTTGTTTTTTTCTAAATATTTTAATCTAAAAAAAATACATATTAAAATATTTTAATCTAAAAAAATACATATTAAAATATTTTAATCTAAAAAAAATACACATTAAAATATTTTAATCTAAAAAAATACACATTAAAATATTTTAATCTAAAAAAAATACACATTAAAATATTTTAATCTAAAAAATTACACATTAAAATATTTTAATCTAAAAAATTACACATTAAAATATTTTAATCTAAAAAATTACACATTAAAATATTTTAATCTAAAAAATTACACATTAAAATATTTTAATCTAAAAAAATACACATTAAAATATTTTAATCTAAAAAAATACACATTAAAATACTTTAACCTAAAAAAATACATATTAAAATATTTTAATTTAAAAAAATACATATTAAAATAATATTTTTGGAATTCAGTTACGTTTGAAAAAAAAATTCCATTTTAATATTTCATAATTAGCCATAATTTGCAATTAATTTACATTAAGTGACATCATCTCTTACAAAGTTTCTGTCTATCACTCTCACCCCCTCTCTTGTTCTTATATTGTTTGACCCCCACCCTCACCCCCACCCTGCTCTTATTTTCTGTTATCTATGTTTCTACCTTTTGTCTCTCTGCGTTTATTATCTATGAAGAGTGTTTCTTTCCAAAAACTTGCCATTTGTGAAATTTATCACCATGAGATTGCTTCCCTTCTGAATACAACATGGTCTTCAAATCCAATGGCAGCAAATATTTTTCCATAAACTGAGAATTCAAATTTCATCTATTCCCTTGATCATTTTTAACTGAAAATCAAGCCATCTCATATAATCTTAGCTTCGAGTGGCTTTTCGCCTTGATAAGTGCTTACTCTTTAGAATAAAACAAAAAATTAACAGTCAAAGGTGATAAGAAAAAAATGATTAAAAATAATGAAATCGTCCATGGTAAAAAAAAAGGGAATATCACTACAAGTAATAATACTATTTAATCCATAGTTGGACAGAGTGGGATAGGGCGATATCACAACCAGAAAGAGTCTAATTTGGGATTTGTCTTTTAACTTTTTTATTAACTTGCTTTGGCGATTCTGCGGAAGAGTGGGATTTGAAACGCATTTCGGTTAAAAACACGATCATGTACTTGCGTCGGGTTAGGATTCGAAATTAATATAAATTCTAAAAATTGCGACCAAAAATAAGTATTTGAAAAATAATTACAAATAAAAATAGAATTTATTAATTCATTGAGTTTTATCATATATTTTAACGTAGAAGAGTTGTGCGACTTATTCTGTATGACAAACTGATTTATCTCCCTTACTTTCAATTAAAATCCACCATTTCAAAATACAAAATGTCAGACCAGTATTATGTATGATTTTTTTTTTATGAAAACTAGATTAAGCACATCTTCTACTGAATCATTTTTCATATTTTGGGTGGAATTTATACTAATTTCAACACATCACGTAAGTATGTGACAGTGTTTTTACCTGGAATGCATTTGTTTTAAATTCCACTATTCTGCAGAAATGTCAAAATGAGTTTGCAAAGCGAGTTAATGAAAAAAATGAAGACAAAATCCCAAATGAGTCTGTCTGATTGCGATATCTTCCTATCTCAATCTTTTTATAATTATGGATTAAATAGTATTATTACTTGTGGTGATATTCCCCTTTTTTTTTTTTTACTACAGACTTTTTCAATCGTTTTATACATGCCTTTGTTTATCACCTTTAACTGTTATTATTTTTTAAAAGTAAGGAGTCTCTACTCTGCAGAAATCTGTCACATTTTCCTGCAAAAAATCAGACAATCCAACCTGAGCTCGATTGGTGACTAAACGGGTCACTTTTATTATTAATTAAGTTAATGATTATACAGAGGAGAGTGGAACGATAAAATTGTCGCCCCTAGAAAAGACGGCATGATTACATTTCCGTTTGATGAAAACCGGTTTGGTCATACATCAAGAACATCACCAACATGATCTCCCAGAACACCAAAGCCAGCCTGATTGCCGCCATCTGCCGAATATTCGCCAAGCTCCCGCCGGCGTTTGTGGAAAAGGCATGCTCCCAGTTCCAGATCTGTATTGAGGCAGTGATTGAGGCTGATGGCGGATACATTGAATAAATGTCAGCTCTACTACATAATCGAGTTACCTGAATTGATTTTTTTCAATTAGTTTTAAAATAAAGCTGTAGTGTTGTTTTCTTTAGGGCGACAATTTTATTATTCTACCTTGTATTTTACAAGCATTTATTTATGCAGATCATACTTTTGCACGAATGGCCCAAATAAATTACTTTTATAAAAACAAAAACAGAAAAGGGTGCACATAACTTTATAATCACTTAAAATAAATGTCCGAAATTTATTTTTGTTCTGACGTTGAAAGAAAAATCATCGTTTGAATTTAGAGACTTCAAGGGTAGGAAGAAAAACTCATCTCTTAAGCTGAAGAGTGGGTAAGTCGAGAAAGGCAATTATATCTATTTAAGAAATAACTTATTTCGTTTTTACTCGCACTTGAGTTATTATGTGTAAGACACGTGTTTTTATTGAGTTATTATGTGTAAAGACACATGTGTTTTTATTGAGTTATTATGTGTAAAGACAAGTGTTTTTATTGAGTTATTATGTGTAAGACACATGTGTTTTTATTGAGTTATTATGTGTAAGACACGTGTTTTTATTGAGTTATTATGTGTAAGACACGTGTTTTTATTGAGTTATTATGTGTAAGACACATGTGTTTTTATTGAGTTATTATGTGTAAGACACATGTGTTTTTATTGAGTTATTATGTGTAAGACACGTGTTTTTATTGAGTTATTATGTGTAAGACACGTGTTTTTATTGAGTTATTATGTGTAAGACACATGTGTCATGTGTTTGTATTTTTATAACACTTTGTATTTGTTTTTCAGATGTGGATTCATAATTCATATCTATCTATCTATCTATCATATAAAAGGATCTTTGTGCGTGTGAGTTCATTCCCTATGGACTCAAAAACAGTTGGTCCGACTTTTATGAAATTTCACACAAATGTACTTTATGTGCTTGGGCGTGATTTTAGATAGGTTTTATAGCGGAATGTCTTCGATAAGTACCGATAATCAAAATAATCCGATGAAAGAAGGAACAGGCGAGTTTAACCAGAGTTAACACCTTACACAACCTAACATCACAAGTGCATTTGAGAAGTTTTATTACCACACAAGCAGTAAGGTCAGATGTGGATTCATAATTTGTGTACATATTGAGCACTCTTAATAACCTCGTTTTAATTCATGACTTTTATCTCTTGAATACCTTTAACTTGGCACACACACACACACACATATATGTATATATATATATATATATATATATATGAGAACACAAATTTAAGACTTTAAATTATATTTTACATGAATTTATTGTTCCACAGGATACTCAAATAAAATATATTAAAATTCCCTTAATCTGTGGAGTTTCAAAGAAATGCGTTGTTCTCAGAAAGATATTAGGAAATGGATATTATAGCGAAGCTATGAATTTTCTGGTACTGACATAAATTGAAATGGCGTCATATGAAAACTAGTCATGAATGCGAAAGAAGTTTTTAATGCAAAGAGTTCATAAAAAAGGGAAAAGAAATTAAAAAAAAAAAAAGGATAAAAAAATAAAAATCAGAGATTAAAAATCCAGATGAAAAGATATGGAGAAGTTAACTATTTTCCTGACGAAATGATGACAAGAGTTAAAGTTCCCATAAGGAGAAATCTAATTTATATTGTTGACAAATAGATCCAAATTAAAATCCAAAATGTGTGTAATTCAGGTTTGTAGAAAAATCCGTTTGCAATCAGTTGAGGAATAAAGATTGTTTTGAATTGTTAAAGTTTTTTTTTCACTTATGGATAATTGAGCTGAATAACAACTCCTATGGCTGTCTGTACGGTTTTGATTTTTAATTTATCCTTTTATTTTTCATAAGCATGACAGTGCATGCTATTGCAAACTTCAAACTGACAGACCAACCAGCTGACGATTCGATCTGCAAGATTCGCAATGGAAATGGCATTTTAATCTTGATCGTTATTGATTGACAGACAGAGCGTCTTGTAGAAGTACTTGGACGCATCTGAAAAAGTTGTCTCAAAATCGTATAATCATTTGAATAATAATAATAAAAAAAAACGGTTTTTGTGTCATTTATAGATAAACCCAGAATAAAAGAGGATCCACTTTGTAAGCAACATCATCTGTGTCCTTGAAAATGATTACGAATCTATGACATCAAAATTTCATTTTTGATGGTTTAAGGCTTCATTCTTTTTTTTTTTTTTTTCAAACAGTATTATTATTTTTTTTTTTTTTTCAACCCTCATTTTCACCAGCAAAAGAAAATTTCATTTTGCAAAGACTGAAAAGTAAATTTTCTTTTGAATCTTTCTTTAAAATTAAAATGGTGATATATAAAAAAAAAAACAAGAAAAATTGATAAAGTGCTGTCATGATGATGATTATAATATTGACCAATATTTAATATAATAAATAAATTTGTTGTTGTATAATAGTTAATAGTATACAATTATATTCAAATACTAGCAGGCAAACCCGACGTTGCCTATGATTGAATGATAATCAATGTTTTACACACCCATATTTTTATTGTCATCGAAATCGGTGAAATTGTCCATTTTTCAATCAAATTAGTTGATTGCCTGTTCTAGTTGGTGACCTATCCCAGTACACCTGGAGGAAGCTTCACATGCCTCTTCGCAATGACAGTCTACAATACATTGTAGTCTACATTGCACTGTAGAGAACCTACTATTGATTTTATAAAATTATTTTTTTTTTATATATAATGGCTTTAATTTGTTTAAAATGCAAAAATAAAGTATCATACTTCAATTGTGCTCTAAACAGAAACATTCATTTCGAATGCGCCTCTGTCATATCAAAGAATCTACTGTTGATTTTATATGCCTGGCCTTTTTGCTTGTGTGGTGATAATGGCTTGAATTCAATTTTAAAATTTAAAAAAATTAACTATCATAGTTCAGTTGTGCTTTAAACAGAAACGTTCATTTCAAATACGCCCCTATCACATCAAAGAACCTACTGTTGATTTTTATATTTCGGGCCTTTCTGCTTGTATGGCAATAAAACTTCTCAAAGCAGTATTCCATCCTTGGACGTACTTGGCTTTTATATAGATAGGGAGTTGCATCAGTAGTGAGATATCTTCTGGAGCGGTAGAAGGATCCCACCATCTTTCCAGCGACCTTGGCAACAGACTTGATGTACGTTCCATTTCAGATCAGGAGTAAAGGACAAACCCAGAAGCTTGTCAAAACATGGGGCTTCTCCTAGACGAGAGCCATCCATTTCAATTGATGCCAGATGAGGATCAGAGCGTTGATGATGTACATTTGAACAGAACAGATATTACACTTGGATCCTAACCTAAAAGTTAAAGTATATTTTAATTCGTTTCATGTTCAACAAAATTATCTTTGTTGCAGTATAACTTTGACAATCGGGCGATCCCATCTTTTAAAAATGGGGGTGCAGGGTGATAACATACATCCGAAAATGAAATTGCCTTAGCGTATTATTATACAGATAAATATATTTACTTCCATTCCGTCACACAAAAGTTAGCAAGTAAAACACATGCCTTCTTCTAACCCATCAACGAAACTATTTCAAGTGGTGAGAGGAAGCTAGAAAGCAAATAGCAAGTGAGATAACCAAATCAGTCTTATGCTTTTGTACTGAGATGTAGGGTATGGCTACACCCTTTTGCTCCACTTATTCCTGATCCTCATCATATAATTCGAATGGTTAGCAAGGAGGCATCAAGTATTATTATTATTTTATTTATTTTTTTTTTTAGTCTTTCGTATGACTTGACCAAGAATTGAACCCCCAGTTTTCCAAATTACATTGTTATAATGGCCGAATTTATGTTTTCATGACCTGAAAATTTCATTTCTCTATTCCAGATATTGGCAGTGTGAGACTCTAAGAAAGCTAGCCCTGTCATGATCGTGCGCCAGAAGCAGAGATGCGTCATTAAATTCTTAGAGGTCTTACTTTTGGAACGACCCTCATTTGACAAAGTGACTCGAACAAGGATTAAACCCTCCCACCTCTGGTTTCCCAACCAATTCGCAAACACTTTAACTGTTATGCTAAATAGGTCGCTCATTAATGAATTATTTATTAACAATTAAAAAAAAAAACAAGCAAAAAAAATTAAAACAAAACCAATTAAAAACAAAAAAAAGTGCAGTTTTAATTTCTTCATCTCAACTGCTGCTGCTAAGTACTCCCCCCTCTCCAAACTATTATTACAATTTCATCATATTCTGACTCATAATGTCATAACAATAGTAATTGAATTATGATACTTCAAGTATATTTGTATGTGTGTGTGTGTTTCTCGCCTCCAAGTGACTTGCACATTATTATTTGTTCTTGATTATTAACTAACTAGCAGGGCCACCCGTTATTGCCCGGCTCAAAATTGTAACACTATTTCTCTTTCTCCCTTTTTACCTTGCTAACTTTACCTTTCCCTCCTCTCAACCTTCTCTTTCTCTTTCACCCAGCACGCATTCCTCTCTAACTGGACACACACACGCACACACAACTCTCCTTTCACACAGACAACTGCGCTTTATATAATAGATTAGTGAGGGCAGGAGATGCCTAGCATTGCCCGGTTGTTAAAAAAAAGAAAAAAACGAGAATTGGGTGCCATCAGCCAGAAATGAAACCAAAAGTAAAATTTTGTAAGCTAAAAAAAAAAAGAAAGAAAAAAAAAATGGGTGTGAACTCGCATTACTTAAGTTCAAAAGCGAACACGTTATCGATGAGACCATGATGACACAGATGTTATGACGGTACAAATTTAGGTTTTTAAACTGCCCATGCGTGATTTGCAAACAGCATTGAAAGCAACTTTTTTACCCAACCCCCTCCCCTTCAAACAAAACGGCATTCCTACATTAAATAATTGACGATTGTTTTCCAATTTTTCAAAATTATGTGTCTGAAAGATCGCTCTTTCTAATGGTACCAGATTTGTGTCGCTTCGATGCGAATGACAAAAGTTTTTAGCGGACATACAAAGACACAAAGAAATCACCACTTATCAAGGCCCGGCGGCCACTCAAGGATAAGGGTTACTGGGTATACATTAGTCAATGTGATTATAGCATTTTTAACATAGGTATTGGGATATTTGTAACTTGTATTACATAGGGGTACGGTTCATCAAGAACTTGTTTACATTGGACTTGAAGACAATCAGATTGTAGTCAGTCACCTGGGAAGCAGGCCAAAGGAAGAGAGTTCCACAGGCGTGCAGTTCTAAGAAAGGAGCTCTGCTCATAGAATCTGTTTAGGTCTAGGCACAGATAAAGAGTGTGGGAAACTATTGGTGGTGGTTCTGGCTAAACGAGTGTTTTTCGTGAAAGTTTGGTGAGGAGGGGGCATAGATTGAAGCTCAGATGAGCACCTTCCATGGAAATATCAATAAAGCAGAGACAGGCTCGCAACGTCTCTTCTGTGGGAAAGAGGTTGCAGCGAAGAAAAAAGGGCATTCCCCACTAGGTTACGAAGTCTATTTTGAATTCTGTCAAGGCAGGATAGGCAGCTTCTAGCAACTCCAGCCCAAATGTGTCAACAGTATTCCATCATTGGCCGTACATGGCTTTTTTATATGTAGAGAATTGCATCAGGAGTGAGATATCTACTGGAGTGATAGAAGGATCCCACCATTTTACCAGCGATCTTGGCAATGGATTTGATATACAAGTTCCATTTCAGATCGGGAGTAAAGCTCAGGCCCAGAAGTTTGTCAAAACATGAGGCCTCCCCAAGACGAGAGCCATTTATTTCAATTGATGCCAGATGGGCATCAGAGCGTTGATGATGTAAAGATAGAAGCTTGGTTTTCGATGTGTTAAAAGTAACCAGCCACGTCTTTCTCCATTGTACCATGCGCTCAAGATCAGAGGAGAGATAATCAGAGAGAACTTGGTCGTTTACGGTCTTTGATGTGCTGCCATAGATGGTGGTGTCGTCAGCATAAATGTCTACGAATCATGTGAGGATGTGATTTGGAAGATCATTGATGTAGATTAGGAAGAGAGTTGGGCCCAGGATGGACCCCTGAAGGACCCCAGCGTTAATATCGAGAGCTTCTGATTTCTGCCCGTCGACTACTCTTATGAACCTATCAGAGAGAAATATGAGCAAAATGACGTCACAATAAGGAAAAAGAAGACTGCATTTAAAAAGACGATCACGTAAGAAGTCACACATGGCAGGAGAATGAGGAACTAATTTTTTTTTATTCAATTATTTTGACTATTATCTTCATCTTCTAGTTGTTGTTTCCGCCAATTATTCCTCTGGCCTTCGTCAGGTTAACCACGATGGGATAGGAATGTCAAATCCTCCAACTACATCCACAGCAATTGCTGCCTTCAATAGCTGTTGCACGGTTCGGTTAACAAATCCTCTGACCAGCTTTGGGTCGGATCGAAACCACTATCTCTGGCTCCACGCTCACCTGGAATCGTAGATATTCCGCATCTCTATCCACTGCACCATGGGCCCCAAAGCGCAATCAAGTTCGGATTTTTTGGTTCTATAAATCCAATTGTTCTTCCGATTGTCGGGTTCGTACAGATTGTTATATTATTGAATTAGTTTGGAATTATTTTGGAGAAGATGAGTAAATTGTATAATTTTTTTTATAAAAATAGAGAAAAATTAGTTGAAATTCTTTTCTAATCTTTGTTTACTTTGCGACTGAGGCTACAACGTGTTGGGCAACGTTACACACAACACGTTGGGTAACATTACACACAACGTGTTAGATAACGTTACACATAATGTGTTGGGTAACGTTACACAAAACATGTTGGGTAAGGTTACACACAATGCGTTGGGTAACGTTACACATAATGTGTTGGGTAAGGTTACACACAACGTGTTGGGTAAGGTTACACACAACGTGTTGGGTAAGGTTACACATAATGTGTTGGGTAAGGTTACACACAACGTGTTGGGTACACACAACGTGTTGGGTAATGGTACACAAGATGAGAACAATAGTCGGAATAATCTAAATGATACTGACTTAGAATTGTTTATTGAAATAATCAAAACCAAAAACAAAAAACGAGTCATTTTAATTTCTTTATCTCAATTCAACTGCCTTCTTCTAAGTACCCCCGCCCCCACCAAACCTATTCTCCCAGGCTTGTCATATTCTGACACATAACATTGTAACTGTGCTGTACTGACTGAAATTCCAAAGATGTTCTACTTAAAAAAAATAAAAAAGATGGCCACATTTCAAAAGATTATGAAAAGATTCCTAGCAAAGTAGAAATTGTTGGAAAATAATGACACTACTATTACGAACTTTAACATTTCACTGTAAACCAATGTAGTCGGTGGATGGAAATATAAACGGTATAAACTGAAAAGATGCCTTTCCAATTTTGATCGAGGCCCCTCGAGTCAGTATGGATGGGCAGAAGTGTAATAATATCCTGGTTGGATGTAGATTGTTATTTTAACTTTTACAAACATTGTAAACGTTTTTATTTGAAAAATATAGTCATTTTGTAAAAATAAGCATGATTTTTTTAATTATGAAACACTATAAAAATATTATAAAAACATTAAAAAATATTTAACTTTTACAAACATAAAAAATAAACAGCTTAAAAATGGATGTAGAGTGTTATTTAAACTTTTACAAACATTGTAAAAAAAATATATTTTTTAATTTTTAAATAATTCATTTTATCATCAATGTTTGAAAATTTTTTTTACTATAATAAAAGAATAAAACAATTTAAAACAAAAAAAAAACGAAATTTATTTCTTGAAACGAGATTTTAGAAAAAAACAAACATTTTTACATTCTTTTTCTTTATAATGTGAGTACTTCTAAGAAATTTTTCCGACTTCAACGAGTAAAGCAAATTTTAATGATCATTTTAATGTTTTTGAATAGTTGTTTTCTTCCAACTGAATAAACACCCACATCCCATAATTTAGAAACATCTTGGCTTCAGCATGCGGCATATTTAGACCGACGGTGAAGATTTTCCTTGGATCCCTTTAAGGGAAACAAATACATTCGTGAAGAAGGAGACCATGTCGACTTTAGCATTGCACTCTTTGGTAGATGAGCAGTGCTTATCTAACGTACAGAGACACCCTCCCCCCACCCCATCCTTCCCAAACATACATCCTGTTTTCCAAACTTATCTGCAGCAATAAATAAAAAGTATATATATACAACTGTCTCAATTATGAAGTTTAAATATAGATATTTGCTCAGTCTGACTTTGAGCAAACGGAGGGTGAAGGGCGCTGGAAAGAAATGCACTGAGTGTAAAAAAGATATCAGATATCCAATAGGAGTGCATAAAAGCATTTTTATTATCTAATATATATATATATATATATATATATATATATATATATAAACCGTTAAAAATAGTAACTATAAACAGATTTGTTTCTGTTTAAAACCAGCTAAAATAAAATCTGCAATTAATAAGATATGTCAGACTAATTTAATTAAATGTTAATATTGAAATTTAATTGTTATCAAAAGAACTAAATAAACAGCCAGAAAACTGCATTTTAAATGTTACTTAAAAAATTGGATACATTACGGGATGAATAGAAAAATAAACATGGTAAAAAATACCCAAAATAAAATCAATACACATGCAAGTTCAATACATTATAATATTTTGATAATATTTGCTGATGTATTATTTATTTATATATATATATATATATATATATATATATATATATATATATATATATATATATATACAATGTTGTGGAAAAAATGTAAATGAATGAATAAATACATGTTAATACGAAAGACCTGTTCGAAGAAAAAACTTAAAATTGGTGTCATATTAATATGCGCTGATGAGATTGCCCAGTTGTGCATGGTTATTATTTATAAACTGTTATATACATGTATGCCAATATTGAGCCAAAACAATTGTATGCAAGTTATTATAAAAAATATTTTGAAAAATGAACATTAAGAAGGCCTGTCCCTTATGAAGTGGTAACATTTAAGAAGTATTTATAGCTCTAGTACTGCATTATTGAGCTATCAGTTGAAAACGCCCACACACGTATGTATGTATGTATATATATATATATATATATATATATATATATATATATATATATATATATATATACTAGCAAAAGTACCCGTCATTGACTGGGTTCAAAAACAGCCTACAGAAAATGGACTCTGATTTATGAAAGTATGATAGGTTATGAAAAGGAAGGGTTGTAAAGGGATAGCTTCGAATTTGGGGGCATCAAAACCAAAGCAAAATATGATGAAAGTAAAAATAAAATAGATAAACCCCATAATTTATTATACCATACCTGTTCACACTGAAACACTTATCACAATATTCTGTGGATCTATATTAAAAAACCTTGTTAAACTTTGTGACAAATTTCCATTCTATGGAGGTCAGGTGCGAATGAACACCCCATAATTTTATTATACCATATTTCTTCAAACTGAAACATAATTATCAAAGTATACTTACACAGATAGATATGAAAAGTCTTTAGTAAAGTTTGTCCCTATTTCCATTCTATGGAGGCCAGGTGCGAACGCAGACCTCACAATTTTATTATACCATCCCTATTTAAGTTAAAACATACTTATCAAAGTATCATTATGTACATCTATATCAAAAACACTTGTAAACGTTTTTTTTTTTTTAATTTTTAAATTTTTTATTTCCATACTTTGTGGACCAGGCGCAAACGTAGACCCCACAATTTTAATGAACCACCGTTCTGCCAGATCAAATATACCCATTCCTGTGTCTCGATATATCTTCTATCATTATATGTAATCAGTTTTTTTAAAATAGTCAACCATATAGGAGCCTATTCGTGACCACACACACACACACACACACACACACACACAAGCATTCAGCTTTATATTATAGATATATTTCTCTGGAAATATATTTTCTTATAATATATACCAATCCTTATTTAAGAAGCTCAGTGTAATTACAGAGCAATATAGTGAATAAATGACAAAAGACTATATTCCAAAGTTCATGATGTTGACCATCTTACAATTTATTTCTTTAATTCAGTTGACAGTTACTGTCAAGAATTGTAAATATCAACTGAATTAATTCTTTAATGTCTAACAGACGCTAGTGTTTCATGGTTACACAATCATCAGTGTAAGAAATGATAATTACTGCTGGTCGCAGGACTTAAACTCAGCCAACAAAGTCAACCTTGGCTTTGCAGTTTAGGGTTCGCTCCCTTCGGCCATCAAGAATTTACCTTTAAATGAAAGTAAAATAAGATACTTATGAAGCCATGTAAACGGGTTTGTCATAATTTCAACCAGCAATGAGAGGATTTAACCAAACAGGAAGTTTGTGAATAATTCACGCAGCCAATTCATGACTTCTTCTCAATTCACAAATAGAGCTCAACTTTAATTTTACTTTAAGGGACTTATAACGATATTTTTTTTCAATAAATATTGATTCTTTAATACCTACAGACACTAATGTTTCATGCTTTCGCAGTCATCAATGTAAGAAGTGATAAATACTGATATATATACTAACTATGTCTACCAGGCATTGTCTGGGCCGTAGCATTTAATTTTAGTTTTTAATTTTTATGTGTTTATGCATTTTTGAATTTATACAGAATTGTTTTTATTTTTTATTATTATTGTAAGATAGATATTCCTATTATATTCTTTAAGTTACCTCCCTTAAATTGTTTGAGCTCTTCTTAGGAATGAAACAATGTTTCTAAATGATGTCATGTGATCTACGAATATTTCAACCATCAAATAAAAAATAAAAAGTTTTCAGATATAATCTATTTCTTTCTACAACAGTTTCTATCTAAATAAAAATAGGAACTGAAAAAAAAAAAAAAAAAAAAGGAGTTATTTAGTAAACGAAAGAATGTACAGTAGAACATCGGGATACGGCATTAAAAATTAATAACAAAATACAGTACAGTGTATATAATCAAATAACATTATACATAACACCGCAAGGCGGGGCAAATGCCATAACCAGGGTCCGGGAAAACATTGTATTTCGCATTGTAACCTGAAAAAAATATATCCTAAGGCCACCGTATCCTGGAGTTCTACTATATTGGAATCATGTATTAATAGTGAAAGTTGTTGCTGGTTAAACAAACAAACAAACAAAAAATGGCTACCATCTGTAATTGATATTGTCTGCAGAAAAAAAGATGTTTTCCATGCGAAAAATATTCTGATCAGGAAAAATTATATTTGCAAAGAAATTAAAGAAGATTACAATTTTTTTTCTTTTTAGCAGCATAAACAAACACTATTTAGAATAAAATATTGATATTTTAGGATGACAGATATTTAGGTCTGAAGTAAAAAAAAAAAATAAATAAATAAATAAAAAACAATGATAAAATCCGACTAACTCTAATTTACATATGAGATGGATCTCAATTTGATTTCCATATCATTTCGACTTTTTTTTATTTATCCAAACTTATGTAAAAAAAAACAAAAAACAGATAATGCAGACTTAATAATAAAAGGGAAATATTTGTTAAACACTCAAGTCATATTATGATAGACTAGCAGGGAGACCCGTCGTTCCCCAGGATTGCATGAGAATTAATTAATGTTCCACATTCCATATACTTTTCTTGTCATTGAAATCGGTGAAATCGACCATTTTTTTTCAATCAAATCGATTAATTGCTTGCTCTAGTTGGGAACCGACTGCGATTCACCAGGAGAAAGTTTCACATTCCTCCTCGTAGTGACTTAGTCTACAATACACTATAGAGAACCTACTGTTGATTTTATAAAATTTTTATATAATGGCTTGAATTGGTTTAAAATGCAAAAGTCAAATATGGTTGATTTGTGCTCTAAACAAAAGCATTCATTTTGTGCCCTTGTTTTATTAAAGCGCCTACTGTTGATTTTATACATTGGGCTCTTCTGCTTGTGTGGTGATAAAACTATTCAAATGCACTTGTGATGTTAGGCTATATAAGGGTGTTAACTTTGGTCAAAATTAGACTGTTCCTTCTTTAGGCTATATAAGGGTGTTAACTTTGGTCAAAATTAGACTGTTCCTTCTTTAATTAGATTTTTTTTATTATTGATTTTCAATACTTATTGGAGGCATTCTGATATAAAACCTAAATATACTCTTGGACACATAAAGTATATTTGTGCTGAAGTTAAAAAAATCGGCCCAGTCGTTTTTGAGTCCACAGGGAACTCACTCTTTTACACATCTACACACACAAATTATCTTTTATATATAAGTAGAGATATGTGGCAGAAGCAGAAATTTTTTTATAAATGCATAAAAGTCCAAAGATTTTATTTTTATGCAATTATTTAAGTGGTTAAAAAAAAAATAAGGTCGGGGAAGGAGGGGGGGCAGTGAGAGAAGGGTACAAAGTTATAGCACTCATTTTGAAGCCAAGCCTGGGTCTCTTTGGACTTGTGTGCTGGTGCCGAATCCTGCTGCCACACCTAGAGTCTGCCAGCAGCCACCTGATTGCACCAGGGGATCACGACACTCTTCAGTACATCCAGGTACACTTTGGTGTTGACTTTTAAGCCAACTTTTAAGATGTGAGATGGCATGGTGTGACCCTCACTTGAAACCACACCAAAGACCATAACCGTAGCCAGAAATTTTTTCATCACCCTGGGCACGCTCCTTTTATTTGTGGCAATCCAGCAATGCATTTAGAGCGTGCTCGCAATGGTCCTGTTAGCATAACTTGGATCAGTAGAGAGCAGGAGTTGTACAGCGGCACATCTCCGATCTTGCTTGTTGAACATTGTGTCACTTTGAGACATGATAGACGGCTCTTATCGGTCTTGGGATTTGTACACAACTGGCCAACAAGTAGATGGTCTTCAACAAAAAAAGAAACCCGGTTTTTATCAAACGAAAATGGAATCATGTCATCTTTTGTAGGACGACAATTTTGTTGTTCTACCCTGTGATCACATTTTTTTCTTTCTTTTTTATAGACATTTTCTATTATTCGCATAATTTCTCTTTGTTTTTGTCTTTTTCTATCTTTTATATTTTCTTTCTTTTTAATATCTTTTATGATTTCTGCAAGAGTCAGTAATTGGTTATGGCAATAGAATCAAAGAAAACAATTCTACATTTGTGTTTGAAGCTAAAAGACAAAGATCTGCAAAAAAAAAAAAAAATTATAAAGGCACAATTTTTAATGGTCTCAGTGAAATAATATCCCCTTTGAAGTAGGGATGTTTCTGGAACCAAAAGATTGAGCCACCACAATTCTCTTTCATATCCTTTGAATTCTTCGGAATTCTGTTCTCATCTGGCAAGGACCCATGGATAAAGTACTTGGTTTCAATTGTAAAGTTACACTTCCAAGGAGATTAAAGGTTCCTTTGTGCGAGCAACACTCAAAATACAATTGTGAATTGCTAAGGACTTCTACCTAGTTATGGCTGATGGAACGAGAACATGGTATACCCGTGGACAAGGGTTCTGTTTGAAATTCTGTGTAGATTCTTGGGTTCAACAAAGATTGAAAACGTTGTGAAAATGACACTGAAGATGAAAACAGTAACCCGAAGAATCTAAATAATATAAATTACTTAAGAATTATCCCGAGTTACATACTTGACATGGAAACTGATTCTTGTCAGTGTTGTTGATTGGGGGGGGGGGCATCAAAATCTGATTTCAGAATAATAGAATAAAAATTCTATACATAAATTTTGCTTTTACCAAACTCTGTAGAATGAAGTAGGCAGAAAAAAGTCACTTATTAAATAACTGGTGTTTCGAAAAGGTTATAAAGTGCGATCTGACTCAGAAGAAACTGGAAAAACAAATCCTTCAGGTTTGCTATTCTAAAAATAACAAGCCGCCATTACAACAAATGGCAGAAATGAACTAAGTGTTCTTTTCAAGAACAAGAAGCAAACGTTTGTTGTAGTTTTCAAAGTTGCCACTTCAATAATACTCTTAAGAATTCTTTCAAGTCTTTAGCGAATAATTACATCAGCGAAAACCCTTTTAACAAAAAAATGGGGAGCATAGAACGGAAGTTTTCGTATATTTTATAACGTATCTAAAATTTAGAAAAAAAAAGATTCATTCTTTGGAGAATCAAATGGCCATTTATATCATTGAATGTTATCAAGAATTAAACACGATTTTTCGTGTCATCATGTAGTAATACATAATTTTTAATTTTATCATGTATTAATAAAGTCCAGGCAATGAGTCAGCATTTTTTTTTTCAACTTGAAAGACGCTAACTGGATTTAATTCATCATTTCTTAACTATTTTCAAAGAAAGTGTGTGTGTGGAGGTGGACAGTGTTAGAAGTGCTCTTGAAGCACCCTTAATTTCATTTGGTGTTTTCAGTAGCGCTCTGAAGGCCTTCTCACTCTTAACATTAAAAGTGGAATTTCTCTTCAGAGTTGAAATGAGGAATGAACGCTATTTAACATTCCATTTAGTTTCCTCCATCATTGACTCCTCGGCTTTATGTATTTCTCCATTTATCCCCTACTCCCCTACAAAAAATTCATAGCCATCATAAAGTGACAGAAAAACAACAAAGTCAAGAAGAACCTTTTTATTGTTTAGGACTTTAGGTTTTGTTAAAATAAATAAATAAATAAAAAGTGAAAAAAAAAAAAATAATAAAAATTAAAAAAATAAATACAAATAAAAAAATAAATAAATTGAAAATAAATAAATAAATAATTAAAAATTAAAATAAATAATTAAAAATTAAAATAAATAAATAAAAATTAAAAATAAATAAATAAAAATTAAAAAATAAATAAATAAAAATTAAAATTAAAAAAAAAAATGATTGTCTTATACATTCGTATCACAAAAATAAAGAAAATCAAGCATTTTCTAAAAAGAAAAAATAATGAAGTTAATTTGTATTACGTTTCTTAAACATGGCACAATCTGAAAAGAAATAATTATTTTAAGATTATTTAGACAATTCGGACCACTGTTCTCGTCTTGAGTATAAATCTCACAATGTTCACTTTCGACGGTCTTGTGACTCTCGCTTCCCTTATTTCCTCTTTTAATCTTCACATTCCATGAGCGATACTGCTGACAAAGGGGGAAGAATTGCAGTTTATTGGGTTGGAATCTATCCATCTAACACTAGTTTTTAACCTTGAAGTATTATTCTTTTTAATTTATTTATTTTATTTATCTTTTCTTTTAAGCTCCTTACATCAAATGGCTTCATATCTTGTCTAAAGAAATTTCCATAAAAAGTTATTAAAATAAGTTGGGGTTTTTTTCTATTCATTTTTTTGTATTATTTGGACTATGATTCTCATCTTCTTTTTTTTATTTTCTTTCCACAACCTTTCAGCCGATGTAACCTCCGGCCATCTTCAGGTGCATTCACACTGGATGTTATTGATGAATAGTGAAAAAAATGTTTGATTTATTTGCTTTCCCAACAAACACAGCCGTTAGAAATTTAAAATGCAAATAGCGCCAAGTTTTTTTTTTTTTTTTTTTTTTTTTTTTTTTTTTTTATATTAATAACTCCAGGTCCATTTCGTTTTTTTTATATGAATGTTTTAATTGTTAACAATTTTTTTTTTTGTTCTTATTTTCAGGTAATGCCAAGACGGTGCGAAATGACAATTCAAGTCGTTTTGGCAAATTTATGCAAGTTTGTTTTGACGATGAATACAAGATTATCGGTTGCATTATCCAAGACTATTTACTCGAACAGTCACGTATCACATTCCAGTCTCCAAACGAACGGAATTACCATGTATTCTATCAGATTGTTGCTGGTGCCTCTGCGAATCCGGAGATTAAAGAAGAATACTATATTCAAGAGATAGAGTCCTACAACTATCTGAACCAAAGTGGGTGCTATAAACTGGAGGGCCACAATGATGTGGCCATGTTTGATGCCTTGCGTCTTGCCTTTGGAGTACTGAGTATCCCCCTCCACATGGTCAGTGGGATATTCTCGGTCATCTCTGCCATTTTGCTGCTGGGAAACTTACAGTTCGAAGACATTGATGGTGAGAAATGTCAACTGGCTGAAGCGGACCACGAAATAATAAGCAAAGTCTGTGATCTACTTGGCCTTTGCGAAAAGGGACTCACGGAAGCGGCTCTTTTCCGACAAATTCATGTCCGTGGAACTGTCACAAGCATTCCATTCAAAATGCAGGAGGTGAGTACAGAATTCTAATCACTTCATTATTCTCACTGTTAGTATTTTATTTATTTTATTTTGTTTTCTTTATTTTATTTTGTTTTCTTTATTTTATTTCTTTATTTTATTATTTTTTTTAATTTATTTGTTTTAATTCATTTTTCAAAATTTATTTTTTGTTTATTTTTAATTTTTTAAATTTATTTTTGATTTTTGTTTTGTATCTTTATTCATCTATTTTTCTTTATCTATTTTTCATTGGTTTACCCTAAACACGGCATATTGCAACTTAGATGAAAGAGGCTTCTGTGAATTAGGGGCCAGATTTATAGGGGAGTTGTGCAGCAACGAATATGTTTACATTACATTTAAATTTCTGCATGTCTAGTTTGTCGGGGATATTTACATTGTTAGCGTACAAGCAAGTTTGGCAGAGCACATTCCATTGAAGTACTTGTTAAATAATCACAGAGATGCAACATGGCAGCAACATAGGATGGAGCTTGGTAGACATTGTGGGACCTATTATTAGGTTAGATATTTTTCGTTTTTTGTACAGTGTCCAAAAAGGAGAGAATAGTGGTTGGTGCACCAGCCTAGATGTGGCAACGATACTCCATGCATGGAATAATCGTGGCTTTACAGAGATATCGGATATTGGCAGGAAAGATAAGCTGTGGCCCAACTTCTCTGTCTGTAAGGTCACCCGACTGACCTTTGGAAAAACTTTGGCTCATGTCGACTAAATCTCCGAGAGGCGGTCACATCAGATTCCTGGTATGCTGCAAACGAATAACAAACTCACGCAGACAAGAAAGACCACAGACGCTTGAATTCTACTCTACTGAAGGTTAATTTCACAAAATATATTACAGACTTTTTACAAATATTTTTTAGTTCTTAGCAAGTTTTAAAAGTCTCAAATCTTTAGTCTTCGCAGACGGCACTCAGATGGGATGAAGAGTGGGAAGGATCAGTCATTCGGAACAGTGAGATTCCACGCAATCTGTGCCCCTTGAAATCAAATTGGAATCTGCTTAATCTTCGAGCGGGTTAACATTATATAGTGGGCGGGGGGGGGGGGGGTCGGAGTGGAAAGTCTCCTAAGCCAATCAAATTACGACATGCAGATGCAGATTGCGTGTGTGCAGCTTGACTATAGTCGAGAGTTTTGAAATCTGGGGACCAAAATCAACATTTAATTCCCATGACCTCATGGGTCACGTCACATCATTCAGACAGCCATAGTCTGAAGGATTCTCTAGGGTGACAAGTACAATCGATTATTCTAACATTCTCACGTTTTCTGTGTCTATTTTTCAAATAACAATATGTCTCTGATTTCCAAACAATAAAGCAAAATATATCTATTTTGACAATGAAATAAAATATATATCTATATCTTCTACTTTAAGTCTTTGAGATATCCGCTGTTGCCCGGGATCTATTAAAGCTATCTCAGCATAGTTATCCAGTCCTCCTCAGGTCCTTGGGAAGTCTGATTTCCCGAATGAGGGGTAAATCGCTCCCTCAGGTCGATAACATTACAAAGTTCCCGGCAGAAGAACCCACCATCCTTTTCAGTATCTTTTACGTATTTATTCCAATTTATGTTTGCTATAAATGTGGTGCTTCTGCATTTACCCACCTGCGATTTCTACAAAGTTAGTTCGGGTTTGCTCAACAGCTGACGGAAATAACCAGAAAAGGTTGGCTGAGCGTTCCTCAATTTTATACGAATGTGCTATGAAGGTTACTATTTTATAAATTCCAAAAAATAAAAATTAATAATTGATTTAACTGTGTAGTTAGGTTCAGAGTTGTGTTAAATACACATTTGTAATTTTATTTATTGTATTTCCATGTTTTTCCTGTTTATCATAATTTTTCGAAGTTTTGCGATCGGCTGCTTCTGGTTATTTCCATCAGCAGCCGAGCACACTTGAGAAACTTTGTGGAAACCGCAGGGCAGTAAATACAGAAGTGCTGTAAATGCCAAGGAGTTTGAATGTTGAAGCCTTGGGTGCTTTTAGTTGGAAAGGTTTCTCATAGCTGTTGCTAATATTGAATGGAACCGTCAATCTTTTAGCTACTATGGACTGCAGGCCATTTCCCATGGATTCTGCCATTGGCATTTGATTAGAGTAGTCTTTCAGAATAATCCGAACGTATTTATGGTCTGTTCTATTATACGGTTGTGAGTACTGGACAATCACCAACAGCATGAAGAAAAGACTAGAGATAACTGAAACTTGGTTCCTGTGGAGAATATTGAATATATCCTAGACAGAAAAGAAAACGAACCAAGAGGAATTAGAAATGCCAAACACAGAAAGGTCTCTAATAAGAAAAGTACAAACAAGACCAATGAGATTCAGGGGCCATGTCTACAGAAAAAGCGGAATAGAACAGATTGGTTTGATGAGAAAGATTGAAGGTCGAAGAAGCAGAGGATAACAGCGAGAAACATACGTCAACAGTCTGAACACCTGGGCAACCTCAAAAATGATGAGCAACAATGAATTCATGAATCCCTTGAGGGAGGGAGAGAGATAGATGGAGAGCCATGGCCATCAATGTCTGTACCAGGCAGGACATCACTTGATGACGAATCTTTGTCTATTCTATCATTATTTTCATGGTAAATGCTTAACTAATCTCAAATCTCTGGTTCCCTCTGTAAAATATTTGCAAAAACTTGCCTGGCTATAACTGCTGTTAATAATCTTTCTTTTTTTTCCTTTGTGTACATAAAACTAAATGCAATTTCCATGAACAAAGTTTATTTACAAGAACTACTTGTTCGTAGAACACAATACCATGGGGCTGCTTCCCAGCTGACTACAGCATAGTAGTTTTCAAATCCAATGTTAACAAGTTCTTGTTGAGCCGTCATCTTAAATAATCAAATTCATTCTCAGTTTAAACCACTATTATCAACCTGCACGATGATGTCATTTGGTAAACTCAGTAATTTTTATCCTAAAGTGGCCTTTGTTATCCTTGTTCTATTGGATTTGTGATTCTGCCCATAACCCAGCCAGAGATAGTTTAGTTTAAAAGTCAATTTCTAAAAGCCACAACACATCTTTCTCTTTGATGGAATGGTCATTACTGACCAGCCGTGACACTGGTCACAAATCATCACCATTGACTCCAGTTCTGCACCATTTTGAGCAACTCAGCCATGCAATGTCCTTCACGTTGTCTGACATTTTTGTTTTTGGTCTTCCACATCCTCTTTTGCCAGGGATTGTACCAAAGAGCAGATCTTTTGTTAGGCCGTATGTTCTGGCCACATGTCTCAAAAATCACAATTTCCTGCCATTGATGTTATCCAGTAGTCTTCGGCATGGTCCAATCTTCTCCAGAACCCATTCGTTTGTATTTTGTTCACCCAGCTTACACAAAGAAGTCTAGGATAGCATCACAATTCAAAAGCAGCAATTTTCCTCTTACCGACTTTCTTCAAGACTCAACATTCTGCTCCATATGTTACTCTTGAGAATATCAAAGTTTGCAGAAGTCATTTCTTTGTGCGTTGTGAAATTAATCTGTCTTTCCAAATATTGGTTAGCGCAACCATTGCTGTCTTTGCCATTGCAATATGTTATCTTACTTCTTTAGTGTCATCTACGTTGTTTGTGAAACCTGCACCCACGTAGTTGAAATCTTCTACATTTTCAACATTTTGGTTTTCCACAATTAAATTTTCAACATTTTGGTTGTCCACAATTAAATTTACATCACTTTGGTTGTCCACAATTAAATTTTCAACATTTTGGTTTTCCACAATTAAATTGTCATCACTTTGATTTTCCACAATTAAATATTCAACATTTTGGTTGTCCACAATTAAATTTTCATCACTTTGTTTGTCCACAATTAAATTTTCAACATTTTGGTTGTCCACAATTAAATTTTCAACATTTTGGTTGTCCACAATTAAATTTTCAACATTTTGGTTGTCCACAATTAAATTTTCATCACTTTGATTTTCCACAATTAAATTTTCATCATTTTGGTGCCTGTGTTACTTTCATTACTTTTGTTTTGCTGACGTTGAGGGAGAGTCCTGCTATTTCACTGGCAACTTTTACCTCACTCAACATATGCCAGCATGTAAAACAGACTTTAAACCAATCTACTTGATCCTGGATATGACCTTAATATATATCCAGGGGTGAGGCCCCAGCTTGCGGGCTTTGGGGAGTCTGGAGCCACCCTTTAATTACCATTGCTCCCAGGTCCACTCTGACCCGGAGTGGTAGTACCTGTTAGGATCCCAATAATGGGTTAAATAGAAACTGACTTGAAAACAAGAAATATATTCTATTAAAAAATGTTTCTTCAAAATCTTTGGATTCGGCATTAAATAACCCAAAAAGGGTTGATACGCTGTAAAACAGAAACAACCAACCAACCAATCTACTTGAAAGAGAGAGGGATAAATAAAAACCTAGGCAGAGATAGTTTAGTTTAGAAGTTAATTTCTGAAAGCTGTCCAACACGTGCCAGCATGAAAAAAAAATAAAACGGACATAAAACTGAATATGATGATTTTGATGAAGATGAAGAATAAAGATAAAATGACGGATGCTGATCGAGTTAGCAGATACAGAACAATTAAGGTAGCAAGGTCAGACTAAGGGAAACATGGAAGGAAGTGATTAGGTTGGAGTTGAGAAAAAAGGAGATAGACCTGATTAGTGATGGGTTAGTTTGAAAGTCAGTTTCTAAAAGCTGTCCAACATATGCCAATATGTAAAACAGACAGACTGAATATCATTTTTTTTGTATTCACTTGGAGTTCTCATAGCGTAATGTGTCAGCGTGTAAACCAAGGATGATTTTATTGAAAATTGAATAATTCTTTGATTTTTGATGATTAAAAACTTGTTTCGTTTACAAAAATTAGTCTTGTAGTCGGTATTGTCATAACATAGTGCGAACGGCTATATGCGAACGGCTATATGCAAATGCATGCAAAATGACGTCACTGATAAAGAAAGAAACTATAAAAAGGAGAAAGAAAGCGATCATGGGAGAAAGGTAGAGCACGGAACGAAATAGCATTTGAGATCACATGAGAGAGTGGATAATGTTCGAGATCATGTTAGAGGCGTGAAGGACGTTTCAGATCACGTAGGTGACTCACGGCCATAGCAATAAGGAAATAAATGTGGTTATAAAGAAAAAGCGAACTGAAGTTCTTTTCATTTCTTTGTCTACTTTGCGACTGAAGTTACAACGTGTGTTGTCCCCCCACCCACACACACACACCGGTCAACGTTACATTGTACCTATTTACTATGCCTCCCCACGGGACAGAGTTAGACACCAGGGTCGTTTTTTAACGTGGAGAAAAGGTACAAAAATAAAAAATTGTATCAGTCGTGAAGGACTGCTCCTCCACTGAAAGAGAACAAGAAATGGAAGTGCAGCATCTGAAGAACAGATACTACACTTTGAGTATTTATTTGCTTCCCCACTGAGCAAATTAGGCACAAGGCCGATTTTTAATGTGGAGAGAGAGGGAGGGGGGGGGGGAAAGGGGGACCAGCTCCCGAGAGGTGGGAAATGGGAGCTGGATAGTAACTGTTGGTATGAAGGGTTGCCCCTACATTGACCAAGGTCTGATATGTGGGGTTACCCCTACATATGGTTTTTGCTTTCAGTATCTGCCGGAACAGATGGTATTTATTTGCTCCCCCACCGAGCAAATTAGGCACAAGGCCAATTTTTAATGTGAGGAGTGAAGGGAGGGGGAAGGGAAAAAGGGGACCAGCTCCCGAGAGGTGGGAAATGGGAGCTGGTTAAAGGTCAGGCATGTGGGGTTGCCCCCACATCTGGTCTTTGCTAGTCATAGCTAGTCATAGCTTGCAGCATCTGCCGGAACAGATGGTATTTATTTGCTCCCCCACTGAGCAAATTAGGCACAAGGCCGTTTTTAATGTGAGGTAAAAACCAGCTCCCCTAAAAGTAGGCAAAAAGGGGGCACTCTGGTTACCAAAAATAATAATTGTCCCAGTATAGAGGGTTTCCCCTCCATTGACTGGTACAAATTATCTTAAGTGCAGCATCTGCCGGAACAGATGGTGTTTATTTGCTCCCCCACTGAGCAAATTAGGCACAAGGCCGTTTTTAATGTGAGGTAAAAACCAGCTCCCCTAAAAGTAGGCAAAAAGGGGGCACTCTGGTTACCAAAAATAATAATTGTCCCAGTATAGAGGGTTTCCCCTCCATTGACCGGTACAAATTATCTTAAGTGCAGCATCTGCCGGAACAGATACTACACTTTGATCTTGACCAAAAGGCCAAAACGTTACATTGTAGCTTAACAAGTGGGCGCTCTGCATCCAACAATGCAACCAAAGATGAAAGCAACATGAAATTCAACAAATGATTTATCATTTTTACAGAAAACTATTGTCCTGTTTATGAGATTGGGTTTCCTATCTTTTTTTTCTTCTTCTTCCTCTTTCTCAGGATGTCGTTATTTCTTCAGCTGACAGCTGATTCATTCCTTAGCCAATCCACAAAATAATGGTACTTAAACCTTTTTAGATATTCACGTTATCGTGATCTTTTCCAGCAAACTTAATAAAATCAAACCTAACATTGACACAATGTGAAATATAAAGTCACAGGGTATACAAGTGGAAAAAAAAAAAAAAAAAAAAAAAAAATGAACAAATTTTATGATCACGTGACAATGTAAAGAAGTGTATGCATTGTTTTATGAAATTTAAATAAATTGTGTGCAACAGACATTACTTTCTCCTTTAGAAGGAGAAGTAGTCTATTGCAAGTTGCCTGACGCACCCCTACCAGATAATGCTAACAGATCTATTTTTGACTAGAATCAGAAAAAAAATTAAAACATTTTATGATGTGCGAATCGAAAGAAACTGTGACCATTTTCTCATGTCGAAATTTTTTTTTAAATTTTGCACAAACATTAAATATGATATGAGTAAAAAGTAACAGAATGGATTTTCCGATTGCCCCCTTGGGGGTGCCTTTCAGGTTAAAATGGCTAAAATTGACACTTTTGTGCTTATTAAAAAAAAAATTGATTCCTTGGATTTTTATACAACTTTCTGAAAATTTGTAACTAACTGATTTCCATATAATTTTGTTTGTCTCTATTTCACAATAACTTTTGGGGCTAAATGATGGACTTAGTCATTTCTTTTTTTTTTTTTTTTTTGCATGGTGCAGAACTCAAATTTAAATATAAGGCCTAAAACTGTATCGTTTGTTCATTTTCACCAGAATTTGACGTCCCTTGGGAACTTTTGGGGCTAAATGAGGGCGGGGGATGGGGGGGGGCAAATGCTGAACTTAGTTATTTTTTATGCCTCGTTCACTATGCCTTCACGAGGGATCATGAATGCTTCACTTGTTTTTAAACTCACAGTGAAACTAAAATGTATGTTTATATTTATTAAAATTTATATTTATTAAAATTTATATACCTCACAATTGTATGTTTTATGTTTCGGAAAATACATGCACATATTATATTAATTTTTACAGTAATCACAAAATAATAATAAAAAAATATCTCTATAGCTGAATATTTAGAAGTTTTTAAAGAAGCTAAATAAAAAAAATCTGAGTGTCCCTTTTAAACTGTCCTCTCTCCATTAAACTTAATGCAATTAGAAGTGGGTAAAAACTGATTTGAGAGGGACGTAAATGCCCTCGACAAGCAGCAAAATCCCACCCCTACACTGTAGATATCCGTAGATGCCGTAAAGCCTTTTACTCAAATAGCTTCTTTCCTCGAACTGCTTAAATTTGGAATTCCCTTCCTGGTCCCTGCTTCCCTGACTGTACTGACATGCAAAAGTTCAAATGTAATGTGAACAGACATCTTGCTACTCAACTCCCGGCATAATATCCCTGCAAATTTTGTCCCAAATAGTAGCTTGTTGTTTTTTTTAGGGAAAGAATTTTATCATTCCATCCTGTACATTGAGGGTATTGCCAAGGCTGCTGCAAAGAAAATGAGCTGTCTCTACCATACTAGAAAATTACCTACACCTGAGAGTATGCTGTACCATTCATTCACGCATACAGTATTGTTGCTACATCTGCTACTAGTCTCGCCTAGACAGAGTTAAAAAAAAAAAAAAAAGAGTCGCCAACCTAATAGGTTACGCACTATCAACCAAGCTCCAACCTCTGTTCCATCATCAAAATGTTGCATTCCTGTATCTGTTTACAAGCATTTTAACAGAATGTGTTCCGACAAACTTCAAGCACTTGTACCCTATCAATGTAAATAATCCTCAACTGACAAGTAACAAAATCCCAACCTTATATTGTAGAAGTCTCTGGAAGCCTTCTCGTCAAACAATTTTTTCTCTTCAACTTCTAAACTTTGGAACTCCCTCGCAGGTCCCTGCTTTCCTGACTGTACTGACATGCAGAAGTTCAAATGTAATGTGAGCAGACATCTCGCTGCCCAACTCCCTAAATAGTATCCCTGCAAATCTGGTCCCAAATAGTAGCCCCTCCAACTTAATGCCTTGTTTGGGGTGAAAAGCATTAAAAAATAATTACCCTGAATGGAAACACCATTTTTTTTTTTTAATTAAAAAATAAAATTGTTCTTGACTCCATGCATATCATTGTTTATGTAGTATATAATATGCAAATGAGATGCTTGAATAAAGTAAACATCGGGCATTGGGTACCGCTGTAATCATGAGACTTGATACATGATTAGCATGGCACAATAAGTTATTTTATTTTGTTGTTGATCGAAAAAGGTGAACTTGTTTTTCAAAAATAGTTTTTTTTTTGTTTCAGTCAAGTGAAAATCGCCATGCAATGGCAAAGGCGTTATACTCCCGAACATTTGCTTGGCTCGTGGACAGTATAAACAAATGCATCAACCCTGCAACAACTCGGGCAAGATTTGCAGGAATCTTGGATATTTTTGGGTTTGAAAATTTTCAGGTGAGTGACATAAATTGATTCCAATTTCTGTAAAATTCATTAAAATCTAAAGAAAATCTTTTTTTTTTTTAATATATTTTAATTGAACATAGATCCTACAGTATTTTAATTGAACGTAGGCTCTATAGTATTTTAATTGAACATAGGCCCTATAGTATTTTAATTGAACATAGGCCCTACAGTATTTTAATTGAACATAGGCTCTACAGTATTTTAATTGAACATAGGCCCTATAGTATTTTAATTGAACATAGGCTCTATAGTATTTTAATTGAACATAGGCTCTATAGTATTTTAATTGAAAATAGGCCCTATAGTATTTTAATTGAACATAGGCTCTATAGTATTTTAATTGAACATAGGCTCTATAGTATTTTAATTGAACATAGGCTCTATAGTATTTTAATTGAACATAGGCTCTATAGTATTTTAATTGAACATAGGCCCTATCGTATTTTAATTGAACATAGGCCCTATAGTATTTTAATTGAACATAGGCTCTATAGTATTTTAATTGAACATAGGCCCTATAGTATTTTAATTGAACATAGGCTCTATAGTATTTTAATTGAACATAGACCCTATAGTATTTTAATTGAATATATGCCCTATAGTATTTTAATTGAACATAGGCTCTATAGTATTTTAATTGAACATAGGCTCTATAGTATTTTAATTGAATATATGCCCTATAGTATTTTAATTGAACATAGGCCCTATAGTATTTTAATTGAACATAGGCCCTATAGTATTTTAATTGAACATATGCCCTATAGTATTTTAATTGAACATAGGCCCTATAGTATTTTAATTGAACATAGGCCCTATAGTATTTTAATTGAACATAGGTTCTATAGTATTTTAATTGAACATAGGCCCTATAGTATTTTAATTGAACATAGGCTCTACAGTATTTTAATTGAACATATGCCCTATAGTATTTTAATTGAACATAGGCCCTATAGTATTTTAATTGAATATAGGCCCTATAGTATTTTAATTGAACATAGGCCCTATAGTATTTTAATTGAACATAGGCTCTATAGTATTTTAATTGAACATAGGCCCTATAGTATTTTAATTGAACATAGGCTCTATAGTATTTTAATTGAACATAGACCCTATAGTATTTTAATTGAATATATGCCCTATAGTATTTTAATTGAACATAGGCTCTATAGTATTTTAATTGAACATAGGCCCTATAGTATTTTAATTGAACATAGGCCCTATCGTATTTTAATTGAACATAGGCCCTATAGTATTTTAATTGAACATAGGCCCTATAGTATTTTAATTGAACATAGGCTCTATAGTATTTTAATTGAACATAGGCTCTATAGTATTTTAATTGAACATAGACCCTATAGTATTTTAATTGAATATATGCCCTATAGTATTTTAATTGAACATAGGCTCTATAGTATTTTAATTGAACATAGGCCCTATAGTATTTTAATTGAACATAGGCCCTATAGTATTTTAATTGAACATAGGCCCTATCGTATTTTAATTGAACATAGGCCCTATAGTATTTTAATTGAACATAGGCTCTATAGTATTTTAATTGAACATAGGCCCTATAGTATTTTAATTGAACATAGGCTCTATAGTATTTTAATTGAACATAGGCCCTATAGTATTTTAATTGAACATAGGCTCTATAGTATTTTAATTGAACATAGGCCCTATAGTATTTTAATTGAACATAGGCCCTATAGTATTTTAATTGAACATAGGCCCTATCGTATTTTAATTGAACATAGGCCCTATAGTATTTTAATTGAACATAGGCTCTATAGTATTTTAATTGAACATAGGCCCTATAGTATTTTAATTGAACATAGGCTCTATAGTATTTTAATTGAACATAGACCCTATAGTATTTTAATTGAATATATGCCCTATAGTATTTTAATTGAACATAGGCTCTATAGTATTTTAATTGAACATAGGCTCTATAGTATTTTAATTGAATATATGCCCTATAGTATTTTAATTGAACATAGGCCCTATAGTATTTTAATTGAACATAGGCCCTATAGTATTTTAATTGAACATATGCCCTATAGTATTTTAATTGAACATAGGCCCTATAGTATTTTAATTGAACATAGGCCCTATAGTATTTTAATTGAACATAGGCCCTATAGTATTTTAATTGAACATAGGCTCTACAGTATTTTAATTGAACATATGCCCTATAGTATTTTAATTGAACATAGGCCCTATAGTATTTTAATTGAATATAGGCCCTATAGTATTTTAATTGAACATAGGCCCTATAGTATTTTAATTGAACATAGGCTCTATAGTATTTTAATTGAACATAGCTTCTATAGTATTTTAATTGAACATAGGCTCTATAGTATTTTAATTGAACATATGCCCTATAGTATTTTAATTGAACATAGCTTCTATAGTATTTTAATTGAACATAGGCTCTATAGTATTTTAATTGAACATAGCTTCTATAGTATTTTAATTGAACATAGGCCCTACAGTATTTTAATTGAACATAGGCCCTACAGTATTTTAATTGAACATAGGCCCTACAGTATTTTAATTGAACATAGGCCCTATAGTATTTTAATTGAACATAGGCCCTACAATATTTTAATTGAACATAGGCCCTATAGTATTTTAATTGAACATAGGCCCTACAATATTTTAATTGAACATAGGCCCTATAGTATTTTAATTGAACATAGGCTCTATAGTATTTTAATTGAACATAGCTTCTATAGTATTTTAATTGAACATAGGCTCTATAGTATTTTAATTGAACATAGCTTCTATAGTATTTTAATTGAACATAGGCCCTACAGTATTTTAATTGAACATAGGCCCTACAGTATTTTAATTGAACATAGGCCCTACAGTATTTTAATTGAACATAGGCCCTACAATATTTTAATTGAACATAGGCCCTATAGTATTTTAATTGAACATAGGCCCTATAGTATTTTAATTGAACATAGGCCCTACAATATTTTAATTGAACATAGGCCCTATAGTATTTTAATTGAACATAGGCCCTACAGTATTTTAATTGAACATAGGCCCTACAGTATTTTAATTGAACATAGGCCCTACAATATTTTAATTGAACATAGGCCCTATAGTATTTTAATTGAACATAGGCCCTACAGTATTTTAATTGAACATAGGCCCTACAATATTTTAATTGAACATAGGCCCTATAGTATTTTAATTGAACATAGGCTCTATAGTATTTTAATTGAATATAGATTCTATAGTATTTTAATTGAACATAGGCCCTACAGTATTTTAATTGAACATAGACCCAATAGTATTTTAATTGAACATAGGCTCTATAGTATTTTAATTGAACATAGGTCCTATAGTATTTTAATTGAACATAGGCCCTATAGTATTTTAATTGAACATAGGCCCTATAGTATTTTAATTGAACATAGGCTCTATAGTATTTTAATTGAACATAGGCCCTATAGTATTTTAATTGAACATAGGCTCTATAGTATTTTAATTGAACATAGGCTCTATAGTATTTTAATTGAACATAGGCTCTATCGTATTTTAATTGAACATAGGCTCTATAGTATTTTAATTGAACATAGGCTCTATAGTATTTTAATTTAACATAGGCTCTACAGTATTTTAATTGAACATAGGCCCTATAGTATTTTAATTGAACATAGGCCCTATAGTATTTTAATTGAACATAGGCCCTATAGTATTTTAATTGAACATAGCTTCTATAGTATCATTCTATATGAACTTTTCACAATTGACAATTTTGGAAAAAAAAAACATGGCTCTATTTTAAACAGGTTGAAACAACCCATCAGTTTCATATGTAAATTTTATTTGGCCCTAGCAGGGCTACCCGCCATTGTTAGTTAAATATTCCTTAAATAAATGTAATTGATGTCACTATATTTAAAACTAACAAGGTTATCCACCATTGTCAACTAAATATTAAATATGAAATGGATATGTCTCTTTATTTAAAACTAGCAAGGCTATCCGCCATTGCTCGAGGCAAAAGTGTAATATATTTTTATTTAAACTTAATCTTTCTATTTTTTACCCTTTCCAGTTTAATTCTCTTCCTTTTTTTTTCTCTGCATAGCTAATTTTTATATTTGGGCATGTACACACATACATGCAACTCATTTTTACAGAATTCTCAAGGGATGAGTCGGCATAAGGGAATTAACTCCTTGATAAAATAATAAGATTTAATTTATTTCAGTTAGCATATAACTTGGCTGGAAAACCGACCTATACTTCTAACAAAATATTTACTAGTTTAGCATCAGAGAATGAACTTTTTTTTTTTTCTAAATTTTAGATATTATTCATCCTAGGCGATGCTGATCAAGAAAATACTAACTTTGTGGGTATTTGTTTTGTTGACTTTTCTTTTTTTTTTTTTTTTACTTTTAGCAGGGCATACAAATATACCCACAGAAACATTAAAACTAAAAACATTCATTTATTCAAAATTTATATCCAATTTTTTTTTTTTACACTGATATAAATTAATTTTGTTATTAAACTTTGCCAAACTTTAACAAACAACACTTGTCGCGCTACATCGACTATTAATAGTTTCCCATCTAAAAGCAAATTCTATGAACACAGCTTCTACCCAAGAACTGCCGACCCGTGAAACTCTGTTTCGCTGGCCTGTTTTCCAGCTGACTACAATATGAAGAAGAAAATAAGTCGGTTTTTTACTTCCATTAATAACTCAACACCGTTTGTAGGATGCATATTAAAGCTCATGTTAGAAATGTGTGCTTTCAAACAGAAATAAGAATAAGTTTTAAGAAGTCAGTCTTTCTTTCTTTTTTTTTCCGGGTGACCAATTTTAAAAACTTTCAGTTAGTACATCCTGCTAATCTTTGAAACACACGTCGACTGCAAAAACACAAGAACATTTCAGAAATAACATTCGTCAAAATACCACTAACTACCAATTCTTGTTGAAATTAATCAAGAAATTTAAAACTTGTATAAAACCGTCAACTGGATGGTGGCCAGATGATTATCAAAACCGGACTTTCAGTTCGAAAGGTGTGTCAATATGCTCTTAAAGGGACAAAAAAAATGTCAAGGACTGGCGCCATTTTATTTAGATACCACTTGTAGAAAATAAGAGTTTATTCAAATGATTAGACAGACAGACAAACACACACACCCCACTCTCTCTCTCTCTCATACATACACAAATATGTGTAAACACACACACACACACACACATATATATATATATCTATATATATATATATATATATATATATATATATATATATATATATATGCTCATACTTTCACTACACCGATGAAGACTGAGGGATAGGTCGAAAATTATGTACTTATAAAAAATTACGTACTTATAAAAAAAAGTTTTTTAATTTTTTTTTTTTCATAATATTATTTTGTATTCCTGCACGTCACCAATTGAAAACGAATAAAGAAAAATTATAAGCTTTTATACTTTTCGTATTCTTTTTTATACATTTCCATTCATATATATATATATATATATATATATATATATATATATATATATATATATATATATATATGTACTATAATTATTTTTAATACCTATAGACACTAGTGTTTCATCCTTTTGGGAATCGTCAGTGCAGGAAGTTACAATTACAGCCGATTGAGAGATTTGAACCCAGGAATAAAGGCATCTTTGACTCCATTAGCAAGGAACAAACCACATGGCCAATGTAACCATTATTTATATATATATATATATATATATATATATATATATATATATATATATATATATATATATATATATATATACACACACACACACACACACTGGGTGACCCCAAAAAAACAAAAGCTAAATGGAGGCCATCTAGAACATATGCTATAGAACGCAGAAAAAAGGCCAAAGACCCTAGTGTTTTGATGTGATGTTTTGAATATAATAAACTAGTTATGACCAAAGTTTCATTTCATTCGGACAAAACACTAAGAAACGGGGCCTAATTAGAGTTGGAGCCCGTTTTTTGGGGGGTCACCTTGTATATATACACATTATATATATATATATATATATATATATATATATATATATATATATATATATATATATATATATAATGTGTGTGTGTGATATTCTAGATTCTTCCTGTGGCTACATAGATTACTATTTCATTAACTGATTGATTTTTTTTTCTTTGTTGTTTGATGGAAAATGTGTTATTGTTCACAACAAAGTTTTTTAAATATATTTTCAAATTTATGTTAACCAGTGATGCATTTTCTTTTACTTATGTTTATCCTTTTATGAAAAGCATCTGCCTTAGAAAATCCATGGGTTAAGGGTTTTTTCTTTATCATAATTCTTTGTTTAAATTTTTGAAGAATCGAT